>NW_015538036.1:1328534-1400200 GCF_001515605.1 Sinocyclocheilus anshuiensis | reverse complement strand
CCTTTGTTCACCCCCCGGAGCCGTGTGAGACACTTTTTTTTATGGATGGGCGCTTTTTATTTAACTTCTTTTGGACAGATGCATGCAAAACCCGCTGAGTGCCATGAAACAGCTTGAAAAATCAAAGACAATTTTTAATATAACTCAGACTGGATTCGTCTGAAAGAAGAAAGTCATATACACCTAGGATGCTTCGAGGGTGAGTAAACCACAAGCCAATTTTCATTTTTGGGTGAACTAACCCTTTAATTACTCAACCTCATGTCGTTCCAAACCCGTAAGACTTTTTCGGAACACAAATAAAGATATTTTTGATGGAATCCGTAATTTTATGAAGCTACAAGAATACTTTTTGTTGCACAAAAAAATAAAATAATGACTTTATTCAACAGTTCTTCTCCTCCATGTCACCCTAGCGCTATTTTGGACAACGTTGTTTACGTTTAGAGCAAAGCACGCGCATGCGTCATGGTACTCTGACTTTGAATAAAGTTGTTATTATAGTTTTTTTTTTTGCCGCACAAAAAGTATTCTCGTAGCTTCATAAAATTACGCTTGAACCACTGATGTCACGTGAACTATTTTGTCAAAGTTCTTGGACCTTGAACGTGGTAGGACCCTTGCTGTCTATGGAGGGTCAGAGAGCTCTTAGATTTCATCAAAAATATCTTAATTTGTGTTCCAAAGATAAATGAAGGTCTTACAGGTTTGGAACAACATGAGGGTGAGTAATTAATTACAACATTTTCATTTTTGAGTGAACTATCCCTTTAAGTCAGAATTATTATATAAAAAGTAAAAAAACAACTGAGATAATAAGTGGAAGAGGAGACTGGTTTTCCTTTGCTAAAGTAAGGAAACTTTGCTTCCTTTGCTCCTATAAACAAACTCGCGAGACTAGCATATCTCAGAGGCGCGCACGCTGCGCATACGTCATACGCCTTCCGCTAGAACGGATCCGCGTATGATAGATAATGGAAGTGAGAGAAAAGTGTTTATTACGTTTGAAATATGGATAATTTTCTTACAAAAACGCATGGATTCACTACAGGGGGCCTTTATTCACCCCCCGGAGCCATGTGAGGCACGTTTTATTATGAATGCGCAAGCTTTATTTGACGACTTGTGGACTGTTCAAATGCAACACCCGCTGACTGCAATGATATAGCTTGGAATAGCCAGGACAATTTTTAATATAACTCAGACTGGATTCGTCTGAAAGAAGAAAGTCATATACACCTAGGATGCTTCGAGGGTGAGTAAACCACAAGCCAATTTTCATTTTTGGGTGAACTAACCCTTTAATTACTCAACCTCATGTCGTTCCAAACCCGTAAGACTTTTTCGGAACACAAATAAAGATATTTTTGATGGAATCCGTAATTTTATGAAGCTACAAGAATACTTTTTGTTGCACAAAAAAATAAAATAATGACTTTATTCAACAGTTCTTCTCCTCCATGTCACCCTAGCGCTATTTTGGACAACGTTGTTTACGTTTAGAGCAAAGCACGCGCATGCGTCATGGTACTCTGACTTTGAATAAAGTTGTTATTATAGTTTTTTTTTTTGCCGCACAAAAAGTATTCTCGTAGCTTCATAAAATTACGCTTGAACCACTGATGTCACGTGAACTATTTTGTCAAAGTTCTTGGACCTTGAACGTGGTAGGACCCTTGCTGTCTATGGAGGGTCAGAGAGCTCTTAGATTTCATCAAAAATATCTTAATTTGTGTTCCAAAGATAAATGAAGGTCTTACAGGTTTGGAACAACATGAGGGTGAGTAATTAATTACAACATTTTCATTTTTGAGTGAACTATCCCTTTAAGTCAGAATTATTATATAAAAAGTAAAAAAACAACTGAGATAATAAGTGGAAGTTATGAAAAAAAAACTGATAACAAGCCATTTAATTACTGAATAATAATGCACACCCGAGTTGGTAATGCAGCCAAGAAGTGACTCTCAACAGTGTTCAGCAGCAGCAAATAATAGTGAAGCTGTAAGTTTAACTGATTCAAAAAAGTGACATTTCCACAACCTTGTTACTGAGAAATGTCGTAGCTTTCAGGTCACAAACTATTTTATCGAAAAAGTTGATGTTGGGGCAGCGCTGACAACAAGTTTCTGTGTCCTGTGTTCTTTATGTAATAATGACTTTTTAACTCATATAATTACTTTGTCATAGTATGACTATGTAATAATTATTACTTTTTATTTCATAATTTCAGTTTTTTTATTTAAACATTTTTACTTTTACCTCATAATTGTGACAGTTTTGAGTATCAGTGGCTTAATTGTGACTTTAATGTTGTAATTATTAGTTACCAAAGCATGATTTGTTTTATGTTGTGGAAATGGACTTCCATAAAATAGCTATAAAACAACCAACATATATTTAATATTTTAATAAAATGAAAGTGCATAACTACTTTGAACAGTAGTTACGAGGAGAAAAGAATAGCATTCATTGCCCTCCATATTTAATTATAAATTGATTCTGCAAGGAAATTAAACCCTGTGTGATTTATAGGCTGCAGGAAGAGGACAGAAATTCGGGTTGGGTCGGGTGGGTGTTGGGGCTGATGGCAGGTCAAGACCCTCAGAGAGATGAGCTCTGTTAACACAATTACCAGACAGCACTGCAAATGCACTGCCTGCCAAGAACTTGTCATGGAAAAAAAAAAAAATCCTTCTTTGGGAACATTTGGGGTTTCTATGTCTCTTCCAAGGCAGAAACATTCTACTGATGTGTTCGCTACCATTTGTCTTGATTTTCTCTCCCTTCTTCTTTTCATCATAAAGCAATGTTCTCTGTATTTTATCTTGGAAGCTGCAGGGCTGTTTTGTGCCAAGTATTTGAGATTGTTATTTCATTTTAGTGTTCTAAATTTGGCTGAAATAAGCTGTTTGGCTGTCCCTGAACATCTAAATGAATGAAAAATCTAGCTTGAGCTTTCCAGCTTTCTGCACTAAAGAGCTACCGACTGATAAAAGTGCTTCTTAAACTCCATTAATCTGTGCAAATATGACTGTGAACCTGAGCTCATTTCAGTCAGAACTTGTTTGTGCTGGAAGGGTTAACTGTCGTTCAGCAGTCAGCATTTCCCAGCATGCACTGGGGCCTTGTAGGAAAGGCTGCTAGGGCCCCATGTGACCAGACAAAACAAACGCTGCCAGCCCCCACCCTCTCTGCTCTCTCACACACACACACACACACCGCCTCCTCAGTAGGCTAAAGTTCATCTGCTGCATTCAGATGCCTGCAAGCAATTACACATCCACATGTGGTGAGCGAGCAAGACAGAGGAGGGAGGGAGGGAAAGGAGAGGTTACTATGGGGCATTTGACACTGTTGCTATAGCGAGGCCAACACTCTGCCTTGATCCATCCTGAAAAAGGTCAGATAGAGCATGTGTCTTTTTTTCTTTATTTATTTTATTGTTCTTCTCTCTTTCTGTCCTATTTTCTCTTGTTCGTAGTTCTAGAAGGATAAAAATCTAATGTGTGATTTTTGTTTTACTAGCTGCAAAAAATGGTCCAACTGGGCTGGACATAACAATGGCTCAATCAATGGTGTTTGGGACAGGACTATCTGTTTTCCAAAGTTCACCCACAAGTTTGTCATCATTAACTTATGCTCATGTTGTATTGATGCTGCATGACTGTCTTTTTTCCTTTGGACATTGAATGTGAAGTTTTGAACAGTATCCTGGCAGTTCCATAATAAAAATGTGAAAGGGGGCCAGGTTGTCAAGCTCAAAAATGCCAAAAAAACGCCATAAAAGTACTGTAAAAATTGCCCTTATGACTCATGTGCTATATTCCATGTCTTTTGAGGTTATATGATATCTTTATTTGAAAATCAGACCAAACAGAGACATGTGAGAGCCAAAGCAGTTTGACATCATTGATGACAATGTCATCATTTTTTGTTGAATACGACCTATGCAGTCCATTGAGCGCTTCAGCTGAGGGGAAAATTATCAGTAATTTAAGAGTGGTTTATTCACAAATGAAGACTTGAAAAAGTGATACTTTATGATACTTTGCTTTTCTGTAATTTGGAGCTTGACATAACCAGTTCTCATTCACTTTTTAATTATGTGGAAAAAGAGCAGCTAAGATATTCTTCAGAAATTCACCTTTTGCATTCCACAAAATAGAGAATGTTATGTTGTATGGATTTAGAACTGCATCACTTTTAAAGTTTTTTGTTGAAGATTCTATAAATGTAAGTCAATTGAAGGTTTTTAAACTTTAATATTATAAACTTTAAAATGTCTTTAAAAAAATGAAATACAAGCCAGAATTAAAGCTGAATGTGTCCACAAAACAAAACATTGAATTTCTGTACATTTGTGAGGTTTGGGGTGAATAAATTGTCAGACATTTAATGCTGAGAGGTGTAAGACTATCAGAACAAACCCTAATGCTTGAGCAATAAAAATAGTGCTGACCTACAAGCTAATAATTGTACTTTTGCTTTTTACTTTTGTGCTGCAGAATATATCATAAGACATGAATTCATGACAATATTTGGATAAAATCAACATTTTTTATAAATTGTGTAAGATAAGCACCAAGACGTCCTGGCATTCATATCTCTTTTTCTTAATATCTACTCAGTCTCTTTGTACATGTCCATACTCTCGTCTGTCATATCCTAACTGCTACTGCACCCGTAATTTCCTAGTCAAAGCCTTTTCTATAGCCAGCATATCACCTCGCACCCACCCCACCTCTGATATGGTGTCCTCCAGAGCCGACCCCATGACCCTGACCAGCATTTGATTTGTGTGCAGATCCATCACAAAAGAACAGAAACAACTGTCAAGCCCCATTGTGAGTATAGGAGAGGAGAGAGGGAGGTGGCCTCAATTCAACTCACACTGTTTCTCTCTATCTTTTTATCTGTCTCTGCCTCACTCTGACTTTCACTCCCCCTCTTCTCGTTTTACCCCATGACCTTGAGCTGGGATTTTGCTGCTGGCTGTCTTTAACGCATTCAGTGCCAAATGGTATGCAATGCCAGCCCAACCCTCTCAGCCAATCACAGTCCACTTTACCCCGCCATGTTCAATATCTGACCACTGAATCAGTGTAGATAGAGTCCTCTAGTGGTTTTGTTTGCCCTTCTGCCAGTCAGAATCCATGTTTAACTTTTTTAGCTTCTTCTCTTGCTTTCTCTGACTCTGTTTCAAAAACATGATGTTAAGCAATTGACATGACACATTCACTATCGTAAGAAATGCTGTTCTTTTAAACTTTCTGTTCATCAATAAATAAAACAGAAAATATTAAACAGCACAACTGTTTTTAGCATTGATAATGTTTCTTGAGCACCAAATCAACATATGTGCCCCTGGACCACAAAACCAGTCTTAAGTGTCAATTTTTTGAAATTGAGATTTATACATCATCTGCTGAATAAATAAGCTTTCCATTGATGTATGGTTTGTTAGGATAGGACAATATTTGGCTGAGATACAACTATTTGAAAATCTGGAATCTGAGGGTGCAAAAAAATCAAAATACTGAGAAAATCGCCTTTAAAGTTGTCATGAAGACATGAAGTTCTTAGCAATGCATATTAGTTTTGATATATTTACGGTAAGAAATTTACAAAATATCTTCATGGAATATGATCTTTACTTAATATCCTAATGATTTTTGGCATAAAAGAAAAATCAATCATTTTGACCCATACAATGTTTTTTTGGCTATTGCTACAAAGATACTCCAGCGACTTAAGACTGGTTTTGTGGTCCAGGGTCACATATTAGAATGAATTCTGAAGGATCATTCGACACTGAAAATTCGGCTTTGCCACTTTGCCATTACAGGAATAAATTACACTTTAAAATATATTTGAATAGAAAAAAAAGTTCTTTTAAATTGTAATAACAATTTAAATGTGTGTGTGTGTGTGTGCGTGCGTGCGTGCATGCGTGTGTGTATAGATATAATAAATATACACAGTACACACACATATTATGTAAACAAAAACTTTTATTTTGGATGCGATTAATCGTTTGACAGCACTAATATATATATACAGTATATATATAATTATTAATAATATTCATACTGTAATAATATTACTGTATTTCTAATTAAATAGATGCAGTATTAGAACTATATATGCTTCCTTAGAATTTGGCAAAAAAGTTTTGGAATCGCCTTCACTTCTCAAATACACCTACAATGACTTAAAATACTGTCTATGTAGGCAGCCTACTATGTTTTGGAGTTTCTGTCTCTCGTTCTTGACCCTCAGCTGTTCTCTTTATCTTTCTGCTCTTCTAATATTTGATGTTTGATAAAGGTGTCTAGGAGTAAAAAATAGCTAGAGAACAAAACAACATGCGCTTAACTAATTGTCCACAGTGGGCGGCGCTTCTTCTGACCCCAATACATTACACAGCAGCTATGTGGGGTGTTCAAGTGAAAGTTGTGTGTGTGAGAAAGAGAAAAAAAGAAAGAGAGATTGATGCATGGCCCTTGTTTTCCCTGAGCTGTAGTTACAGATGAATGAGAGGGAAAAGCCCGTGTGACCTTTGTTCCCAGACTTCAGAGAGGACTGTGGGATGCATTCCAGCTGAGCGGTAGTGAGACTGTGGCAGTAAATCAGATAGAGAGAGACACTCGCTCACCACTGCAGCCCTCGGGCCAAAACCTGCCCTTCCAGGACCTTGCTGTTTTGTTGCAGCTGTGTGTGTGTTGGCACTTAAATGCTTTTTGCTCAGTTCAAATCAAACTTACACATAGAACATGGACAGAGTTGTATATACACAAACCTCTTCCATCATTTGTCTTTAGTATTATATATAATGCTACTCATTATTTGTGCTTGTTAAGTCAAAAGTCCGTTTCCACACAGATGGAAAAATTGATGTGCATTGATAGAGAGAGCCTGTTTCTCAGTAAAAAGATGTTAATTGTGACTTTGTCCCAATGTGGCTTTATTTTTTGCAGTGTCACTTTATATCTCACAATTGCAAATGTAACTTTATTTTTCACTTCATTGCACAATTACTTTTTTACTTTTTATTTGACTGACTTTACTAAAACTGTAAAAATGTAGTTGCCTACATGTCTCAGTTTTTCATTTTCTGTGTAATAAAAGTGTGTGAAATCTCCATATAATGCTTTTATGTTTTTCCCTCCTCTCCTTTTGTTCATGCAGAGAGCTTCCAGATGACCCCGCGGTCCAGTGGAGCACTGCACTGATCTCCTCTCTGATCCTCAAACACATCCGAAACTACAGCATAAGTGTGGTAGGAAACTTCTAGAATGTTGATATCAACCTTATCCAGAAGACTGAAGAGTATGTGTACAATTTAACATGACAGTGGTACAGTCGTGAAGTTGAGACCACTGAGAGGCCTAAATCTATGAAAGAGTAGAGTGCACTAAAAAACTCTTAAGAAACAGGAAACAAGTGTGTGCTTTTTCATAGAACGTTCCCAAAGGATATCTAAAATGTTTACTTTGGTTATTATTAATAATGAATTGAGAACGAATCAGTACTTAGACAAAAAACATGGTTGCAGATGAACTTTAGCACGTGACGAAAGGTAAATATATAATCAATAAACATTTTTAGACCTCTAAGTTAAGATTTTAGTTAAGCATAAAAGACTAACCCTGGATCGGATGGAAGTTTTAAATGGTCATGTAACAGATGGTTCTCAACTAAGTAAACTTGTTAATACAATTCTTAATTAAAATGAACAAGAAACATATATACATTATTTTTTCTTAGCCCTAAAAACTATTGTTTCTGTTTATAAAAAATATTAAAACAATTAGCCTTGTCATATTTATAGCAGAAATATCTTACCCTATATTGTGGGGGGCTTTGAAAAATGTGTTGGACAATGAGTCAAAGAGGTTGAGAACCACTGATCTGAGCGTTTGCTGCAGAGATTTCCAGAGACTCCAGCTTTTCACTGTGCTTACTTTCCTATCTGATTGCTTGAGTCTTTCTCATGAGGTTGATTTGTGGTAGAACGTATCAGTAAGATTAATTCACCCAGGCAAGCTTTTCATTGGCCCCCTGAATTTAGCCCTAATTACACATGCTGTAATGTCCCATAATTGTCAGGATTTTGCCCTGACACTCTGTTTGTCTTGTGTTTGTTTCTTGTGTTTATGTTGTCTTGTGTCAGCACATGGCCTAGTTGATTGTTTTTCTCAGCCATGTGCTTCTTTAGCCCCTCCTCCTGGTTTCCTCATTACCACACCCTCTTGTTAGCCCTCATTGAGTCCTTGTTAGTGTAATTGCTCTCACCTGTTCCTCGTGTGTTTTCCTCCCTATTTATAGTGCCCCTTGCCCTATTGTCTTGGCCGGTTTGTGGTCATTCTTTCCCTCACTGTGTTTGTCTCTGTCTGTGGATGTGGCTGATTATGTGTTCCTGTCTCCCTGTCTGTTTGATCTTGTGCTCTAGTCTTGCCCTAGTCTTGTCTCTTGTAATTCTATGTTCTTGTCTTGCTCCTTGTTTTTAGATTTGGTCTGTTTTTGTCTTTTTGCTTTTATTTTAGTATTCATTTAGTTCTCTTAGTCCTGATTTTTGTGTTCATTTTTTGGTTGATATTTTAGTTATTTGTGTTGGTTAATTTAATAATTATTTTAATCTTTTTTTTTTATTTTTTTTTTTATTAGTCCTTTTTTGTTTATTATCTTGCCTGTCTTGGAGTAATTTGTGTTCCTGTGGAACCATGTTTTGTCTTGTTGTGGTGTTAGAGTTCCGGTCCTGACCTGTTCCTGTCCACTGGTTCCCTTGCCTGGCATCTGGGGTGCTTCAGAGTTTATGGTCAATAAGTATCTGAGCTCAGCTCTCTGGTGCCTTGCTCTGGTCTCTCCACCGGCCTGGTCTTGCCGCCTCCTCTGCTGCTATAGTATGCTGCCAGTTGATGTCTGAGGCTGTTCCAGTGGCCTTCCCTAGCTATCTCGGTTTATTGTGTTCCTGTTGTGGTATCACCTGTGCACCTCACAACCCTTTTGTATTGATCTGTTTTGTCAATAAACCCTTGTTACTCACACTGCAATTGGGTCCTCCTTCCAGATCCCTGACAATAATACCGCTGAACTTGGCTGAAGCAGACACATGTGGTTCCCCATGGTCACTGCTGGCAAGCCTGCACTAAGGACTTCCAGAAAAGATTCCCAAAAAATACATGAACAAATATTTTTCCCTCTTGCACCTCCTCTTGTTTTCTCACGTGTGCTGTTTAGTGTTTTCTTTCTCCTTCCCTCTCCCTCGTTTTCAGCCCGCATGCCATGACATTCCCAAAGAACGCCAAGACTAGCATAAACCAGCCAGTAAACAAAACACTGTTCTTGCAACATGACTTGGTTTACCTCCATCAACTATCATCCATAAGTGTTCATGCAAACATCAGCTGATATCCTTCCTGCCAGACTCCCAGCTATACACCAACACACCAGTCTGACTTTAAACTGCACACTCACTAATACAGGCTGAATCCAGTTGATCTGCACATGGTTCCACTGCACCCTTGATTTCATGTTTGATTTAAGCCAGAGAGGCTGTGGGGATGGAAATACTGATGTTGCGCTATAACATTACACTCCAATTTGACTGGCTTTCAGACGTGTGGGAAAAGAGTGGTGGCCATCTTGTGCGCTTTACCACTCTCTCACAAGGAGCAGAGGATTGTGGGTAGAGCACTATTACACAAAAAGCCTCCTCTGATTTAAACAGATGTGCATTACTGCTGTTTGTACCAGACTTTGATTCGGATTCAAACTAAGTCTTTGACTCCTTATGCTTTACATAAAAATGTGAATGTGTGTGCAGACATGTTTATCTTGCGTTCTTCTCATAGGCAAATGTCAGTAAGTGTGCTTGCATGCACTTGAGAGTTCGATTCCAGTTGGACTGATGCAGTGATTTATCATTTTAAAAGGTTATGTAAACGCATTCATCCGACTGAAACCGTACCAGTCCGATTTTTGTTTACATGAAATCAAACTAACAGACACAGATAACGGAATTGTTGCTTGGCTTCGTCCAGCATGTACATGTTATTAAAACTAGGATTAGCCATGGTCCGAAAGACAGATTTTATCCTTTAAATATTACAGACTGGCACTTTGTAAAATTTCACTGTAGCTCGATTATTACCATGTATGTAAACATATTTATATTCGGTCTCTGCTGTTCACAGCATTTGGATTTGTCCTCCTCCTCGTTCCTGCCAATAGTCTCTTCTGAAAGCTGACTCACTCGCCTTGTTGTGTATGGCAACAATCTACATACCTGCCACAATCTATTATTTTGTCAACCATATTTTCCTCCACCCTTGGCACTCTCAAGCTGTGTGCAGCAGCCACTTGGAAAGCACCCATTCCCAAAGACAGAATCCCTCGTCTGGTGACACAGCAGACGATACACAGATAGAAGTGTTTCCACACAGTTCTGCCAACAACTCCCACCAAGTCCACTGCTGAGTCTTCAAATTACTGCTTTTCTTTGGCTTGTGTTTCATCTTATTTTCAAGTTCTTTTCTTTTGCTTGTTTTTTCATCTTGTGTTCACCTTTTCACTCCTGTTCTTCAGTGGGAAGAAAGAATGCAGACGGGGAAAAAAGCTTTCAAGTAGGGGTGGGCGATATGGCAGAACTTTTTTTTTTTTCAAGAAAATCACAATTTTATCACGATTCTTTGTCATGTTGGTTTTACTATTTTGCAAATTGTAATATATATATATATATATATATAAAATAAAGAATGGCAGACATTTAGGCCAAAGTGAGCGAAGATAAAAATCTTTGTCATTATTAAAAAATAAGAGCAAAGTTACACATTACAAATGCATATAATATACAAATAAAACAAACTCTTATTCTTATTAGAGCGATATTGTGAAATAATATTGTTAAAACATCAGTTTTCTATTTTAATATATTTAAAATGTAACCTATTCCTATGTTCACAAAGCTGAATTATCAGCAGCCATTACTCCAGTCTTCATTGTTACATGATCCTTCAGAAATCATTTTAATATGCAGATTTAATGCCCAAGAAACATTTATTATTATTATCAGTGTTAAAAAAGTTATGCTACTTAATATTTTTGTTGAAACCTTCATTTTTTTTTTATTAAAAGAGCAAACATTTAAAAGAACCACATTTATTTGAATAGAAATCTTTTGTACATTATAAATGCATTTACTGTCACTTTTGAAAATTGTATGCATCCTTACTGAACAAAAGTATTATTATTATTTATTAATTTTTTTTATCTTACTCACCCAAACTGTAGTGTAGGTTAAAGCATTGTTCATTGTTAGTTCATGATACCTTGTGCATTAACAAATATAAACAAATTATTGCATTTACCATTCTCTGTTTTATGTCATGTGTTTCCGCAGGTACTGACATTTGATGGCAGCGGTGTGAGTGGACATGCAAATCATATTGCCATCTACATGACCCTCAGGTAACCTTATGCTGATGTCATAATGCAAGAATTAACTCCACAACAACAGGATGTGAGAAGGACTTGCAAAGTTAAAAAAATAAGTTGTACTACATTCTAAAAATAAAGCAACCGTTACAATAGCTTCAGCAAGAACAGAGACTCTCTGACATTAGGCCAGCTGTTTGATGTGTACATTTTGTTACAATTTCAAAAAGGAAACAACCTAATATTGCTTATTTAACATTACCTAAGTTGTTTATATTAGAGGTAAACCAAGTATATTAGGATCCAAATGAAATGGCTAAGAGCTGATATTGCCCACATACCCTGCTGAACAGTCCAGCATCTCAGCTAGTTATCTTAGCTTAATCAGCACAATGTATTTGGTCAAACAGCTTTACCATCTAGATTTTGCTGGTGAACGGCAAGACTGTGATAGTCCACAAGTTAGGCTAACAACACAAACCAGCCAGGACCAGCATAGATATACATACTGGTCTCACAGTAGGATGGTGTGAAGATATTTCATGTCAAATCTGAACATGTCCAGGCTCCTTAATATACACTTAGATTTGGCACCATGTAGTGCAGTGAAGTTGAATGCAAAGTCAATCAAATAAAAAAGAAAGAAACATACTGAAGACTTTCTTCCCCTAATGCACATTCTCGGTATTAAATAAAAAATGACATAAAATACATTTTTATCTCTTATTTCTGTAGAAATTGCGAGGGGTTTATAAACTATAGTTGACAGAAGGGGTGTGCAAACATATGCACTCAGCTGAATCTAGGTATAATTCCATTACTACTAATAATTGCTCACATTACACACATTCCGGCAGAGCAGCAAAACACTGAATCAGTTCAGAAGGAGAGGAAACCTAAACCCTCGGTCTTGGATCAGACAGTTTGTTGTTTGAGTGTTTGCAACAATTCAGCGTGAAGCAGGACTTTGCCTCATACCTCCACATTGTATGAATCCCAATCCTTTCTTCTGCACTAGGGTTTCAAAGCTTAAATCATTAATACGGGTGATAAAGGCATCCAGACAACAGGAGATAAAGCTTTCTGCTGGTGTGAGGCAATGACTTGCATGAAGCTTCGCAGTAAAACAGCCAGAACAAACAGTGTTCAGTTGTTGAGCAATGTTTGGTTATAAGAAACAGCCAATCTTTTCGGACATCTGTCTCTTCTGGGCTGTTGTAGATTAATTTATTTGTCTGTGTGAGAAGGAGAGCGAGAGGAAGCAGTGGTGAAGTTGGCGCTGGGACTGGGTCGTCTCAGGCTGAGCTCTGGGCCAACACAGGTGGTGTGACTGGGTGAGCCAGGCCATGACAGACAGTTCCAGGAACTGTATATGGATTTAGAGCTCACTCTAATCTGAGAAAAACCCAGACCTCAGGAAGTGTGTGTGTCCTTAAAACAAACACACACAGAATAATGGGAGAGAGAGAGAGAGAAACATCTATTTCGGTATTCAGAAATCTTAATGCTTTAGCATACCAAGACATTTTGGACAATGCAGTGCTTTGTGGGAAGGCCCTTTTCTGTTCCACCATGAATGTGACCCAGGTCCATAAAGACATGGTTGGATGAGTTTGGTGTGGAAGAATTTGACTGGCCCAGACAGAGCCCTGACATTAACCCCATCGGACACCTAATTTTAACATTTTGTTTGGAATAATCTTTGTTATGAAAAACACTTTACAAGTAAATCTATGGTTCTAAATTTTTTTCTAAATATAAATAAATATATATATATTACCTGGATACATCAAATGTAAAAAAAATAAAATAAATGTAAAGGATCTTTTGAAAAATAAGAAATTAATTTGCAAATGCTAGACAACAAAATGCTTACAAAAATGCTTTAAATTCTGTCAGTGCCGCAAGATAAAATAAAATTATTTTGCATTTTCTGAAGAAGTATTAATATTTTCTATGGTCTGTTTATCAGGTTAATTTATTTTCTCATTGAGAATATGTTTTTTAGAGCATATGTGCTTATGAGTTTGGTGTGTTACATTAATCATGTTTGGGTGTTTCTCCTTCATGTCTTTGGGAACAGGCATCTAGCTTCTGCTGGACGACTACCTGAAGGTGAGTCTCATTAGATTATGTTAAGTAATAAATAATATTATGTTAAATATTATTTTAATTATTAATTATCAGTAGAGTAAGACTAGAGGGTCTCCTTCACATCTTGCTAGTATGTTTTCTAGGCAAAGTACTCCACCCGCTGGTACACTTGATTAAGTACACTCTAGAAAACACTTCCAGTATACTTCCTTGAACATTTTCCCAGAATCTACCACTGAACTAGACCAACCCTCTCTTACTTCCGAGCAAGGGAATGTCTGAGGTCACAGTTCTTCTGTGTCTCCATTGTGTCTAAAAGCAAAGAATAATGAGGCTAAAACATCTGATAGATTAGAGCTGATGCAAATGAAACGGTCATTTCATGACTCAGACCACTAGGGGTCGATATGCTCTCACACAACCAAGTGTTTTATGCTCAGTGGGCTAATGATAAAAATATTTTCAAAGGGTAGTTTCAGTGGGCAGTGTTCTTTCTGACTGCTTTCTAATCTGACACGCCACATTTAAAAATCTGACACATTAAATTTCCAGCTTAATTTCTTTCTCAGAGTCAGTCCACTCATACTGAGGACAGGTTAGTCCTGTTAATCCAGTGTTTTCCATTTGCTAGATCTTATTGGATAGATCTTATTTTACGTAACATATACTCAGTCAACCTCTAGGCCCTAGTGTTTCTTTAATCAGCCAGATCTACTTTCTGATGACCCTGTCATTAACTGTCAGTATTAAGAAGCAGCTTGTTCATGCCCTTCATACACTATCATTTAAAAGTTGGGGCCTGTAAGATTTTTGTAATGTTTTTGAAAAAAGTCATACTCACCTAGGTTGCATTATTTGATCCAAATACAGTAAAACTATAATATTATGAAATATTAATACAATTTAAAATAACTTGATTTAAATATGGTCGTCACATGATCCTTCAGAAATCATTTTAATATGCTTATTTGGTTCTCAAGAAATATATTATTATCAATATTGAAAACATTTGAGCTACTTACTGTATAATACAACTGTGAAACTTTTTTTTCAGTATTCTTTGATGAATAGAAAGTTCAGACAGCATTTATTTAAAGAGGAATCTTTTGTAACATTATAAATGCCTTCACTGTCACTTTTGGTCAATTTAACAAATCCTTACCGAATAAAAGTATAAATTTCTTTCAAAAATTTTGAAAAATAATGTACATTTTGTTTAAAGAGTCCCTACAAAATGTAATTTTAAAAGAAGAAACAAACCTATAATGTGCAGGTCAACCTATTTGTATTTTTTCTTAATCGTTGTATTGTACTGTTTTTTTTTTTTTTTAGTAAAGATCCTTGGTAGTATGTAGACAACACCATAGTCACAGCACTGCTTATTATGACTACAGTCTCTATGAAATAATTCAATCTTAATCTTATAATAATAAGAAATGGCTGCAAAAGCCTTAGAAATGTCCAATTCTTCAATGAAAAGATGTGGAAACCCTGCACGGAGTTTTACATTTTTTAAATCTGTCTGTCCCCACAGGTTGTCAGATCTTCTCTCTTCACTCCATCAGTTTACTCAGAAAGTACGTGTCAGTCCTAGAGCTGCCAGTCAGCTGGCTCCTCCCCTCTGATTTCTGCTGCATCATTGGATGGGAGGAGTATAAACGTGCCACGGTGCGTCATCAATCGTGTTTAAACAAAGAGCTTAAGCTCTGATTATACTTAATGACCCCTGAACTAAAACTAGACACCCTGGATCAGTAATGATCAGAAGTGATCGGTTATGACTTCCAAACTTTACAAGTCTGTCACGTGATTCTCAGTTTTTACAGTCCGTTTTCAGATGAATTCCCAAACGAGACGCTGAATGACAGACTATGAATACAGAGCATTCATAGCTTGCGTGCATAACTGAAAAGCTCCTTCTCAAAAACAGTGGCTATATTGCTGATTAACACATTGGTACTTTTGAACCTTTACTGTGAACATTAACTAATCCTGCTGAGAGGTTCCTCTGTCTGACCTGCCGAAGCCTGAACTGGCCCTACCAGTCTGGTTTCTAACAGTAGCATGCAGATGATAGCATGTTCAGCCCTGTTGTGTGTTCGTTTGTCATCTTGAGTCAGGTCATCTACTTAATTTCATTAAGTTATATTAATATAAGTCATATAAAAAAGAGAAATCTCCTCACAGTTATCTACTCAAAACATGCATGTCATTGCTCTTGTCTTACAGTCTGTTCATTTCTCTCTCCTCTTCCTTCCTCAGAAAGCCATGCTCTGTCATCGCTCTCAGCTGCTGTGGTTCCGCCGGCTCTACATACTTTTCTCGCGCTACATGCTTGTAAACACATTCCAGGCCATCACCGTGGAAACAAAGAATGTGAAGATTTATTAGCTTAGATTGTCTTGGGCACTGTCTCTGTCCATGTAGGACTAAAGTTATGCACTGATATTTTTTAATAAAGGTTTACGTCATTCCAAATATGATGTCATTAAATTACTGTACAGTGACAGCATATATCAATAAGGTTCAGTCAGCATATCCAACCTGCAGACACTAATGGAGAACTGCTGGCATAAAGAACCTTAGAGAATTTTATACCAAACAATACAATATTCTGAAAGCCAGATTTCTGGGGAGGTTTAGGTTTTGGGGAGTTAAGCGCTTTAATACAGTATAGTTAAATCCAAAACACAGATTGTGCCATTGAGTATGCAGGGAATGAAGGACAAAATGTGATTCTGTATATTATTGACCTTTTCTGTTACTGTTGTTATTGGACTTTGTTGTTACTGGATTTATTAAAGTAGAGTTCCAAGTAAAGCACTGTTCCAAATGGATCAATAAGTACTGTACCAAATCTTATGATTCAGTATGGTTTCAAAACTGACATGTGTTTCTGATTTCTTTGAGCGAAGTCTGTAACTCTATTAGTATATATTCTGTGATGACTTCAAACATATGCCAATGTAGAGCAATGCAATAATTTTGTTTAATATAAATTTGATAAAGACATTTTTTTTTGATAAATTCATTTTTATTAGATTTCCTCTTAGCTGACACCCTCAATACAAACAGACATTAACACAATACAAACATGGGTATATATCATTCAACAATCTTCATCAAGTTCTCACAAATATCTATATTACTATGATTTCCATTCAGTTTTGCTAGCATTTTTTTCATATGATATGTCTGTTGATACATTTCTTAAGGAAGCAATATATAATTTAGGGGGAGATGATGTTTTCATTCTAGACTAAAATAAGCTATTTCAAAAAATCTGTGTATACAAGATGATTCATTAATATTTTGGTCCAATTTCTCAGAAAATAAATATTTATTGTAAATGTTTATATCTGTTAAAGTGAATTTTGTCAACAATTTGGAGTACATTAGCATATACAGTAGGTGTCCTTAAAAGCCACAAAACCTTGAGTTTGATTCATGGTGTCACTAATATATCATTAAAACTGCCTTGAGAAGCAGGAGAGTACAATTTAGTCTTAGAGCTTAGTTGGCCAATAGAAACAGTGAGTCATGTGTCTGTTGTTTGTTTTGACATACTTCTTATAGTTTGATGCTTCTGCATACTTTCCTCCCAGTTCTGCCCACAGAAGTCTTCTACAGTGACACTGCTCACTGTTCCAGGGTCCAAACAGTGAGGTGCCACACCTGTAAACACATGGCAGATTTCTAACTTGTAAAAAGACACACATATAACAGAGCAAACATTTTTCTTCAACAAGAAGATGAATAATTTAATAGAAAGCAAGGTACTGCATCTATAATCAATTCTCATACAGTAAAAATTAACTATAAAAAAATAAAATCAATAAACAAAATAAAACATCCAAAAAGCTTTCTGATCAACTCACCAAATCCATCAGGGTTGGAACGTGGCGTGTAGAAACTCTGGACACCACACGTTTTGCAGAACGTGTGCTTGGCCATGTGTGTATTAAATGTGTATGTGGTTATGTTGTCTGATCCCTATGAAACATGATAATTTTATGATTTAGGATTATCTGCATTCTGAACAAATGTATTTTACACTCTTCATCTATTCTACACCAAACATCCAGCCTCTAGAGCTCCAGTGTACATGCTTCAAATCCCATACCTGCAGCAAGGTGAACTGGGATTTTGGCACAATGAAGTGGAGATTCTGTTTCTTTGTACAAATACTGCAACTGAGACACAAGAAAGTGAAACAATCAGGTGGGTTACCTCATGGAAAGGGGACTTTAGTCTCTTATATGAAAACAATGACTAACTATGAAAAGCTGACACCAACTTGTAGCTAGCATCTCTGATGTACAATTTCATAAATAAAACTGACAATCATATGATAATCATAATAACATCATCATTCATTTTCATCACATTTTCGTCCTACGTCTGTCCGTAAGGAACTATTTGAAATAGATAACTTCATCATGATTTGTAAACAACTGATTATTTACAAATGAATAGGCTATTTGTAGAAATATCAGCATCAAGACTATATTTTACCTTGTAGTGCCGTGACACTGTTGGCAACAACTGATGGCATTAACATTTAAAGACATTCTTTGCCTAACAGAATGATTTAAGGCTTTTCATTATGTAAAATACCCCCATTTCTTCGAATGACCCAGATGACACTTTCCACTGCAAGGTATTCAGAAAGCCATCCACGTGATCACACAATCACACGTTTTGACCATTGCACTGGGAGTGTGTTAAGGGGTCATATGATGCAATTTCATTTTTTCCTTTCTCTTTGGAGTGTTACAAGCTCTTGGTGCATAAAGAAGATCTGTAAAGTTGCAAAGACTAAAGTCTCAAATCCAAAGAGATATTCTTTATAAAAGTTAAGAGTCAGCCACACCTACCTAAAACGGCTCGTTCGAACACGCAAAGGCATAGAGGAGAAACAATAATGTACAGTATGTGGAACATAATGTGTTTTTTTAGCTTTAAACCGCATAAACACATTTCATTACACCAAATACATAACATAATGTTCTTTTTAACAGCATCATATGACCCCTTTAATGGCTGTAGATAGTCCTTACTTGCAACTGAACACGTGTAAATCTGGAGCGCTCCACAACTCAAAACGCACCGCGCCACAGTGACAACCTCCGGTGTGTTTCACAAGACCATCACGCTCCCTGGAAAAACAAGTTGACAAGTACTTGAGGCGATCTGTACTTCACTGGCTAATGTACTTACCAATGTATGCGATCAAGGGACTTTAGTTAAATATAGTTATTTAAAATGTAATTATTGAAGGGATTGTTTTTTAGTTGGGATAGGCAAAGATAAACACCTGTGTATTTTGTGTTTAATGTCTCATTTTTTCGAACTCTCTTTTCATGACGCAGGGAAAGATAAGGTTACTTATAGCCTACCTTTTGTCTTTAGTTAAGTACGCCATTCGTTTAGCACCTCTAACTTAATGTATGGTAAACTGGTTGCTTGTCGTCTTCAACCTAACCGGTTTAAACTGTTAAGTCATGCTCTCCTGTAGAACATTCCATACTTTGTTGATAACCATCACTACTGCTTGCAAAACAGAACAACCACTGTTGACTGGCTGGGTCACATGCTTCAGCCAGCTCATTTTGCCCTCGGCGTCATCTGGTTCCACCCGTTCAGCTGTTGTAATACAAGCCCAGACAAAGTCCAGGATAACATCAGAGCAGGAAAACTTGTTTTCTTCGAAACAGGCTGAACTGTATTGCATAAATATAAATAAGTCATGTATACATGTTTGCCTTAGTGTTATGTTAGAATCATTATTATACTCATACCTTTTGTTCTTTAATATTTTGAATTGTTTTTAGCTTTATTTTTTGTTTTTCATTTAAATGTTATGTTATGTTTTGAATTTTTTTATTTAATCTCTTTATTTTTAAAATGTGTATAGGTAGTATTTATAAAGTTTTAGCTTTTAGTTTTGGATCTGTTTTCAGTTGTTTTAATACTACAATTGATTGCTTCTGTTGTCCTCATTTGTAAGTCGCTTTGGATAAAAGCGTCTGCTAAATGACTAAATGACTACAAAAATGACATAATACGGATGGTCTATGAACATTAGTCAATCAGTCAAATGTGATGTGAATGTGAACATCAGTCATATGTGATGTGATGCCAAAACTCTTCCATCATTGACAAAGATATTCAAACAATATGGTGAAACTTTAAACATAGGCAAGTTATATAAATATTAGCATTACAGCTTATTTCTTAACATCCTGTATTTGTATTGTCTGGTGTTAATAACAGATTAAATTACAGGCAGGAATATATTGAACATTTCCAGTGATACGCACACACTCCTGAAAGTTCAAGGTACACAAGATCTGGATCTGAACAAACTCTTTTGAGTTCAGTGATGTGGCAAATCATGTGATATGTATCAGCACGGGTCAGGCAATAATAACCAGGACATTTCTAGTGACTTTCAGAACATTTATGTTATGTATTTCCTGTAATTTCCTTGGAAAACTTTTCCTTCAATAGAAAGCACATCTTTGCTTTTAAGAACATAAAGCAAAAACACTACAAATGACATTATCACTTTAGAGGAGCAGTGAGGTAAAATAGAGATCTCAAATTTATATTAACATAAATGCTGACCAACTCGTGATATTATTAGATCACTTTCAAGTGCCAAGTGTCACTGGGTTAAGATGGAGACCCAAATGTAACAGCAGACAAGACCATATCTATAATCCTAAAAACAAACTGATGACACCATCTTAAAGATCACTATCTTGTCCTGGTTGTCTTCTTAAACTTTTACCTGTTTAAGAAGTGAAATAAGTCTAAATGTAAAATCTCCCCCACCCCTCAGTTTTCAAGAAAACTTTCTTAGTTGGGTGATCTAGATAATCTTGCAGCAGCTGTTCATGCTCACGGAAGAAGGAACAGGGGCCTGATTCCACAATGATACTAATCCACTAAGTGGATGACTGTCCAGATAAACAAGGCTCAAAGAGCGGTTTCACATTACAGTCTCCTTTTGAAGTCCAAGCCAGTTAATGTTTAATCATCTTGAGTAATTATTTTATGGTAGCCTATTTTATTTTAACATCACACCCACAGTACTGTACGTTCTGGTAAAAGAAACAAACTGCTTACAACAGGCGGTAACCAGCAATACCTCAGGGAAACCTCAGAGCAAATTTAGAGCTGGTTCATCTTGTTTGTAGTTTTGTCCATGCATGCTTGTCTTTTGCTATGGCAACACAAAGTCACATGGGAAATAACAGATTTCTGTCCAACACAGTGTACAGTATAGGAAAATGAATGAAGCCATGGAAATTATAACTTTAGCATTAGACCTTTCTGTAATAACAGAGGATAGTGCCAAGACTAACAAAGTAAAGCTAACAAAATCCCATCATTTTATTTATAAGTCAGGTCCTACTTTGTAACAGTGGTGAATGTCTGTTAACTTAGCCAGAGAAAATGACCTACATTGCTGCAACAGATACTGCAGGCAGCATGTCTCAGGCCAACTTGTTTCAAAGCAATGCCATCTATCACACATTGCATTCTATATTAAGCGTGCTGGTTGACACAACTCTGTAAAGCCTAGGCTGAAACACAAACAATGTACTTCATGGAAACACAGCTACAGTGAAGCTGATTTTTGTAAACAAACCATGTTTTTGAGCAAACACTATTTTGGGGACAACAGCCTGTCATTTCTGGGCTATAATTATGCTTTAAAAACACAAAAACAAAAACATGCAGAACTGGTCCCATAACTTTAACAAGGGATTGTAGTTTTTGATACAATTATTAGCAAGACTGATTTAAGAATATTAAATCTTCCAGACTATTCTATTTGTGTTATCACTGTATGACATAGCCCTACTCTTTGCCTGGCCCAGATTCCAAAAGACTGAATCGCCACAAAGCGAACAAACAACACAACCAGCCAATCACTGCCTTTTAGTGTACCAAAGGCCAGCCCATTCTAGCATATTCTGGCTTCCTTTTTTGATACTTTGTGATAATAATTATACATTTAAAATACATATACAAAGCATGTAATTCCTAAAAAACAACATATAAATCTTTAGTTTGAAAGCATATTTGAACGTTTTAACAAATAGAAGTTTTGACAGCGGAAGGATCTTTTCATGTGACGTACCATAAACGTCACTCCCCTGGGATTGTATAAATACAGTAGCACTCGCGTTCAGCGGCAGATTTTTCTACGAAGAAGAGGACACGTACATCTTCAGAAGAAATATCAAAAGTCTACAAGCTTTTCTAAAAGGTAAGAATGAACATCCAATTGGTTTGATAATATTATTCAAGACTTTAAGAATAAATTCTTAATGTGTTGTTGTTGTATTGCATTGATTCTTGTCGGTCATTTTTAGATGTCTAAGACAAATTAAGCTGAATTCACAATTCTTTTAATCAGAGTTAGAAGCGTAACATCAAAGGTTACGTTACAAAATGGATGTTTGCTACTTATTTGTGAAGTTATTATATTCGTGCTTTACGATCGGGTATCAGATGTATTTTTGCTGAATCATAGTGCACTTTGAACAAAGAGCCCGGATGTTACTGTAACGCCGCCATGTTAGAGAAAGGTTGTATGGTGTTGCGCAGTACAGTTTTTAAATAAAACAAAACATCTCTTAGTTCTGCTGTCGTTTATTTACTTTTTGAACATTTTTTTTTTTGTAGATAACCGAGTATGTTATACTTTGATATGTAGGATATAATAATTAATAAGACTGTTTAGCAGGTACTTTTAGCAAGTACTTACGTTTGGTATTTTCCACTGCCAGTCTTAAAATAGTCTTTCGGGAAAATCGTTAAAATTTTTTAAGAAAGAAAAAAAAACATTGAAATAAAACCCTTCTGGAGTATCACTGTTTAATCATGTTAACGTTACTCTTATTTAAGCAAATGCTTTTATATTAAAGTGAGGAAAAATAAAAACCGAATGTATCAACTAAATTAAGTCATGCTAATAGTGTAGTAAACCGTAAACCGTGATAAATTATGTAAGGCCACCCCCCAACCCCCCAGAACAAAATGTTAGTTCTGCCCTGAATTCGTGCCATTATTTGTGGTTGACAGAGCTGCCTTCAAGTTTTTCTGGTTGACCAACGCAAGTGAGGTGCAATTAAATACTTAACTTGCTAGAGCATAGTGCTATCGCAAACAAGTGGGATTTCTTTGGAGTTTTGTGTGGCGTTTAATAAATCTTTCAGAAGCCTAAAGCATTCATCTATGATCTTTGCTAGGGCTGCACGATTAATCGAATGCGATTGTCATACGCATTTTGATAGTAATGCCGGTTCTGTAATCAGCAGGTACTTGTAAATTATTGTGATATTTTTACCAGCTGTTTGGACTCTCATTTTGACAGCACCCATTCACTACAGAGTAGGGCTGCACGATTAATCGAATGCGATTTTCATGTGCATTTTGTTAGTAAAGCCGGTTCTGTAATCAGCAGTAAATCATCATCACGTGCTTTCAGATGGAGCAGCATTTACTACACATAGCCGTAGTTAACTGACAAGTTACGCAAAAAAATCGCAGATTATTTTATTGCGCGATTATGACATCGAAGAAATCGTTCGCGATAATGACAGCTTTTTGCATAGCTTCTCAGTGAACTACGACTCTGTGAAGTAAATGCTGCTCCATCTGAAAGCATGTGAAAATACCACATTTAATAACATATTTTTACTCCAAACTCCCTTCATAATGTCAGTCGAGTGTTTGAAATAAATCCTTCTGTGAGATGTGGCTTCTTACACAGAATAAGGCACGCAACATATTTCATAGTATTTAAGTAGTGATAAAGGCATTGCATTATAAATATACTTTATTTTAATGAAAATTATAATAATAAGAACTCAGATAAACCGTATATTGCCGTAGTCATGTGTTTATTAGTCACGTTGAATCAATGAAAGCAGTTGAATCTTCTGTTTATTCAGCTGCAGCGATAGGCATTTCCTGGGTTTCTTCTGTGAGGCATATTTGGTGTTTCAGTGCGAGAGCGCCCTCTGGCCTTTGGATGGAGATTTACTGCTGATCACAGAACCGTGCTTCGCTGAAAGATATGCATGACAATCGCAGCTTCTGTCGAATCGCGATCTCTATTCCATTTCGATTTATCGTGCAGCCCTAATCTCTGCTTTCATTTTGCTGTAAATGATTGTGTTCGGATAGTTTTAAATTAGTTGATGTATGGTTGATGAGATGTATATTAGGGCTGGTAAGCTATTAACATTTTTAATATAATTAATTACATGATGTGGCGACTAATGAATCGAATTAATTGCAAATTAATCGCACATCAAATTTGGCTGAGAAATTACTCCCAAAAGATAATTTAAAGTCATTGTTGTGTAAAGCATCAAATAGACATTACAAAAAGTAGCTTCACCAAGAAATATTTTGTTAGATAAAATTTATTACATATTCTCTTTTAGACCATGAGGGTGAGGTAAATGATGACACAATTTTTGGGTGGGTGAACTATACTTTTAATAATTAATTGTATTAATTTGATTATTATTACTATGGAAATATGAAATTATTTCTTTACTGAAATGATACTCTAAATAATAAACTAAAACTGCCAGTAGGTGGTGGTAAATGTCTTAATGATTAAGTCATCGAGTCATTTATTCATTAATTTGATTCGTTCAAATGGATGATTCTTTCATGAGTGAAGTAAATGGTTTGTAAAGGTTATGAATGGTCCATTGAATCATTAGGCTTGTTCGACTTGAAGCGGATCGTCACCATCAGACGGTGTGTGACATCAAAGTACTGCGAGAGCTATAGAGAGCAGACGGCTCCTTATGCTTTTGAATCGCTCTTGCTGGCCTTTGATGTCATACACCGATCGGTCCGTGCAGCGCCGCTTCAAATCCAACGCGCCAATGGTTGAATGCGCCAAATGGGTCACCCAATTTGTTAAAAACGTGCATTAAAGGGTTAGTTAACCAAAAAATTTTTTTTTTTTACTTACCCTCGAAGCATCCTAGGTGTATTATTCCAAGTTCTATCATTGCAGTCAGCGGGTGTTGCAGCTGAACAGTCCACAAGTCGTCAAATAAAGCTCGCACATTCATAATAAAATGTGCCGCAGACGGCTCCAGGGGGTTAAATGAAGGCCCCCTGTAGCGAATCCATGAGTTTTTGTAAGAAAAATATCCGTATTTCAAACGTAAAACACTTTTCTCTTCCTTCCGTTATCTATCATATGTGGATCTGTTCCGGCGGAAGGCGTATGATGTATGCGCAGCACGCGCGCCTCTGAGATATGCTAGTCTCACGAGTTTGTTTAATAGGAGAAACGATAGCAAAGTTTCCTTACTTTAGTAAAGGAAAACCAGTCTCCTCTTGGAAATCCTCCGACAAATATTTCTTTGCAAATCTTCGGTTTGTACTTCTTATTCGTGACCGGCGTTTTGTTTTGTTCTCTCTCCGCATTGACACTCATGGATTCGCTACAAGGGGCCTTTATTCATCCCCTGGAGCTGTCTGCGGCACGTTTTATGAATGCGTGAGCTTTATTTGACGACTTGTGGACTGTTCAACTGCAACACCCGCTGAGTGCCATTAAAACAGCTTGAAATATCAAAGACAATTTTTAATATAACTCTGACTGGATTCGTCTGAAAGAAGAAAGTCATATACACCTAGGATGCTTCGAGGGTAAGTAAAACACAAGCTAATTTTCATTTTTGGGTGAACTAACCCTTTAAGAAATGAAATGCCGCTGTGTGTTGCTCTGAGATGAACAGTTCTGCTTTGTCTTTATATTTTTGTTGGCAAAATTGAGCAAAATTGAGCAAAACAGACAACATTGTCTAAAATAACACAATATTAACTTCTTACTTGCTGAACTGTTGTATAAGATCAGTATCACATTTGCACTCGTGTGATATTGCACTTAGCCTATTGACGTAGCACAAAGTAAAAAAAACACATGTGGCCCGTTCACGTATTTGACGGACCGTAAACAAACCTGCCTGCTACTATTAGAATACTGGGTTCACACAGATAGTGTTTTGGTCACGAGACAGGTCAGTCAGTTTTTATTTTTTATTTGTTTTTTTTAACCGCAAGGTCTAGAGACGTGTTTTTAGAAGCTAAATTTCTTTGAACTTGAGAGCCGTGTTTTAGAATGATGTATTATGCGCGACAAGCTGCTATAAAGACCTGAGACGAGCACAGCATTCAAACACAAATTCAAAGACGTCCGTAGCGCATTTAGTTTGAAATACAATGGAAAAGTACCGCAGTGGAATGAAAAATGCGTTTTGAGTGAATGACCCTACTAAAATGTACTTCGCAAATACAGATGGCAGAGTTGCTATTGAATAAAACAAAATTGCATGGGCAACAAATTTGAAAATCTGACATCTAGGAAATAATGTCTTGGGCAGCAGTTTTACCACAAATACAGACAAGTGATACCACCACAACCACCAGAAATACTTAATTGTGTCTGCTTTACAATGAAACGCAAGCTTATTGCGACCAATTCCCTGACATTAACACATTCACTGCGACCCATTTAACAGATGCATAATTTTAAGTTGGAACAGCAACAAAAAATAACAATACAGCGAAATAATCAACTAACTACGACCATCTAGCCCTCTATTAAACATTAAAGAATTATTTAATAATACCTTTAGCAGTAGTGCTGCATTCTTAGTTGAACTGCTTGCGCGGAAAGTTTGTGTGTCAGATGTAACAATTAAAATGCGACTTTGTGAAACGGACTGTCCTAAATTGTTGCTATAGTAGCATCATATTAATACTAGAAAGCCTATGCATTTGGCAACTGTATTTTTTTTTTTTAAATAAACCATTATATTTCATAAATAAAATCTATTTTCACACTCATCTTGAGTGATAGTCTGAGTGAGGGGCGATGCCCCCTGTGGCGCCGGCCCTGTGTAAATATGAGAAAAAAACTAAAACGGGGGCATTTTTGCCCCATATCTTGAATTTTAGGGACATTCTAACTACGTTCTCTAGGCTCCATCACGCAGTGAGTTGTTGCTCTGCCTCATATTTGTCATCCATCAACTGTATGGAATGTCAGATGACCCACATAGGTCTGGGGTGGGGCGGGGCAAGTGCGTTAACTGCGTTAATAATTTTAACGTGATATTTTTTTTACTGTAATTAATCTAATTAACGTGTTAAATTACCACCCCTAATATATATATGTATATTTAATGTATATATATTTTTTTGTTTATAGATGCAGATCTTTGTCAAAACCCTCACTGGCAAGACCATCACCCTTGAGGTCGAGCCAAGCGACACCATTGAGAACGTCAAGGCAAAGATCCAGGACAAAGAAGGCATTCCCCCTGACCAGCAGAGGCTGATCTTCGCTGGCAAACAGCTGGAAGATGGTCGCACACTGTCTGACTACAACATCCAGAAAGAGTCCACCTTGCATCTGGTGCTGCGTCTCAGGGGAGGTTCAGATATTTAAACTGACAATCTCAGAAATGGACATTTAATTCTTTCAGTATCCCCTGTTCATGCACTCACCACATTGTCCCCTCCTCTCTCCGTACTTTATTACTAAAAATTTTCCACCTGTTTTTTTTTTATGTTCAAAATGACAAAATAAAAGCATTGAAATGTATGATTGTTTCCTTGTCTTTGTGCACTGCTAGTACAATATCTGGTAAAGAAAAAAAAATGTAAATGAGTGAAATGGGACATTGGTTTTATTCTCAAAAAAAGGACACCAAGCACAGGATTATGCTGTAGCATGCAAAAGGGACTGCAAGTCATATTTGATATCGAATTAATTAAATTAGAAGTGGCTTTCTCTAAACCTGTTAAACTATCAATTTTTGGATCCTAGCACTTAAATTGATAAGTCATTACTAGACATCTTGTTTTTTAAATTATAATCTAAAAGCTACTTGGCAGCCGCCTAATTTCTTACGCCTATTTGGTGAGACCCTAGGGTGTAAAACGCTGTAAATCTATTTCGGTGGAGTCTGATGGGCCTGTCCAACAGCTGCTGCTATAAATTTAAAAATGGTAAGGTGGTGCCACCAAGTGTCTGTTTTTGTAACCTGGCTGAAACTCAAATATAGCCTTTCATAAGTCGTTAACAAATTGTATAACTTGTATGCTGCACTGCTTATGTGCCTTTGTTGGTCCAGTGTTACACTGGTTGGGTTGTACTATTTTTAGTGTAAGTGGTATTTTTTTTCACATTCGGGAAGACCTAAATGATTTTTTTTAGTGATTTTTTTTTTTAAGTTATAGAAATAATTATAATAAATAGAAATCTGGCCAGCTATCTCGATGAAGTATTATCTAAAAATAAATCCTAATCTTGTAACGACTGGAAAGGTCGTGGAAAAGTCATGAAATTTCACAAATCAAAATGCCTAAAACCCTGGACATAAGACGACTAGCGCCAATATTTATGAAAATCAGTTATAGCAACATCTACAATAGGGTTTAATGCGATGGCATATACAGTATTCACCGCATTTAATTATCTAGGTTAATGTCAATTTTATAGTTTATTCATTTATCATTTTAATAATACCTACTTCCGTGATCTAATGTAAATCCGTTTATGTTGATTTTAAACGTAGTTTAAACGTTTAATGTTGATATTAAACCTAGTTTAATGTTAGTGAGACCAGCATTAACTAATGCTAATAAAATGGGCCTCATTGTGAAGTGTTCTCACGACTAAAAACACATGTATATATGCTGAATAAACTAGCTCTTGTCTGACTGAAAGCTCCAGACGTTGCTTTTGTTTCGTCCGTAAAACAGCTTAACCCCGTTACTGCTCGCATCAGCAGTTGCATCAATGATATTAATATTGTCAAAATAAAGAAATATTTCCGGAACGAAAGGTATAAGGTATAATCTGATAAATCAAAAAACAAAAGGTTTTGACACAACATTTAGGGGGAAGAACCGGCTACACCACCGTCTGCGCAGAGCAGTTGACAGCTGCTTCGACGCTGTCATCTACACAGGAGCATGGCTCAGACCTGGGGTAACTTTTTATTCTCTCTACTCGATTACAAGACCGAGAAATTTGTCATCGCTAAAAACAAAAAGGTCGGAGTTCTGTTCAGACTCTTTCAGCTGGGGGTGATTGGATATCTGATCGGGTAGGTGCCTTGTGCTTTCTCTAAATCAAGACGTTGAGGGGTGAGCGAGCGGGGCTCTGTCAGTGTTTCGAAGATTGAATCTTCAAAGCACATATTATAATAGGTCATTAAGTGTTGGTTCATGTTAAAAATGGTTACTGTCAATGAATTTCAACAAACCGAATGTAAGTCGACAGTAAAAGCACCATGTCTCGGATGTTATTTATATCAAGGGAACGACTGAAAGCGTTTGACCTGCTATTGTTCGGTTTGTAAGTTTTGCATGTAGTGAAAAAGACATTTTGTTTTGATTCAGATTAGTAGTCTCCATTTAGTCTATAGATGTACCAGAACCAGACAAAAACTTGATACCTTTGTCTTTTTAATTTTAAAATAGTGTTTAAGTGCAACAAAAGCTGCTGAATGTAAGATGACCTGGATCACGTGCTGTGGCCAAATGCTACACACAAAAGCACCAGCCTGATTTCATAATTGCCCTTTAAAACTGTTTAATAGTCGTCCTTTGCAAGAAATAATTAATCTAGAACTTTAATGTAATGATATCTATAGATTATAACGTCCTTCAGGGCGTGTTGGCCATATATACTGTAGGATTTATAGGACATGAGACAGCATTGCTCTCTGTAGCTCGCACACAGATCCTCTTCTTTATACTCTAAATAACCAATAAAATGTCTTTTTATACTTTTCACAATCTAAGTTGTTATTTCTCACACTGTTTATTTTCTTTTGCTTGTGCGTCTTCTTAAAGGTGGGTTTTTCTTTGGAAGAAAGGCTATCAGGAGACCGAGGAAGTCATCCAGAGTTCTGTGATCACCAAACTCAAGGGTGTAGATTTCACCAACAGCTCTCAGTCTGGTCTGCAGCTATGGGGTGCAGAGGACTATGTCATTCCCCCACAAGTAAATACACCTCTTTCCTGTATATTCACTTTGGAAGAAATCTATTTGAAAACCACCTGTTAACAGTCTTTCTCAAAATCTCTGTTTTATGTATTTGATAATGGATATTCCTACAAATATTGACGTGACACACATCTTTTGCTTTAAATTTGAACACTAAACATTTAGTTTGTCAATTATGTTAATCATGTTACACAATGAAACATCTATTTTCGGTTATCTTCATATTAGTAGTACTCTAAATTAACAGCTTTCGGCCTTTTGTTAGATGACAGATGAAGATTGTTTAGATGGAAGAAGTTTAAAGAAATAAAGACTGAAAAGAACCAAAAGCTTGTTGGTTCTGTGGAAAACAAACTGAACAGTTACTTTGCTGTTTAAAATGTCTTTTGCAAGAACATGTCTTTATTATTTATTTATTTTTTTTACAAACAGGGGGACAGAGTGTTCTTTATTGTGACAAATTATGTAGTGACACCCAACCAAAAGCTGGGTTACTGCCCTGAGGTAAGAGACAGGTTGTTGTTTTATTTTGTTATTCCCAACACAAATTATGCAACCAAAAATATGAGGCATCTGTTGGAAAGAGTAGTACTGTCTCTCAATTAGAGAGCTGTATTCATATAGAAGTTTTTGATCTCAGTACATTTTAAAACCACTTTTGTTGTATGTATGTAGTATTTTGTTTGAGTTTGTTGTATATGTTTGGTTCATTTTACTTATTTCAGAGTCCTAAAGTGCCAGATGGTTTATGTACTTATGACAATGAATGTGTGGAAGGGGAATCTGTCATAGCAGGCCATGGTAAGCACAAAACCTAAATGAAATACCAAGCCTTTTGTTCCTTACAACTGCATACCTGAAGTTATATAAAAGGACAACCTTTGTGTTGTGCAAGATTCTTGTTAAAAAAAAAGATGTTACATTGTGTTATACTACGATCCACTGGCATGTTTAAATTCCTGAGCTTTAAAAGGACTACGTTTTATTGTTGTTTATTCAGGAGTGAAGACAGGTCGCTGTATAAACGACACAGGAACGTGTGAGATTCATGCCTGGTGCCCTGTTGAGCATGGCCAGACACCATCGTAAGAAAACAGTTTTGTACCAATTTCTTTCAATTCATGTTCAGTTGCTGTACATCTACCTCACCTTTTTGCACTATTATTCGCTCTCCATGCCTATATGAAACTATTTGAAGAAAAAAAAAAACATTATTGTACCTGTAATGTTTCAAATGTTGTAACAGGGAGCCAATGCTGGCAAAGGCAGAAAACTTCACGATCTATGTAAAGAACTTCATCAAGTTTCCAAAATTTGCCTTCTCCAAGTAAGTCAAGCCTAGAGGCATCAAGTCAGTGTGTTTATTTATTGAAGGCTACAGAATAAATGTTCTCACATCAATCTATCTATCTATCTATATATATACTGTATATCATATATATATATATATACATATCATACAAATATAACCGTATTTTTTCCCCCCGTCTTTCTTGTTTGGATGTTTTACATGCTGCATTGAAACAGGTTTGTTTCTGTGTCAGCACAGGATGTTCTGTTGTCATTTCAAACTCCTGCAGAATAATAAAGTTCATAGTTCACTCACAAGTGCATAGACAGGATCATTTCTATGGCTTAAATACAGTGTCATCTGGCAAGCTGTTATTTAAAAGCCAGTACAATCCCTTTAAATGAGCACACAAACTAATCTAAACTGAGCTGTCATTAAAATATACCAAAAATAAAGAGAAAAAAAAAATACTAAACAAATGCTATATACAAAGTTCTCTAAATCTCCCACCATGTAGCGGTGTGAAAGAGCAGACTCGCTTGCACATAATGAAGCGTTATGTTTGGATACTGATGGCACAGCACGACAGCACAAGCTGCTCTGAATATCTCTCGCTTACTCATCTCTATTTATACCAGCTCAGCGTGTGGTGCCTGAACTGAGACTTACTATCTTGCTATTCTGTGCCTTGCCTGTTTCACTGACAGAGTGACAGTTGTTCCTCTGCAAAGTCATCACATTGTAGATCAAGCAAATTGTATGAGCGGTTTCAGATACTGCTTCTACTTTTTTTTCCCTCACTTGAAGATCGAACGTCCTGCCTACCACCAACAGCACATATCTGAAGATGTGCAGATATGATAAGGACCATCATCCCTATTGTCCCATCTTTCTTGTGGGAGATGTGATTAACTGGACTGGATACAGTTTCCAGGATTTGGCAACAAAGGCAAGTGGTTCAAACGACACAAGTTAAAACAAAGTCTCCACCATTGTAAACACACTGGTAGTTGATGTTCAAGCAGCAGCTCAATGTATAATCAAAGAGAGATCATATCCTAACTTGTCCACATTAAGACAGTAATCTTTTTTAGTATATGATTTGGGGATTCTTTTAAAAAGATGCTCATGTAAATAATATACAATGGCTGATCCAGGCTCCCCAAAAAGTATTTGGACACTTAAGCCATACTTATGTGTCAATGGCTTATTTGTCTGCATATAATCAAAATATATCATAAAAATGGTATTTATTTAAAAGAGAGAGAGAGAGGGAAAAGAAAAGAAAGATACCACAAGTACAATTTTTAACCAATTTTTGACCTGTGAAGCATCAGTTATGGATTGAACATTCTAAACAAGTTTGCACTGTATGCCAATATTTTCTAGCAAAAGTGTCAGCTGGCACTGATATGAATACACTATTTTATATATGATTGCATTATTTATTTATGCTTTTATGCTAAAAAAAAAAAAGAAAACTTTATTGACTTAGATTGTAAAAATGAATTGCCAGAACTGCAAAGGAATATCATGATGCCCTATATTTAATGCAGAGGGTAATTTTATTAACTGATATCATTGTTTTCTATACACACACAGGGTGGTTCAATTGGAGTTGGAATCGAATGGAACTGTGATTTGGATAAAGATGAATCTCAATGTAACCCTGAATATAGCTTCACACGCTTAGATTCCGTGAAGAATTCACAGAACTCTGCCATTTCTGGTTACAACTTCAGGTATCGCTCTGATTTATTGATTTTAGCTCATAAAACAAGGTTCTGTAAGTGATTTCAGTTGTTTTGCTAACCGCACATGATTTCTTAAAAACTCCACCCACTAAAACATGCCAGCAAAGCTGAATGAAAAAAATGATTCACTGACAAAGAGGATTTCTGAGTGGCTAATTTTCTATAATTATTATTATTATAATTTTTTTTTTTACAATAAAATCGCTTAAACCTTTACTTTTTGTTTTTGTTTAAAACAGATTTGAAAGATTTGAAATAGTATCATTACATTGACTGACATGTTTCTCTCTTTATCAAGATTTGCTCGATACTACAATGATGTAGCAGGTCAAACCTATCGCAATCTGTTTAAAGTGTATGGCATTCGCTTTGATATATTAGTTAATGGAAAGGTAAGAGATAAGCATTTTACTTAAAATTCTTAAAGATTCCTCTCATTAGGGTTCTGGTGAAATGATAAAAAGATGGTGTTTATCTGTTTTTAGGCTGGGAGATTCAGTATCATTCCTACAGTAATCAGCATTGGCTCTGGGCTTGCTTTAATGGGTGCTGTGAGTATATAAGCTAGTTACAGATGGTGTCGCTAATAGTTGAAGTGTAAAAGGCACAAAACAAAATCTTTCTGAGATTCTTGTGTCATCTCATTCCACAGGGGGTTTTTGTCTGTGACATGATTCTGCTCTACATGATGAGCAAAAGCTCCTTCTACCGAGAGACAAAATTTGAGGCAGTCACAAAGTAAGCGTGTCTTGTCGACTTCTTAAAAAGGTTTACTTGGAAGATTAGAAAGATGCAGTGGATTATTATATACTATTTGCCCCCACAGAAAGCAATCTGGAAAGCAGAGAGAGAGAAAGCATGTGAGACACCACGGTCATCATCGCCAAGATGGGCGGAACAAGAGAGAGGAGAAACAGGGAACAGAGATGCAGCCATTGACATCGGTGTCATGTCAGCCCAATAACAACCCAGAGAGACAGATCCAGCCCACAAGCTCAGCACTCAAAACCCACAGTTCTGAGAGAAGGCCGCAGGGCACAGTGTCATTCAGGACTCAGCACGCTACAGAAAAACAGACCATCTCTCCCGTTTCCACCCTGAGAACACCACGCAACCAGTAGAGGATTTTTTGATGCTGAATCCCATTGGATTTACTGTGAATGTATGAAAGGAGGTATTATAGCGGGTCTATGCTCAGTCATACCAAAGAGGAATACTGCCAGTGTTGTTATGCTCTCTTAGCGTTTTAAATGGCAATGGAAGTTTTTGTTACAAAGGATTTGCAATAAGATAAATATAAATTATTTAATATAAATATGGCCTGACACCAAAAATTGTCAAACCAAGGTCGAAGAAATGTTAAAATATTTGACAAAAAATGCTTGGGTCATTGCATTACTTTCATCTTGAGTAAATGTGAAGAGTACAATCTTTAAAAAGAAGAGAAATGAAAAAAATAAAGATCTACACTACCATTCAAACGTTTGGGGTCAGTAGTTTTTTTTTAAAGAATGAATTCAATTAATAAAATAATTCTATTTCAAATTAATTCTGTTCTTTTGAACCTTCTAAATGTATGTTGACAAAATATTTTCTTGAGCACTAAATCAGTATATTAGATTGATTTATGAAGGATCATGTGACACTGAAGACTGGAGTAATGACTGCTGAAAATTCAGATCTGCCATTACAGAAACACATGACATTAAAATATATGAAAATAGAAAACTGTTATTTTATTTGTAATGTTTCACATTATTGTTTTCACTCTATTTTTGATCAAATAAATGCAACTTTGGAGAGTATTTCAATATCATTCAAAAACTGTACCAACGCCAAATGTTTGCACAGTTCAAGCACTGAGGACACATAAACGTGACTGTACCTGTTCAGTCTGAATAAAAAAAAAAAATCAAGCTGATATTTTAATTGAAATTACACAACACTAATAATTTGTAAAACACCCTTGAGCTTGAGCACTTACAGAACAACACCAATGATAGGCACACTATAGGACGAGTAGTAGCCTATTATAAAAAAATAATTTAACATCATGTACTTTAAGAAACCACACAATTTAATCCATGAGGTGAATGATTTATTATCTGAAATAAAACAATGTGATTTATACAGTTTAAAGTTGGTATTGTGTTTTTACATAGTTCTGATTGAGGCCTGGAGTTCACAGAGTGTTACACATCATACACAGAAAGCAAGCTGAAAACAAATTAGTTTCCCTGTTGGGCTGTCATACTAGCTCCAAACCCAGCTTTGCCCTGGAATAAGCATTAGGAAAATATTAAATTACAAGAGGAAAGAATATGACGACACACCATTTTTAAATATCTAAATTACAATGCAATTAGTACTCAGAAAACATTTTAAGCTGTATTGGCTAAACATTAGTAAGCTCACGGACAAAACCTGTGGTACATCGATCAGCACTCTCTACCCTGAGGCATCTCTATCATCTTTCTACATCTAAGCGGCTGCTGTACTGTCCGGGTCCCTTTAGTACACATGCACCATTCCGTAGAGGAAAGTCCAGAACAGCACGTAAGTAAACAGGCCGCCCACGAGGCCCCCGGTGAAGAGCAGACGTCGAGATTTGAAGCACTTGTTCCACCGGCGACCGGCTTTGAGAATCAGGAGCAAGGACAGCAGGAAAGAAGCAAGGAAATAAAAGACGAAGCCGTAGAGTCCGGTCAGGCCGAGGATGCCCGCCGTGGCCCCGGAGAGCGCGGACACGGACGTGCGGCAGTAGTCCAGCACAGCGTTGTTTCCTCTGACGGCCGCCTCGCTGATGAACTGCGGTCCCTCGCGTTTTGCTGCTACCGTGGCCATGCTGTGATGCTAAAAACACGCTGAGAGACAAAACAGTAGAGATGTGAAACACAGATCATCATTTGAAGCCGAATGAAACATACTTTAGATCAGGGGTGCCCAAACTTGGTCCTGGAGGGCCGGTGTCCTGCAGAGTTTAGCTCCAACTCGCCTCAACACACCTGCCAGGAAGTTTCTAGTATGCCTAGAAAGAGCTTGATTAGCTGGTTCAGGTGTGTCTAATTGGGGTTTGAGCTAAACTCTGCAGGACACCGGCCCTCCAGGACCGAGTTTGGGCACCCCTGCTTTAGATTGACGTTAAATCCCCTCCTCCACTTACCGTTAGGATCAAAGTAATGATAAACACAAATCACGCTTCCGCCTCCGTGATTCAAGAAAGCATCGTTTACATTAAACGCTCAAACATCATAAGCTATGCGATTAAGTCTGTATTTCAAAAAGGAATGTAATATTCAGGAAAATGACAAGTTTTGGATAAAACACAGCGTGTATCATTCTCGATTAGCCATTTTCTCTTCTTCTTCTTCTTTGACGTTTTATGGCGGTTGGCAAACCAGCTTTAGGTGGATTTACTGCCACCTACTAGGATGGAGTGTGGAGCATTGACGTTAAAGGAAAACAAAACAAACAAAAAAATAATAAAATAATAACAATAAAAAAAAAATAAAACAAATTAGTAGTGATTCTTTAAATCCTGTTTATTTTTTTTTATTGCTTTTCTTATTTAGTTTTTATTTATTTATTTTAAGTATTTGTTTTCATTCAGTTTAAATGTTATTGCCCTTATATGTTCTTTGTTCTAAAAATTGCAATAATAAAAAAAAAAAATCATACTCCCATAGTCTCAGCCATTTTCTCGCTACGCTTCATGGGATTTTTTAATGAAAATCAAATTAAAATTTTTATTTAATCTTCATGACCAACTTGTACTTAATTCCAAGCAATGGCGTGTCTATTAATGCACATTTATTTGTAAAATTTTAAGCAATGTTACTGTTTTAATATATATACCTTTAACCCACTCTACGGGATCCGCGAAGGCTCAAAACCGTGATCGAAAGTAGGAATCATTTGCAAGAATCGGTTCTTTCAAACTGTTCGCTTCAGAGAGCTGATGTGAACTCAGTAGTCTATGGTTACGGCATGTAAGTAACCACCCAAAAATGATATTTTTGTTTGTTTCTTTTATAGGTTTCTTTTGTATTATTATTGTTTGTTTTTGTTCTTTATAACATATTCTCTCAACTGTTAAATACTTACTGTAATTTTTGCTCTGTATTTAACTGTTACAACTTAACTAAATACTATATACATATTGTTTTACTTTTTCTACAGTTTTTGTTTCTTATTGATAAGTCTTATTAATAAATGTTTATCAAAAGACGGCTCTCGGTTCGCTCTAACCGAACTAATTATTCAGCCCGAATCAAATTCAGAACGGTTTGTGATCCGGTTCAACTTATTCATTGAAAAGATTCAAAACAACAACGACTCGTTCACCAGTCAGATGTTGCTAGTTCGGATCGTGGACAGCTAGAAACTATGATATTTAGGTGAAGTTTTATTTTTATTTTTGGTGCTGTTAAATGACATATACTGCACATCTCTTCCTCCGTCTGCACAAAAGTAGTGATTTCTTTAGAGATCATGGCGGCATCACTGAGTTGTTCTGCTGGCTTTGTTCTCGGCATGGATCTGGGCACCACGTCAGTTAAAGTGGTGCTGCTGGATGCGCAGTCAAAGACAGTCACAGACAGTAAGAGTTTCCCTACAAACTCTGATACCAGCAGCACCTCAGACATTCATGTAGGTAACAGCACTTTGATTAAAAAGGTGGCACTCAATTTTTAAAAGTTATATTTACATTAACTAATAATGTATATTTACATTAACTAATAATTAACTTTATCAACCTACCAACACGTTTGGGAAAACCTGACGTATTGTCATGTTTAATGCATTTCATGTCGTAGGAAAGTATATTTTCTTTCTCTTTGTATTTTTATATCAAAATGGAGTATCATGTTATTATATTATTTAAATGTGTAATATAATTGAATACGTTACTAATTACAATTTTCATAATGTAATTTAAAATAAGAAACGGACTACAATTTGTAAGTAATCTACCCTGTGTATGTATGGTACTTTTTCTTAGTGTTGTTTAATGCGCTCTTTGAAACATACTTTTTATTTATTGTTGATATTAGGCCAAAGAGCAGGACCCTTCACTAATAATCTCCGCTCTGGACCAGTGCATGGGCTCTTTACCTAAAGACAAGCTGAAAAAAGTCAAGTGCATTGGAGTATGTGGACAAATGCATGGCATTGTGTTGTGGAAATCTAAATCAGGTTAACATTGAACAACTACTGAAAGCATGTTTGATGCTTCTTGCATTGTGGTGTGACACTGTGGTGAAGGCACTCATCTTCAATCATAAATAAAAAATTGGGATGGTATCGATAACTATACTGTCATTCGTCTCTCTGTTAGGCTGTGAATGGCTAAGTGAAGATCATGAAATCATTAGATTCATTCCTAAAGACGTCAGTCAGCTGATCACTTGGCAGGACGGGCGCTGCAGTGCTGACTTCCTGTCTTCCTTACCCAAACCAGACTCCCACCTGAGCGTGGCCACTGGCTTTGGTTGTGCCACCATCTTCTGGTACATGAAACACAGGTAGAATTCCACTCAAGATTTAAGACTAAATGATTTCAGCAAAAATCCAATTGTTTTGCACTGAAATAGTGTTTTTTTGTTTTATGAAACGTCACTGAATCAGGCCGGAGTTCCTGTCGGGTTTCAGTGATGCAGGCACCATCCAAGACTATGTGGTCTCCATGCTGTGTAACCTTGACAAATGTGTCATGACTGGACAAAATGCTGCCAGCTGGGGCTACTTCAACACAACCACCAACAAATGGAACACACAAATGTGAGTTAAGTTAGATATTATATTTGTTTTAAGAGCAGTTTACTAGGGCTGCAAAACGATTAATCGCGATTAATCGATTCAAAATAAATGTTTTTGTTTACATACTATATTTGTGTGTACTGTGTATATTTATTATGTATATATAAATACACACACATGTATATATTAAGGAAAAATATGTTAGATTTATATACAAGATATTTATATATAGTATGAAAACAATTCATTAATCGTTTTGCAGCCCTCCAGTTTACACTAAGAACAATAACTAGAAAAATACCTATATTAGCATTCACATCAATGGACGATAATGTTCAGTTTATTATAGGGTGTAGGGGAATTTACAATTAAAACCCAAGGACCAGGTCTGATGAATGAAGACCAGGAGTCAGAGATGCGATCAATTAGAGAAGAATTTACTGAAGAAAATTGTTTGCAGTTTCATCCGCAGAAGTCGGCTTCAATACTCGCGATGGAGTTCGTTCGTAGGCCGCTCTGTGTACTTGTTCAAGACACCAGTAGTTATGCTCTAACAGAGGTCAATAATTACGTCAATACATAGATAAACTTAGAAAATCTCCACACATGGACATAAAAATTGGAGCATATCTTCTAGTGATTATTTTGGTGACAAGTGATCAGAGGTAAGACGCAATAGGTCTCTCCAGAGACATATATATGATACCCTGGACATCAGGGTGATGGCAAATGACAGTTTCCTCCTAGGGCTGTCTCCAAATCTGCGAAGACAAACACTTGCACACATACGCAGAGAACACTTATCTGCACTTCAAGGTTGCCGGGCTCTGCCCTGAATCTTATCAAATATGTTTCACTACACGCACACAATGAGAGCAGCAAATGGCATATTCACTTATTTTCTAACAAGCATAAATGTTCTAATCACTCGTTGGTCACATAAATGGGAGGTCCCGATAACCTCTGTGACATGACAGTCATGACCCTGAGAGCAGAATACAGAACTCAGCATGTAAAAGCTTACTGTTACACATTCCAACTCTTCAACTAAAAGGAAGAAAGATATTCAGATACATACATTTTGATGTCTAACTACTAATATATAGTAACTAATAACTTCATTCAATATGAATAACTTTGATTAATAATTATTCAAGAAGAAACAAATATATATTTTATGAAGGTCATGATTCCACTCCTTCAAGGGCGTGCAGAGTTATGTTGTCTGCTGCTTTAAAGAGATCGTTCACCCAAAAATGAAAATGACCCTATAATTTACTCACTCTCAAGCTATCCAAGGTGTATATGACTTTCTTCTTTCAGACGAATACAGTCGGAGTTATATTAAAAATATCCTGGCTCTTCCGAGCTTTATAATGGCAGTGAATGGAGGTTGAGATTTTGAAGCACAAAAAAGTGCATCCATCCATCATAATATGCTCCACATGGCTCTGGAGGGTTAATAAAGGCCTTCTGAAGTGAAGCGATGCATTTGTGTTAGAAAATTATCCATATTTAAAACTTTATAAATCGTAATTATTTGTCCTAACTGTCGTACACGCACGAGTCTGTATTAAAGGCAAATGGTGGTAAAATATTGCCTATTTCCTAGTTGTTCACAATATTTTGTCCAAGCCCTGTAGTTATCATTATTGTTATCATCTTTGGTGCAAATGGGTCATTACTCTTGACATGGGAATTCTAACTAATCAACTATGATGCTTAATATTACACTTACTCTGTGTTGAACTGAATGACTGCGTTATCATGAATTGACTGTGTATTTCTATGTCCTTCAGTCTGAAGGATGCATGTTTCCCTGTGCAGCTCTTGCCTGTCGTGGTGGAGTCCGGAGCTGTGGCTGGTCACACTTCCTCTGAGTGGTACGGCATCCCTGCTCACACAGCGGTCGGGGCGGCGCTGGGAGACTTCCAGTGTAGTGTCTACTCCTGCATGACTGACAAAGGAGATGCAGGTATAGTGTGAATTAGATGCCTCTTTTTAGCTTTGCATACAGCATATTATGTTTTCCTAATATCAGTGACTTGGTCTGTAAATGACCCACAGTCAGACTGTTGTAGTTCTGTCAGCTCAGCTACAAACAACAATCATTGTACTGTATACTCATCCTGAGGTCAGTTTGAGTTTACTAGTTCGACCTCCAGGTGGAGATGTTATGCGACCGCAGTGAACACATTTAGACATGGCAGATCTTGTACTCAGATTTCAGCGTCCTCTCTCAAGGGCAGGGCTGCTGTAGAGACACTAGCTGTTTTATGGGTTCTTGTAAAAGAGAGATTTTTTTAACTTAAGCTTAAGTTAAAAAGAAGGCTGTATGTTATTTTAAATACTTCAGCCTAATTTCTTTCTTTATTTTGTTTTATTTTGTCTTTGTTCAGCCATAAAATGTTTTACACATTTTGTCAAAGGTATTATCCACCATCTACAGATGGTCCGGATTTCATATTTTAACACATTTCCTGTTCACAGAAAAAAAATCTGTTTCCTGTACACAAATACATTTAGATATATTTTCTGATGCGTTGTACAAATATTTAAGATATGTACTTTATGCTGTGTCCACATCAGTGTTGTGGGCTAGCATTTTCACTTATACACTACCATTCAAAAGTTTAGGGTCAGTGAGATTTTATTTTATTTTTTGAAAGAAATTAATAGTTCTGTTGGGCATGGATACATTGAATTGGTCAAAAGCGTCAATAAACCTTTTATGCTACAAAAGATTTCTATTTCAGATAAATGCTATTCTTTTGAACTTTCTATTCATTAAAGAATCTTAAAAAAGTATCACATTTCCACAAAAATATTAGACAGCAAAACTGTTTTCAGCATTGATAATAAAAAGAAACGTTTCTTAAGCAGCAAATCAGCTTATTAGACTGATTACTGAAGTTGCTGAAAATTCAGCTTTGTCTTCACAGGACTAAATTACATTTTAATATATTTTATACTAGAAAACAGTTTTTTAACTGTACATTTGATACGTCAGCTGTCTTAACCGTGGCTTGTGTACTGCAAACACCTACCAGCTTAATCACTGTGTCTGTCACTCGACTCTGTTCCCCTTTCGGGCTCTGTTTTTACATTTATTTTGAAAGATGAAGCTCGCGATTATGGTAAGGGGCGTTACATTTCCGACGAGTGCTTGCGGTGTTCGGCCAATCACAATGCACTGGGTCAGCTGGCCAATCAGAGCAGACTGCGCTTGTCGGAAGGAGGGACTTTGTAGAAAACGAAGCGTTTGAGAGAGGCGGGGCATATAGGACCTACAATAATGTACAGTATTTTAAAAATAATGTGTTTTTTGAACATTAAAGCATGTCAACATATTCTGTTACACCAAATACACAAAATAATGATCTTTAAAAAAGCATCATATGACCCCTTTAAAACCTGGAAAAGTCAGATTTTCATGATATGTCACCTTTAAAACATGTCACTGACAACTTTTGAAACTTTTGAATGGTAGTGTACATAAGGCATATCATGCACAAATTAATTGTGACTTATGTTAAATCACTAGTGCTGAATATGAGCACTTCAGCCCAGTTGACGTTCAGCATGCCTGCAGAGTTCACCCCTCCAAATTCTCCAGACCCCCTCTCTCCTATTGCTTATTTCCCATACTTGCATGGCTCTTACCTGGCAGTGGCTGCATCACTAAATGGAGGCAATGTCATGGCCACCTTTGTCAGAATGCTGGACTCGTGGATGAAAGAATTTGGTAAATCAACAATTTTTCAGTTTCTACATTTATTATTATTGTGAAATCAAGTGTGACCTTTTTATATTTTACTATAATAGTCTTCTTGTTGCATGTTTTTGGTCCTCAGGTGTATTATTGTCTTAATAATGTATTTCTTGTATGTCGTAGGATTGGAAGTTAATGAGTCCAGAATCTACTCCCAACTAATCCAGTCTGCTCTGGCACAGCCTAATACTGATCTAACCGTGACCACAGCGCTACTAGGAGAGCGGCATGACCCCACTTCCAGTGCCAGTGTCTCCCAAATCTCGCCCTCTAACCTCTCTCTGGGTCATGTGACTCGTGCTGTGTGCAGGGGTATTATTGAAAACATGGCCAGTATGATGCCCCCTCAGAGCCTGCAGGCCGCTGGAGTGAGGTGTATTATTGGCAGTGGCAGCGCTCTGTCATGTAACACAGTTCTGCAACAGGAAGCAGAGAGAGTGTTTACATTTCCTGTAGTCTACGGAAAAGATGTTGACTCAGCTGTTGGAGTTGCCATGGTGTTTAATGACCAAACATAAGATATAACATTTAAGATAACGTCTCTGAGACATTTGACCTGCCAGAATGCTGGTAGGGCTGTTTTTTTTTCTGTATTCAAATATTATTTTCTGTATTAATATATGTATATAAATATTCACACTTTGTACGTAAGTGTATTTAATTTAAAAATAATTTAAAACTGTATCATTGATCAATTTTAAAAAAAATAATTAATTTTAATTTAATACTATATTATTATTGACTAACATGGGTCAACTTTATGTATTGTTCAATTTACACACTCATTATGTAACTTGTTGTTGAGTGCAATACAAAACCATTGTGTTGTAAAATACAAAACAATATGTATTTAAGAATATTTCTGAATTCCATTAAATGACTGAACAAAGCCTTCAAATGACAAAATATTGTTTACAATGTTCAGTGGCATTTCAAATGTTAATAAACAGTTGGAATATCTCATCACATTTTAAGTATATATTTTCATCATTTGTTATAATTGAGCTTATGTGGTATATTTCATGTGCTGCACATGGCTGTAACTGACATTTCTGTTCCAAAAGAGGAAAAGGAGGTACAGACCAGCTTCACCTCAAAGGAGCAAGTTCTTTACCACGCGTGCACCAAGAATCGACTGCATGCTGTTTCATTTTGTTCACATAATCTATGCACCCAAACCAGTATGCATGCACCAAAACCGCTTTACTCTGCCACAGTCCTCCAGTGTCATACAGGAAACCCTGCGCACTAAGAAGGTGATATTGCTCAACAGAACAGTCTCAACAGATAAGTGTAGGTGACCTGAATGCTGCTTCAAACCAAACATGTGCTGCTCAGAGGTACTTATTCAAAATTAAATGCATTCCAGCACATGAATAACTGATCATTTGGATAGTTAAGATATGTAGTAGAATATAGTGTTGCTAGATGAGAATGAAGCATTTTAAGAAGGAGCTTGATGACTTCCAGTGCATTGTAAGGTATATGGATGATTATAAATGAGCTACAACCAGGCGTGGACATGGCAAAACATACGTAACAACATACTCAAAGAATCAATACAACCCGCCTTTCTGTAAGGCTTTCTCAGCAACCTCAAAACATATCTTCCTCTCTGACACAGAGAGAGAGAGAGAGAGAGAGAGAGAGAGAGCAAGTTATTGTGCTCAATGAATCAAGCACATCGATACTGGATACTTCATCTAACGGATTAAAAAACAGAAATTAATTGGTGAGTACAAATGTTTCATACTTTACTGTTACATAATAAACAGTTTACATCAATATTTAAATCAATGCATACTTTGCTAATGTAGTAAATCATATTAAAACTTTTTTTTTTTTACTTTAGTCCATATTTTTGCATATCAGTTTCAATGTTTGTATTTTTAAAGCTGACAATAACCTTTTATTGACCTTTTATTTTATTATTTTGCTCAACCCAAAACATGCTGTGTAAGTGCTAAATCTCATAATTGGTATATTTCATGTGCTGCACATGGCTGTAACTGACATTTCTGTTCCAAAAGAGGAAAAGGAGGTACAGACCAGCTTCACCTCAAAGGAGCAAGTTCTTTACCACGCGTGCACCAAGAATCGACTGCATGCTGTTTCATTTTGTTCACATAATCTATGCACCCAAACCAGTATGCATGCACCAAAACCGCTTTACTCTGCCACAGTCCTCCAGTGTCATACAGGAAACCCTGCGCACTAAGAAGGTGATATTGCTCAACAGAACAGTCTCAACAGATAAGTGTAGGTGACCTGAATGCTGCTTCAAACCAAACATGTGCTGCTCAGAGGTACTTATTCAAAATTAAATGCATTCCAGCACATGAATAACTGATCATTTGGATAGTTAAGATATGTAGTAGAATATAGTGTTGCTAGATGAGAATGAAGCATTTTAAGAAGGAGCTTGATGACTTCCAGTGCATTGTAAGGTATATGGATGATTATAAATGAGCTACAACCAGGCGTGGACATGGCAAAACATACGTAACAACATACTCAAAGAATCAATACAACCCGCCTTTCTGTAAGGCTTTCTCAGCAACCTCAAAACATATCTTCCTCTCTGACACAGAGAGAGAGAGAGAGAGAGAGAGAGAGAGAGCAAGTTATTGTGCTCAATGAATCAAGCACATCGATACTGGATACTTCATCTAACGGATTAAAAAACAGAAATTAATTGGTGAGTACAAATGTTTCATACTTTACTGTTACATAATAAACAGTTTACATCAATATTTAAATCAATGCATACTTTGCTAATGTAGTAAATCATATTAAAACTTTTTTTTTTTTACTTTAGTCCATATTTTTGCATATCAGTTTCAATGTTTGTATTTTTAAAGCTGACAATAACCTTTTATTGACCTTTTATTTTATTATTTTGCTCAACCCAAAACATGCTGTGTAAGTGCTAAATCTCATAATGTAATAAGTGAGATGATCTAAAGATGGTGTCTGTGTAATGTACAGTTTCTGCTGTAATATTATCTGAACCCATTTATGGAGAGGCCATGTCATACTATTTTACTAAGTAAGACTATCCAGCATCTTGCAATTGCACATTAGGTCATCATCTAGCGTAAAACAACATTAACTCATATAATTTGTCCATCAAATATCTGTTAGACTCTTTTAACAATCTGTGCTGCCTCACCCATCGAGGAGTCTGCTTTCACATACGCATCGAATATGCTCAATTCTCTTCATGATTTAAAAATATCTCTAGCATCCTTGACACCCTTTCCTTACTTTGATATGCACATTAAACGTTAATCCATAATTACATTTCCCTAATTATTTTAGCAATTTGAGTCATTATTTAATGTGAGATACAAATATGATCAAATGTTCAAATCATATATAACTAGTGAAACTAATTTTGTTTATTCCTTTGATACTGTGACTTCCTGTCACAGAGTTTCCATCTGAATTGTTTTGACCCCTTCCTCTTTTAACTGGTGTTTAAACTAAAAAGGCACATTAAGATGATCCATTAGCTCTTATTCTCACAGCGCTAGCTGTTAATAGAATTATTTTATAAATGAAGTGTAATTTAAATGGTATTAGCAGAAAGGACTATCACTGAAATAGCATCTAAGCATAATTAGTGCTGTTATCTGTTATTAAAATGTCACATTGACTTATAAAAACAACATTTTTGGTCTTGTCATCTTTAAAGAAACTGATTGATTTAAAAAAGAACTGTCTTTTAAAAACAAAACAAGCTTTGTGAGAGATGCAGGGTAAAATGTCACAAGATAGATCGCATATAGGCTTAGGAACCGGGTCAAAACAGAGCTGAGTGTTAGTAGCTTGTTTCTTTGGACATCAATCTCTTTCAAAATCACAGGCGGAACTGCATATCATCACATCTCCTTAATTATTCTAGTTGTTTTATTTTTTATTTTTTGAAGAGTTCTTGCAATGAGATACACAAACTTATATAACAATAGCATCTGCAGAAATCTGCATTTCCTTCAACTTCAACTGTCACAGAGTTTCCATTTGGATCATTTATGACCCCTTCCTCTTTTAGTGGTGTTTAAACAATGTGATGATGATCCATTATAACAATCAAGCAGCTTCTACTCTAACAAAAGCAGCTCTTATTCTACATTACATCAAAAATCAGTTTGACTGGTCACAAAGGAAGAAACATTAAGTGAATTATCATTAAGCACAATTCCGCATTTTAAAGCTAGTTAGTGTAAGACCATCCCATTTGCTTATAAACGTAAAATCGGCAGTTGTGGTCAGGCTCACATTTCCTAGAGCTTATCTGAGATGGTCTGAAATAGAATCCTAATGTCCTGTATCTGTGAATGATATCACTACAGCTTTAATTTCTGCTGTATGACTAAGAAGACATCACTATGAGTAAATCAAGAGACAGCAGCCCCACATTCTTCCTGGAGAAAGATGACCTGACACAGGAGCAAAGGGAAAAGGCCAAACAGCTGAAGAAATGTGCCTCAAAGGACAAGAGGCCCATGGATTCTAATTACCTGGATGAGACCGATGAGCCTGCACACACAATTAAATTTAACCTACACTTTGACAGGTAAGCTGGCCTCATTAAATCACACTGGTGTGTACGATTAATATAATGTGAGAAATCCTTTCTTTATCAGATACATTCTGCACACAGGGGAATCAGAAAAGTAAAAGAGGAACCAGCTCAGCAGGACAGTGAGAGGTTTACCCTCAAGAGGCTGTTTGATGCCGTGTCCAGTGGCGATGTGTCTAAACTGCAGGGTTTACATCAGTACCTGCACAAAAACATGAAACGGCTCACCGACTCTCAATGTAATTGTATTCAACAACAAATACACAACCGTTTAAATGTTTGGGGTTGATAAGATTTTTGAAAGAAGTCTGCTATGTTCACCAAGGCTGCTTTATTTGATAAAAAATACAGTAAAAACAGTAATACTGTGAAATATTATTACAATTTAAAATAACTTCTATATATTTTAAAATGTAATTTATTCTTGTGATGGCAGATCTGAATTTTTAGCAGTCATCACGCCAGTCTTCAGTGTCACGCGATCCTTCACAAATCATTGTGATATGCTTCTTTAGTGCTCACTGTGCAAACTTATGAAAATCATGACTTTTGATCAATTTAATGTGTCCTTTCTGAATAAATTTATTTATTTCTTTGGTAAATAAATAAATAAATCTTACTGACCCCAAACTTTTGAAGTTTGAAGAGTACTGTGAATTCATGACAGATATTTATTTAATAATGAAACATCTGTTTTTATATCATCTTTAGATAAGTCCAATGGAAAGACAGCCCTGCTGAAAGCACTTTTAAATTTGAGGGAAGGCGAGAATGACACTATTGAACATCTGCTGGAAATTGCAGAGAAACTGGGAGATTTAAAACATTTTGTCAATGCTGCTTACACAGACAGTTTCTACAAAGGTCAGAGCCATAGCTTCATATTACATAATGTTTTTATTAGCGCAATTATTATTAGATCTAGTTTTATATTAGCCAACATTAGTCATTTATTTTTTTATAAATGAACAGAATATTGATCCTATTTAACATGTCCAACCCATCCATTTTTTTATGTTATCGACTGATCTCTTTGAGACAGGTCAGACAGCACTCCATGTGGCAATTGAACGGAGAAGTGCAAAATTTGTACAGATGCTGGTTAAAAAAGGGGCTGACGTCCATGCTAAGGCCTGTGGGAAATTCTTTCAGCCCAATCAAAAAACGTGCTTTTATTTTGGTAGGTCTAAGGGTATGGTTAAACTTTTGCAAGACTACTATAAAGGTCATTCCACGAAATCGGTGCCTTTTCACCTTGGAAAAATAAAAATATAAAATAAGTTTAATCAACATTTTGTAAAAATCCATTAAATGAGGACAGCTTGTGGACAAAAGACAAGAAATTGTATTGTATATCTCAGGCTATATCATTTCTTATTTTATGACTTTTTTCTACCTCATATTTTGACGTTTTTGTCATCCCTGTTACAGACACAATCCTTACTATATACTTTTCATTAGAACTGTGTAACAGTTTTCACATATATGAGGAGTATTTTAGTCTCTCTTTTCACCAGGATTGTTTAAATTGTTTTTCAATCTTATATTTGTCATTCAGATAGAACACCCTATTTTTACAAAAGCGATATTTAAAAAAAGGCTTTGACCAAAAATACAATATAGTTGAAGTTACAATGAAAAAAAAAAAATCTGGAAGTCCATATCAAATATCACTTTTACTATTTTTAAGAAATTAATGTCAGCAACAGGATTGATGTCATAGTTACAGGACTGACCAGAGTAACAGGGATGACAGGACATACATTCTTCGGCATACACTGCACATATTTGTTTACATAATATTATAAAGTTTTCTAATTGCATTATATTGTTTTGCACTTAGCATAGTTGTATTAGTGAAGCATATTACTTTTCTAAGAGATCTAATGTTTATGTGTATTGTGATTAGATCATGTGTCCATGTTTGTCTTCAAATATACTGATCTGGTTCAATTATTATGCAAGATCTTGGGCTGTGTCCGAAATCGCATACTCTCTTTTTTGAATAAGTAATTACTTTGCAACTGCAAAGAGTGTGTTCAATATAGTATGAATGTATGTAGTATGAATGTAATCTACATTCGTCATGTTGTCATTGTCACGTGACCTACCAGCGTCAGTTGCATCGCATCACTGCCATTCATAAATCCTCTCCCGTGGCCTCATGGGATGGAAAAGTGTCCATCTTATGCACACTTCAGAATCATGCCGGAAGTAGTAGGTCATCCGGGTACTTTTTGCCTACTCTTTACTGTGAATTCAGACATGCTTCTTTTGTCGCATTACTGTTTTTTGCCTGTTATATCGTAGGGAAATATGCGATTCTGGATGCAGCCTCAGTCTTCCTATGATCATCTGAAACCAGACCAAGATCTTGTTGCTGAAATGGTTTGACTTTATTTAACCTGGCAGGATTGGGGTGAGTTGGGACCTTTAAAAAAGTTAGCATTTTACACAGATAACCTTTAAAAACAGTGTGGTTAAGGTGACACGTAATCTATGTCATCCCTGTTACCCACATGTCAAAACCTGTTACTCTGAAAAGTAACAGGGCTGACAGTAACAGGTTTGAACAGGTTTGAAGATTTCAAGCTAATTTGATCATTTCTAGCTAATAGGTCAAGGTCACAAAAGGACAGGCTGTACATTTTGAAAGGATATTACTTGTAGATACTGATTATATTAAATTAAATAATTGTTTAAATTTACACTCTGAAAAACGGTAACCGTATTGACATTCAGTCAAACCTCATAAATCATCAAAAATAGAACATCGAAGAGAGAGAAACTTGCTTGTGTTTAAACTGTTGGAATCCTGGTTGAGAGATGATATCACTGGAATGTACCATTATTTACAACGGTTTTTTATTGAGGATAACAGAGCTGACATGAAATCATTGCTCAGCAATGAGACTATACTTGGAACAAAATGCAAATGTGATTTTTGTATTTTGCCTTCAAATTGCCCATATTACTTACCCTTATAAAAATGTTATTTAAATGATCTAAAATAGTATTTAGTTGACTTTAATATTGATGAAAGAATACATAGCATTATAATTTAATTTGAATAATAATTAAATTTTTTTGTTGTTATAGTAATTCTGTGTTTGATTATTGTTGTTTATATTCAAAAGGCACCGATTTCGTGGAATGACCCATAATTCTGATAACAATTTATACAGTAGAAATTCAGCATTTTAAATCCACGTCCTTTTCAAATTCTACTTAATGTTCTCATTGTTACTGACCCACTTTTGTGGGTACCTTACCTGCATCGTTTACAAATTTTGTGCACAGGTGAGCTGCCCTTGTCACTGGCCGCTTGCACTAATCAGCCAGACATTGTGGACTTCCTTATGAACAACCCTTACCAGGCGGTGGATGTCAGGGAGAAGGACTCTCATGGAAACACAGTGCTTCACGCATTAGTGTCCATAGCTGATAACAGTCCTAAAAACACAGAGTTTGTCATCGCCATGTATGACCACATCTTATTCAAAACTGACCACCTTCACCCCAAGATCAAGCTGGAGGATATTGAAAATAATGAAGGACTCACCCCACTCACACTAGCCGCCAAAACAGGAAAACTGGGGGTAGGCCTAAACCTTAATTTTTCTGGTGTTTACTGATTGTTGAATGTCCAAACAATTAATGTTTTGCAAAATACCAGTATTTATTTGAAGCAGTGATTCGTTTTAAGCAGTGTGGATTTCTTAAGTGTCAGTTCTGTTTTCTGTTTTTGGATGTTCCTGATTTTGTGTAGTGAAGTGAAGTGACGTGTGGCCAAGTATGGTGACCCATACTCGGAATTAGTGCTCTGCATTTATCCCATCCAAAGTGCACACACACAGCAGTGAACACACACACACCGTGAACACACACCCGGAGCAGTGGGCAGCCATTTTTGGCTCCTCAGTCGTGGTATTGAAGGTGGAAGAGAGCACTGTACATTCACTCCCCCACGTACAATTCCTGCCGGTACGAGACTCGAACCCGCAACCTTTGGGGTTACGAGTCCGACTCTCTAACCATTAGGCCACGACTTCCCCATTGTAAATGGTTAGTCCTCATGTGATTTGAGATGCTATTTCCCTTCAGCACATGGCATTGAATCAGACACCACACATGATTCATAGTCATGTAGTCTACAGTAATAGTCATGACCTTATTTAACCTAAAGTCATAGTTGTCACAATGTATTTGTTTATTGTATTGCTTTTGTTCTATATTTTAGCTGGTGCTGTTACTGACTTGGCTGATCAATAAAATGAGTGTATTGCCAAAGACAAGTGACTAAATAACACATATTTGACAGTAATTTGACAGATTTCATTGTCATTTGTCAACTAGCTGTTAAAGCACATCGTGCAGCGGGAGTTTAAGTGGCGCCGACATCTGTCACGGAAGATCACGGAGTGGGCCTACGGTCCAGTGTGCTCGTCTCTGTATGACCTCGCCTCTCTCGACACCTATGAGAAGAACTCCGCGCTGGAGATAATCGTTTATGGCAGTGAGATTCCTGTGAGATGACATGCTACTAACGTGAAACTAATTCATTCTAGAATAATTAGACTTTACTTCTTCATTGAAGCAAAATTATAATTTGTAAAGAAACTATATGGATTTTGATAAATGCTGTCATGCTTGGTTATTTGATCTGATTTCAGAATCGCCTCGAGATGCTCAATATTGAGCCCTTCAACCGACTAATTGAAGAGAAGTGGGAGAGATTTGCGAAACGGATGTTCTTGGCGCCGACATCTGTCACGGAAGATCACGGAGTGGGCCTACGGTCCAGTGTGCTCGTCTCTGTATGACCTCGCCTCTCTCGACACCTATGAGAAGAACTCCGCGCTGGAGATAATCATTTATGGCAGTGAGATTCCTGTGAGATGACATGCTGTTTACTTGACATTAAATGCATTAGATTTTACTACTTCATTAAAGCAAAATGTTTCATTATAAAGAAGCTTTATTGATTTTGATAAAAGCTGTTGATAGCAACATGTTATTTGATCTGATTTCAGAATCGCCTCGAGATGCTCCATATTGAGCCATTTAACCGACTAATTGAAGAGAAGTGGGAGAGATTTGCGAAACGGATGTTCTTGTTCAACTTTATTGTTTATGTTATCTACCTTTTCATTTTCACTGCAGTAGCTTATCACCGCGAAGCAGGGAAGGACTTTAACAACAGCCAAGTAAGTATACAGCCCAAAGATGGGGACTACAAAAAGGGTGTGAGATGGGCAGGGGTTTGGCTTTACATCACATTTCATGCTAGACACAAATATTTTTGCCTACATTTTATTGAGAAAATAAAAACAACTTTTCTGGAATATATGCATACTTGCAACTAATTCCAGTTCAATGTCTGATTTAAACTATACTTTATGCATGCTTAGTGTAAATGCTTCACTATTGAATGTTATGTCTCATCCCCACTCTTTTCTTTTCAGTCATTAAAGCCCCCATTTCATTATAAAAATAATAGCCAAGACTACTTGCTTCTGACAGGACACATCATAAGTACCATTGGAGCACTTTACTTCTTTATTAGAGGGGTATGTTCGTTTAAAACAAATTCATATGTAATTTTAATGTACATTTTTTTTTACAGAAATGAATGAATTCCTTTTTCTTTTAAGCTGATAGATTTGTTTAGAAAGCGTCCAGGATTTCAGTCCCTGTTCATAGATGGATACACTGATCAGCTTTTGTGAGTCCTTTGACTCTCTTGTTTAATTTGACTTAATCATTTGCTAATACAGATTAATATGCTTGAAATTACATTCTTTGTCAGTTAAAGGGTTAGGTCACCCAAAAATGAAAATTGGCTTGTGTTTTACTTACCCTCGAAGCATCCTAGGTGTATATGACTTTCTTCTTTCAGACGAATCCAGTCGGAGTTATATTAAAAATGGTCCTGGCTATTCCAAGCTCTATCATTGCAGTCAGCGGGTGTTGCAGTTGAACAGTCCACAAGTCGTCAAATAAAGCGCGCGCATTCATAATAAAACGTGCTTCACACGGCTCCGGGGGTGAATAAAGGCCTCCTGTAGTGAATGCATGCGTTTTTGTAAGAAAAATATCCATATTTCAAACGTAATACACACTTTTATATCACTTCTGGTATCTGTCATATGTGGAAGCCTTTCCGGAGGATGAAGCAGCACATATGTGCAGCGCGCGCGCCTCTGAGATATGCTAGTCTCGCTAGTTTGTTTATAGGAGCAAAGGAAGCAAAGTTTCCTTACTTTAGCAAAGGAAAACCAGTCTCCTCTTGGTTTACATCGAAATCCTCGGACATTTTTCTTTGCAAATCCTCGGTTTGTACTTCTAGTTCATGACCGGCGTTTTGTTTTGTTCTCTCTCCGCGTTCGTCACTAATCACGCAACGCCGACGTACTACGTCATCCGCCGGCAAGGCTTCCGCGTATGACAGAAACCGGAAATGAGAAAGAAGTGTTTATTATTACATTTGAAATATGGATATTTTTCTTACAAAAACACATGGATTCGCTACAGGAGGCCTTTATTTACCCCCCGGAGCCATGTGAAGCACGTTTTATTATGAATGCGCAAGCTTTATTTGACGACTTGTGGACTGTTCAACTGCAACACCCGCTGACTGCAATGATAGAGCTTGGAATAGCCAGGACAATTTTTAATATAACTCCGACTGGATTCGTCTGAAAGAAGAAAGTCATATACACCTAGGATGGCTTGAGGGCGAGTAAAACACAAGCTAATTTTCATTTTTGGGTGAACTAACCCTTTAAGTTTTTGAAATCACTGTATATGCACAACACACAGTTAAATTGCACTACCCAGACTAATTTTTCCTACAGAAACAGTAGTCATTAAATGCATACATTGTTTATTCTTGCATTTTGTTGCATTAGTTTTCTGCAGGCCGTGCTCTTCCTGGTGTGTGCGCTACTGTACTGCTTGGGTCAGGACCAATATGTGGCCTGGCTAGTTTTGTGTCTTGCTTTGAGCTGGGTAAATCTACTCTACTTCTCCAGAGGGTCCAAAAATATGGGAATCTACAGTGTCATGATACAAAAGGTGAGGGATAATTGTTTTTCTTATCCATCATCTTAGAGCGTTAGTAAAGTGTGGTTTGTGTAGCGCTGTGGAAAGATGCTATGCAACACATTTAATGCCTCATTGTAGTGTAGACTAGTCTTCACAGTTCAGGCTTTTTTACTTCATGTTTGTACGACACACTCTCACACTCTTTAATTGTTGTCAGATGGTTCTTGGGGAAATTCATCGATTCCTTGTCGTGTACATGGTCTTCCTCATTGGGTTCTCTACAGGTACCCTTGCATGCATTAATAAATGTCCTTGACTCTTTTATTACAATTCATTTCATATTTATCACAACACAACAAACACTTCCCAATTACACTACTGTTCAAAAGTATGGGGTCAGTAGATTTTTTGAAAGAAAGTAATACTTGTATTCAGCAAGTATGCATTCAGTTTATTAAAATTGATAGTAAAGACTCTTACATAATTACAAAACATTATATTTCAAATAAATGCTGTTCTTTTGAACTTTATATTTTTCAAAGAATCCTGAAAAAATATCACGACTTCCACAAAAATATTAAGTAGCACAACTATTTTCAACATTGATCATAATAATAAATGTAATAAATCAGTAGCCTATATTAGAATATTTCTGAAGGATCATGTGACACTGAAGACTGGAGTAATGGTTGCTGAAAATTCAGCTTTGTCATCACAGGAATACATTACATTTTAAAATATGTTAACATAGAAACACAATATTACTGTTTTACTGATTTGACCAAATAAATGCAGCCTTGGTGAGCATAAGAGACTTCTGTCAAAAACATGAAGAAATCGTACAGACCCCAAATGTTTGAGTGATAGTGTGTGTTAATGATTTGTTTCTTACTCAACAGCCGTGGTAACTCTGCTTGATGAGGAGCCTATCAACGAAGATCAAAGAACAAACATTTCTGAAAAACAATGTAATGACAGTTCTGAAGGACAAACCAAGCAGGACAGTTCTGATGAACATTGTAAGAAGAACTCATTCAAGAGCATCTACTTCACCACTCTGGAGTTGTTCAAGTTTACAATTGGCATGGGAGATCTGGAGTTCACCGATCAATATCAATATACAGAGGTCTTCTATGTGCTGCTAATTCTGTATATAGTGATGACTTACATTTTGATGCTGAACATGCTGATCGCTCTGATGAATCAAAGAGTGGAGGAGATGTCCGTAGAGAGCGCCAGCATCTGGAAACTACAGGTGAAATCAAAGTTAAAGCTAAAGCTGTCTTGTGTCTGAACTTACACTGTAATCACTTGAAATGATACAATGGGGACCTGTTTGCGTAATATATGTAATGGTTTGCAATTTTAGTTGTTCAATCAGGCAATAAATATGATTGTTATTCACAGCGTGCAATCACCACCTTGGACATGGAGTGGATTCTTCCCCAATGTCTGAAGATAAAGCTGCGTTCTGGGCAAGAGAAGGATCTAGGTGGGGGGCAGGAGCCTGATCAACGCTGGTGCTTCAGGTGACCCTGGTGACTTCCACCCGAAACCACAAGATCTGAAGTTTGCATTTGTCTCCCATATGAAAATGGGCAATACATTTTATGTATGCCCAAAGTAAATACATTTACTTTCAAACACATAGAGTGAAACCAATGAGCAACAATTGAAGCATGTGTCCTCTTTCTTTCAGTGTGGAGGAAGTCAACTGGAACCAATGGAACAGAAACCTGGGTGTAATTACCGAGGACCCTGGGAAATGCCTGCCTGTACCTTCCCCAACTGAACTTCAGAGAGGTAGTCGATGTTAAATAAATGTGTGTGTGTGTGTCTGTTTTTTTAATCCTACATCATATCATGTGTATTGGTTACAGAGCCCAGCCAGCGTGGACTCCTGCAAACGTTCAGTAAACGTTGGACACAGAGACAACAACGCAGAGATGTACAGGAGCTGAGTCCTCTAGCTGAGACCTCTAGCTCCGTCTGATGCTTTTATAATCCGTAATCTATTGCAATTATTTTGCAGTTCCCTTTCATTCCAACTGGTGTAGGAATAATTACATATTATGTCTGGTTAAAACTTGACTGTGGTTCATTTAAAGAACAAATACACCTCAATGGTCATTCCTGTTATGCATCATATACATTTTTAAACGAATGTATGTGTTGTTAAGAAAGTATTTATATAAAATAATATACATAACCCCAATGTTTATTAAATTGTGATAAAACAAAACTTATATGATTTACATATTTGGAAATATCCATATTAAAATTTGTGTTTAATTATTTATTCAATACATTAACCCTTAAAAGGGAACATAAAGGTGGGCCTACCCAAGTAGCCTACCTATTTTCCAACACTCAAAAATAATTTCATTTCATGTCTCTTCAGTCATTCAAATGTTTCTATATAGCAGGATTGTGGTTTCGCGTGGTTCTGCTTGTGATTGATGTGGCATAACAGAGACCTACAGTAGGCCTACATCTGACAAGCATCACAGGATGATGCAGTTAAGTTGCAGACACGATTAATCCACTGTGCTTAACATCAGATCGTAGATGGGTCATGTCCTCCGGCTAATACTTCACTGCAGAGCTGAAATTCTGTGACCCTAGATTGTAAATGTCCTGCTGTGCTCTTATGTATAACTAAAATTTACATCCGCACTAGATTTTTTTTTTGTTGATAGAACAGAATATCAACACAGTCAATACAATTACAATACAACATTTTTCAAATGCTAGGGGGAGACATTATTAGACATAAACATTACAGGAATACATTAAGGAATGTACGAGCGTGCAAAATTCGAATAGCTTTTTGTTTCATCGAGGGCAATATAGACTCAATATAATGCTTTACTTCATATTTAAATACTATAAAACCCTAAAAATTTATATTTATGAATATAAAATGTAGCTATTAAAATAATAAAAAAGATATATATAATAATAAAAGAAGTGTGGGTCTGTTTATCTTTTGAGTTTACAATAATGCCAAAAATAATATCTTTCCACTGTAAAGTAACATTTACATCAATATTTCCAACAATAAAATCAAGTACATTTTGCACAAAAAAAAAAGATATAAGTGCAGTGCCAAAATAAATGAAAGAGCTGTCTCTGACCTCTGCTTGCAAAAGCTGCAGCATACATCTATACCTTTTTTTAAATTTACTTAAAGTTTATAAAAAGTTTTTAAAGCAGGGTATATTTTGTGGAGTTTAAAAGATACTTCTTTAACCTTGTTTGTTAAGAGATAGCGATTGTCAGAAGCCAGACTTTTTGTGGCATTTTAACAGAATGAATTCAACTGTACACAAACACACTGTCTTCTCAGAAACTACTGATTGTTGTTTTACTCACTATAGTTAAGCTGTGGTCACTAGACTTTTTGTTCCATTGACTTCCATTCATACACATACACAGCTTTTCTCTTAATGGATGTATAAGCCTTGTAAAGTTGTTGTGAATGATTTATATTGTCAAGTGATATACAAATACATTCTGAATAAAATTCTGCAAAACTGTAAAGCAGAATTGTGTATTCTGGATGTTTAAACCCATGGCCAGAGTCAAAGATATGCTGACCGCTTCATTTTAAGCTATGTACTGGCGGTGTGAAATAATAAGCAGACTCGTGTATGAAAGAATCTGGTAAATCAACAAAAATTGTGAAATTTCTAAATATTTTAAATCAAATGTGACCAAGAGGAACCAGCAGTAGGCAGTACTCAGGGGATGGCTCCCTCTGGTGGTTGGAGGAACGGATGGAGGTCGCAGATGTTACAGAAACCTCCATCCTATCCCTCTTTGTGGCTGTCCCCTTGGTCTGGGTGCAGGTTGATTGGGATGTGCCTGGTGGAAATCCTGAATCAAAGATGGGTCTAAGATGTCCTTGGCAGTCCTATGATCTCATCTAGATCTTAGCCCTCCCAGTCCACCAGGTATTGCAACTGGCCCCCATGACACCTGGAATCAAGGATATCCTTCACCGGATAGGCCAGAGGTCCATCAATCTCAAGTTGTGGAGGGAGTTCCCTCTCCTCAATAGTGGAGGCAGATGCAGGGAAACATGAAAAGAAGGAGAGATACGGTAATGAGCAGAAAGCTCTAGCTTGTAGGTTCCTGGATTTATTTGTCGTAAGATACAAAACGGGCCTACATACCGTGGGTTGAGCTTCCATAACCGCAGATCTCAGGTGGACAACTAGACGTTCTGACCTGGCTGGTAGTTTGAATGAGTACGCCTCCTCTGGTCAGCCTTGATTCTCTGAGCTCTGACTGCCCTCTGCAGCCTCACATGAGTGCTATCCCACACCCAGTCATCCACTGCAGGCACTTAAGATGGTTCTCCAGACCAAGGGAACATGGAAGGCTGATAACCAAAAACACACTGGAAGGGAGTAAATCCTGTAGAAGAGTGAGAGAATTTTGCGTGTATTCTTGATTTAGCCTCTCAACCTGTCCATTAGCGTGGAGATGATAGCCATATGTTAAGCTCACGATTATGTCCAGTTGCTTACAGAAAGCTTGCCATACCCGAGATGTGAACTGTGGCCTCCTTGGTGAAATAAAGCCTGTGTGGTTTCCATTGCTGTAGGTAAACCTTTGAGTGGGATTAGATGACATGCTTTAGAGAAGCGATCAATAATTACCAGAATAGTGGTGTAACCATTGGAACTGAGAAGGTCTGTGATGAAGTCTACAGCCAAATGGGACCAGGGATGCTGAGGAATTGGTATGGGTTCCAGAAGACCAGCCGGAAGTTCCCGGTGTATTTTGGATTAAGCACACACACTGCAAGATTTAACATACACAGTATCATAATTATTAGATTGGGCCACCAGAAGGAGTTACGCAATGGTTCAATTGTCCCTTGAATGCCAGGATGCCCAGAGCTAAGAGATGTGTGAACCTGTTGCATGATTCGTTGGCGTAAAGACCTAGGGACGTAATGCTGGGCAGGTGGACGTTCTGGGATGACTCTGACTGTTGTTGTTTTCACAGTTCCTCAACAAACAGGTACTACAATAACTGAGGGAGGTAGAAAAGGTCCTTGGCAACAGGAGGTTTAATTCAAATCTTGGTGATAGAGCATAAGCTTTACTATTCTTGCTGCCTGGATGATAAATGACCGTAAACTGGAACCTCGTAAAGAACAATGATCAGCCTGACTGTCTTGGGTTAAGACGCTTTGCAGATTTTTGTGATCCGTAATAACTTGAAAAAGATGTCGGGCTCCCTCCAGCCACTGTCTCCATTCCTCGAGTGCTGCTTTTATGGTCCCTTATTACTCACATCATAGATCTTTTCAGCAGCAGTTAACTTTTTAGAGAAGAAAGCACAAGGGAACAATTTACCTGGATTCCCATGTCTCTGAGATAAAACTGCTCCAATACCAAAGTCAGAAGGATCCACTTCGACGATAGGCATCAGGATTTGGATGTTTCAGTATTGGAGCTGAGGTAAAGCTGATTTTTAAGGCATCAAAGGCAGGTTGAGTCCATGACAGTTTCTTTGTTTTTCCCTTGAGTAATGAAATTAGAAGTGCCACGATGGTAGTTACAGACGTTCCTTCTATAGATGTTAGCAAATACTAAGAACCTCTGTAATTCTTTTACTGTGACATGGCCACTCGGTAACTGCCCTGACTTTTGCGGTGTCCATCTCCACTCCTCTGTGACTGATCTTATAGCCCAGGAAGGTTGTGCTTGAGACACGAAATTCACATTTCTCTGCCTTGACATACAAATGGTTAGTCAGTAATCGAGACAGGACAATTCTTACATGAGGGATGTGTTGCTCACTGGTCTTGGTCTCACTGGTAGATCAAAATGTCCACAATGTAGGCAATGACAATGATTTAGAATGTCACAGAAGATCTCATTAATAAAGGATTGGAACACAGCAGGCCATTAGGCATAACCAAGTATTCATAGTGCCCTCTTGTGGTGAGAAAGCCGTCTTCCAATCATCTGCTTCTCTGATTCTGATTAAATTATAAACGCTGCGCAGATCTAATCGGAAACTGCTAATGAATTGGACTCATCTATTTCTCCGACCTCATTGCTGCAAATGGATGCGGTGGTAGCGGTGTCCTGGTGAGCTTAAGTGGTTTCGAACAAGAAATCTGTAGGCTACATATGTGTTTTGTTACACTACTAAAGTGCAGTAATAAAGTTCACTTAAAAGTTCTAACAAACTTTATTGGCTGTTACGGTCGTTATATTTCTTCATAATTCACACGTTAATTTAACCTCAATGGTAGCGAAGTGAATGAGCTTGCTAAGGCTGTCTCAACAAATTAAAAAAGGAGGGGGTTGGTGCTAAACACAGTATGGTAACTGTTGCACAGAAAAAAAAAATACTGAAATGCTGGAAAGTATTTACAAGAACAATATTTCATAACTGCTCTACCACGGCAAGTGGGAGCTGTTAAGAGCAAAAAGAAGAAAAGCACATTTGAAATGGGTCATTATTATGGCAGAAACATGTAGGCCTATGCAATACAATTTTAAAATGTGAATTATGTAGGTCTACAATTACATAGGCCTACATAAAAATATAAACCTTATGTGAATAAGAGGTTGCATTGACTTATTTCTGCTAATCTCCACATTTTTAATGACATCCATCATTTTGAGAGATAAAATGCAAGACAGAAAACCATTTAAACTATATCGCATTTTTACAGAAACAATTACTCTTATTATGTCCTCTCAGAGCCTGCAGGCCGCTGGAGTGAGGTGTATTATTGGCAGTGGCAGCGCTCTGTCATGTAACACAGTTCTGCAACAGGAAGCAGAGAGAGTGTTTCCATTTCATGTAGTCTACGGAAAAGAGTTGCCAAAACTCCAAAATACAACACTTATGATCATGTTTGTCTCTGAGACATCTGACCAACCATGGTAAGGTGTGATGACCTACAATGCTGGTAGAGCTATTTTTTGTATTAAAATTTATAATCACACTTTGTAATTAAGTGTATTTAATTAAAAAAATATATTTTAATACTGTATCATTCATCAATTAAAAAAATCATTATTTTTGACTAACATGGGTCAAATTTATCTATTGTTCATTATGTAACTTGTTGAGTGCATTGTGTTGTAAAATACAAAATATGTATTTTTTTAAGAATATTTCTGAATTCCATTAAATGACTGGACAAAGCCTTGAAATGACAAAATATTGTTTACAATGTTCAGTGGCATTTTTAAATGTTAATAAACAGTTGGAATATATTTATCATCACATTTCATGCAAATCGACTGCATGCTAAGGTTTCATTTTGTTCACGTAATCTATGCACCTAAACCATCATGTATGCACCAAAACCGCTTTACTCTGCCACAGTCCTCCAGTGCCATACAGGAAACTCTGCACGCTAAGAAAGTGAAATTGCTCAACAGAACAGTCTCAACAGATAAGTGTAGGTGACCTGAATGCTGCTTCAAACCAAACATGTGCTGCTCAGGACTTATTCGATATTAAATGCATGCCAGCACATGAATAACTGATCATTTGGATAGTTAAGATATGTAGTATCTTAGCTGAAAACCCATCTCTTTCGAAGCTACTTGACTTCATCATAAAAAAATAAATAAATTAAAAAATTTAAAAAAATTATCTCTATTTATTCCTTCTCTTTCTAGCTTGTACTTATTTGAACAATGTCTAAGAACTTGGTATTACAACCACTTCCTGTCTGTTTGTCTCTTTAAGAAGAATCGCTTTATGTATCCCCCAATTGTAAGTCGCTTTGGATAAAAGCGTCTGCTAAATGACTAAATGTAAATGTAAATGTAGTAGAATATAGTGTTGCTAGATGAGAATGAAGCATTTTAAGAAGGAGCTTGATGACTTCTAGTGCATTGTATATATGGATGATTATAAATGAGCTACAACCAGGCGTGGACATGGCAAAACATACGTAACAACATACTCAAAGAATCAATACAACCCGCCTTTCTGTAAGGCTCTCAGCAACCTCGAAACATCTTGTCCTATCTTCCTCTCTTACACTGAGAGAGAGAGAGAGAGAGCAAGTTATCGTGCTCAAGGAATCAAGCTCATCGATACTGGATACTACAAAAACAGAAATTAATTGGTGAGTACAAATGTTTCATACTTTACTCTTACGTATTAAATAATTTAGGGCAATATTTTTTAAAAATTCAGATTTTGCTAGTGTAGTAAATCATATTAAAACCTGTAAAGTTGGTTTTTGCTGCCAAATGCCTTTGGTTTATTTAATTTTTTGATGTTTTTGTGATCTACTTCAGTCCATTTTGTTGCAGATCAGTTTTAATGTTTGTCTTAAAACTGACAATAACATGCGTGACTGTTTTTGCTCAACCCAAAACATGCTGTGTAAGTGCTAAATCTCATAATGTAATAAGTGAGATGATCTAAAGATGGTGTCTGTGTAATGTACAGTTTCTGCTGTAATATTATCTGAACCCATTTATGGAGAGGCCATGTCATACTATTTTACTAAGTAAGACTATCCAGCATCTTGCAATTGCACATTAGGTCATCATCTAGCGTAAAACAACATTAACTCATATAATTTGTCCATCAAATATCTGTTAGACTCTTTTAACAATCTGTGCTGCCTCACCCATCGAGGAGTCTGCTTTCACATACGCATCGAATATGCTCAATTCTCTTCATGATTTAAAAATATCCCTAGCATCCTTGACACCCTTTCCTTACTTTGAAATGCACATTAAACATTAATCCTTGTTTTGACAAATCTGAATAATGTTCCATGTCTATTGTGGTTGTCTATTGTTTACAGTCTGTGCCTTAAATGAGGAACTGTGACTGGATGCTCTCATGACTACATATTATTATTACACATAATTACATTTCCCTAATGATTTCAGCCATTTGAGTTCTTATTTAATGTGTGATACAAATATGCTCAAATGTTCAAATCATATATATAACTAGCGAAACTAATTTTGTATTTCCTGACTTACTGTCACAGAGTTTCCATCTGAATTCTTTTTGACCCCTTCCTCTTTTAACTGGTGTTTGAACCAAAAAGGCACATTAAGATGATCCATTAGCTCTTATTCTCACAGCGCTAGCTGTTAATAGAATTATTTTATAAACGAAGTGTAATTTAAATGGTCTCAGCAGAAAGGACTATCACTGAAATAGCATCCAAGCATAATTAGTGATGTTATCTGGTATTAAAATGTCACATTAGCTTATAATATTAAAATCTAAACTGATTGATTTAAAAAAGAACTGTCTTTTAAATACAAAACCAGCTTTGTGAGAGATGCATGGTAAAATGTCTCAAGATAGATATGCATATATGCTGAGGAACCCCGTCAAAACAGAGCTGAGTGTTAGTAGCTAATTGTTTCTATGGACATTTATCAATTTTTGACCTTACACTACATGATTACCCAAAGACAGTGTAATGCAATTTCTTAATGCAGGATTACTATTTCCTCTCACTGCCATTTAGAGAATGTAATTGTATATGAAGCCATCTACAAAGAGGCTAAGTTATAATATTTTACAGTACAGAACATCCAATGCATCGGATACTGCATTTTGCCTGAAATGTATTTCCATATATTCCCTGGAGGGGATCATATAGCATGTAACAGCATGAAGAGTTATCAATAATTCAGTTAGCAAGGGTCTATTAGAGTCTGCAACTATTTGCACCATCTCTACTTGCACATATAAACTGAAATGGTTTACTTTTTTGTTTGTTTCTCTTTCTTCTGTATCTTTGAAAACCTCTTTTGGCATGTAAATGAATCCGTGTTTTTGCTTTGATAATGGATTTATTGTGTATCAAAGATAACCACAGATCCATTAGATGGTTTATATAGGCCTATGTGGTCTTATGATCATAACTGCATATCATCACATCTCCATAATTATTCTAGCTGTTTTTATGAAGAGCTCTAGCAATGAGATACATATAAACGTAAGCCATATATAACAGTAGAGGTAGTTCTGCCTTTCCTTCAACTTCAACTGTGTCAGACTTTTGGACCTATGTGACAATGGAACATAATCTAGTTTGATTATGTTCCATTGATGTCACCTGTGTTCCCCTGATTGCCCTGTGTTTAAAAGTCCTAGTCTGTTCAGCTTGTGTTTGTCAGGTCTATTTGTTTCTACGTGTGTTTGCCCAGCTCCTATTGTGAATTATCCCGTGTTTTCGTCATTAAAGACTGTGAATGCTACTCCATGTCTCCTACGTTCTACCCGCAGCAGCGTAACGTGACAGAAGACCAGACCCAAAAACAGTTACCTCCGTGTTTTCTCCTCCGTTTGTTTACTCGTTTTTCTCTCAGTGTTTTTGTTTCCGTTGTGTTTCTTCTTCTATGGATGTGGATGCCCTTCTTCGCCCAGAGTACCTCCTCCTCCTGCTGGAGCAGGGGGACCGATTTCTCGAGGACCACACGAGACTGTTCCTGCTCTTAGCAAACACCACCAGCTACCCGGATGACGCGCTCTGTGCGTTCTATGATGCGAGTCTAAAAATCGCATGCAGAGCGCCGTCGTCCGAGGATGGTCCTCGAGAGGACTTCGCCGTCTTTGTGGAGTGGATACTGGTGAGACACCGATCCACTCCCGACCCAGTGCCCAGCCCACCATCTGCCCGCGGTGCGGAGCATCAGCCCGAGCCCACCGATGACGGAGAGCCTAATCCCGCCGCGATCAATGAGCCAGCGCAACGCCGAGCGACTGAGCGGAGGATCGCCCCGGAGATAGAGCCGAACCCGTCAGACCAGGTGCGAGAGCTGGCGAGAATGTCCGCCACAAGGGAGAAAGCCGCGGATGGTGTGAGCCGCTGTCATCTGGCAGCCCCTCTGCTCGCCCTCAGCCCACCATCATTACGGTGCGAGCTCCGCGGGTCTGCCATCCTCCAGCGTCGCCATGACTGGAGAATCCCTCACCTTCGCCTCCAGCCTCCGAGGCCTGGACTCCGCCTCGGCCCCTAGCTCCCTCGCCTCCACCGTCACCCGTCGATCCACCAGCTGCACCGGGCTCCCTCGTCCCTCCGGCTCGTCAGATCCACTCCAGACCCAGTGCCCAGCCCACCATCTCCCCGCGGTGCGGAGCATCAGCCCGAGCCCACCGATGACGGAGAGCCTAATCCCGCCGCGATCAATGAGCCAGCGCAACGCCGAGCGACTGAGCGGAGGATCGCCCCGGAGATAGAGCCGAACCCGTCAGACCAGGTGCGAGAGCTGGCGAGAATGTCCGCCACAAGGGAGAAAGCCGCGGATGGTGTGAGCGCGGAGAGGAGCTCCGCCCCTGCACCGCGGCGCCGTGACATCAGTCAAGGTGTGGGAGCCGGCAACAACGCCTGCCATGAGGGAGAAAGCCACAAACGGTGTGAGCGCGGAGAGGAGCTCCGCCTCCTGCACCGCGGCTGAGGGTGAGCTGAGTATGGCGCGGCGAATGTGCCACACCGAAGAGGAGAAGGCTCCAGTCCCCGAATCCAGTCCAGAGCGCCCTCCAGTGCCCACTCCTCGAAAGCGCCCTCAAGTGTCTGCTTCTCCAGAGCGCCATCCTGTTCCCGTGTTCAGCCTAGAGGAATGCCTGCCCTCCCACCCGCTCCTGCTTCCTCCACCGCTGTCGTCTAGCCCACCATCATTACGGTGCGAGCTCCGCGGGTCTGCCATCCTCCAGCGTCGCCATGACTGGAGAATCCCTCACCTTCGCCTCCAGCCTCCGAGGCCTGGACTCCGCCTCGGCCCCTAGCTCCCTCGCCTCCACCGTCACCCGTCGATCCACCAGCTGCACCGGGCTCCCTCGTCCCTCCGGCTCCGCCTTGGTCGGGCGTCGACCCGCCGTCGACTCAGGACTCCGCTCCTCCGGCTGCACATCGTTGCTCCGTCCCACCAGCTCTATTGGGCTCCTTCCTCCCGCCAGCTCCACCTTGCCCCCCGGAATTCCTCCACCCCCTGCTCCGCCGCCGTTGGTCGGCCCCCTGGAGTCAGCGGCCATTCCTCCTCCCTCCGTCGGCTCCACCGCGGGTCGACATTATGACTGTGGTCTGGGTCCAGCTGGGCTCCTCCTGCTCCAAGCCCCTGCTGTCTCCTCCCTCCTTTGTCGCCTCCCTGGTCTCTGTCTGCCGGCCCCCTCCCGGGTGTCCGTCCTCCTCCTGAGCCTCCTCCCAAGCTCCCACCTATGCCTCCCTCTGTTGTTGTTATGGTGTGAGGACGCACCTTCGGGGAGGGGGTGAAATGTCAGACTTTTGGACCTGTTTTGCCCCCGTAGTCCTTCCTGTGTTTCCTTATTTGGTCATGTTCCTGTCCTCGTCTAGTTTGATTATGTTCCATTGATGTCACCTGTGTTCCCGATTGCCCTGTGTTTAAAAGTCCTAGTCTGTTCAGTTTGTGTTTGTCAGGTCTACTTGTTTCTACGTGTGTTTGCCCAGCTCCTATTGTGGATTATCCCATGTTTTCGTCATTAAAGACTGTGAATGCTACTCCCTGTCTCCTACGATCTTCCCGCAGCAGGGTAACGTGACAAACAATCAAGCAGCTTCTACTCTTACAAAAGCAGCTCTTATTCTACATTATATCAAAAATCTATTTGACTGGTCACAAAGTTAGAAACATTAGTAATTATCATTAAGCACAATTCCTCATTTTAAAGCTAGTTAGTGTAAGAATGTCCCATTTGCTTATAAATGTAAAATCGCTAATTGTGGTCAGGCTCACATTTCCTAGACCTTATTTGTATGAAATAGAATCCTAATGTCCTGTATCTGTGAATTATATCACTACAGCTTTAATTTCTGCTGTATGACTAAGAAGACATCACTATGAGTAAATCAAGAGACAGCAGCCCCACATTCTTCCTGGAGAAAGATGACCTGACACAGGAGCAAAGGGAAAAGGCCAAACAGTTGAAGAAATGTGCCTCAAAGGACAAGAGGCCCATGGATTCTAATTACCTGGATGAGACCGATGAGCCTGCACACACAATTAAATTTAACCTACACTTTGACAGGTAAGCTGGCCTCATTAAATCACACTGGTGTGTACGATTAATATAATGTGAGAAATCCTTTCTTTATCAGATACATTCTGCACACAGGGGAATCAGAAAAGTAAAAGAGGAACCAGCTCAGCAGGACAGTGAGAGGTTTACCCTCAAGAGGCTGTTTGATGCCGTGTCCAGTGGCGATGTGTCTAAACTGCAGGGTTTACATCAGTACCTGCACAAAAACATGAAACGGCTCACCGACTCTCAATGTAATTGTATTCAACAACAAATACACAACCGTTTAAATGTTTGGGGTTGGTAAGTAAAAACAGTAATATTGTGAAACATTATTACAATTTAAAATAACTGTTCTATTTTAAAATGTTATTTATTCCTGTGATGGCAAAGCTGAAGTTTCTAATTCTAATATGCTTATTTAGTGCTCACTGTGCAAACTGTGAAAACCATGACTTTTGATCAATTTAATGTGTTCTTGCTGATTAAAAGTATTGATTTATTTGAAAAAAAAAAAAAAATCTTACTGACCCCAAACTTTTGAATGGTATAGTCTACAAAGAATTCACAGAAGAGTACTGTGAATTCATGACAGATATTTATTAAATAATGAAACATCTGTTTTTATATCATCTTTAGATAAGTCCAATGGAAAGACAGCCCTGCTGAAAGCACTTTTAAATTTGAGGGAAGGCGAGAATGACACTATTGAACATCTGCTGGAAATTGCAGAGAAACTGGGAGATTTAAAACATTTTGTCAATGCTGCTTACACAGACAGTTTCTACAAAGGTCAGAGCCATAGCTTCATATTACATAATGTTTTTATTAGCGCAATTATTATCAGAGGTATATACGAGCCTAAAACCTTATATTAGTAATTTCTTTTTTTATAAATCAACAATATTGATCATATTTAACAGGTTGTCCAACCTACCCATTTTACAATGTTATCGACTGATCTCTTTGAGACAGGTCAGACAGCACTACATGTTGCAACTGAACGGAGAAGTGCAAAATTTGTACAGATGCTGGTTAAAAAAGGGGCTGATGTCCATGCTAAAGCCTGTGGGAAATTCTTTCAGCCCAATCAAGAAACATGCTTCTATTTTGGTAGGTCTAAGGGTATGGTTAAACTTTTGCAATATTGATATAATTTATACAGTAGAAATGCTGCATTTTAAATGCAAGTCATTTTCAAAATCTACTTAATGTTCCCAATGTTACTTACCCATTTTTGTGGGGTCCTGGGCTTACCTGCGTTGTTTACAAATTTTGTGCTCAGGTGAGCTGCCCTTGTCACTGGCCGCTTGAGTGTGTTCAATATAGTATGAATGTATGTAGTATGAATGTAATCTACATTCGTCATGTTGTCATTGTCACGTGACCTACCAGCGTCAGTTGCATCGCATCACTGCCATTCATAAATCCTCTCCCGTGGCCTCATGGGATGGAAAAGTGTCCATCTTATGCACACTTCAGAATCATGCCGGAAGTAGTAGGTCATCCGGGTACTTTTTGCCTACTCTTTACTGTGAATTCAGACATGCTTCTTTTGTCGCATTACTGTTTTTTGCCTGTTATATCGTAGGGAAATATGCGATTCTGGATGCAGCCTCAGTCTTCCTATGATCATCTGAAACCAGACCAAGATCTTGTTGCTGAAATGGTTTGACTTTATTTAACCTGGCAGGATTGGGGTGAGTTGGGACCTTTAAAAAAGTTAGCATTTTACACAGATAACCTTTAAAAACAGTGTGGTTAAGGTGACACGTAATCTATGTCATCCCTGTTACCCACATGTCAAAACCTGTTACTCTGAAAAGTAACAGGGCTGACAGTAACAGGTTTGAACAGGTTTGAAGATTTCAAGCTAATTTGATCATTTCTAGCTAATAGGTCAAGGTCACAAAAGGACAGGCTGTACATTTTGAAAGGATATTACTTGTAGATACTGATTATATTAAATTAAATAATTGTTTAAATTTACACTCTGAAAAACGGTAACCGTATTGACATTCAGTCAAACCTCATAAATCATCAAAAATAGAACATCGAAGAGAGAGAAACTTGCTTGTGTTTAAACTGTTGGAATCCTGGTTGAGAGATGATATCACTGGAATGTACCATTATTTACAACGGTTTTTTATTGAGGATAACAGAGCTGACATGAAATCATTGCTCAGCAATGAGACTATACTTGGAACAAAATGCAAATGTGATTTTTGTATTTTGCCTTCAAATTGCCCATATTACTTACCCTTATAAAAATGTTATTTAAATGATCTAAAATAGTATTTAGTTGACTTTAATATTGATGAAAGAATACATAGCATTATAATTTAATTTGAATAATAATTAAATTTTTTTGTTGTTATAGTAATTCTGTGTTTGATTATTGTTGTTTATATTCAAAAGGCACCGATTTCGTGGAATGACCCATAATTCTGATAACAATTTATACAGTAGAAATTCAGCATTTTAAATCCACGTCCTTTTCAAATTCTACTTAATGTTCTCATTGTTACTGACCCACTTTTGTGGGTACCTTACCTGCATCGTTTACAAATTTTGTGCACAGGTGAGCTGCCCTTGTCACTGGCCGCTTGCACTAATCAGCCAGACATTGTGGACTTCCTTATGAACAACCCTTACCAGGCGGTGGATGTCAGGGAGAAGGACTCTCATGGAAACACAGTGCTTCACGCATTAGTATCCATAGCTGATAACAGTCCTGAAAACACAGAGTTTGTCATCGCCATGTATGACCACATCTTAATCAAAGCTGACCACCTTCACCCCAAGATCAAGCTGGAGGATATTGAAAATAATGAAGGACTCACCCCACTCACACTAGCCGCCAAAACAGGAAAACTGGGGGTAGGCCTAAACCTTAATTTTTCTGGTGTTTACTGATTGTTTAATGTCCAAACAATTAATGTTTTGCAAAATACCAGTATTTATTTGAAGCAGTGATTCGTTTGAAGCAGTGTGTATTTCTTAAGTGTCAGTTCTGTTTTCTGTTTTTGGATGTTCCTGATTTTGTGTATGATTAGTCCTCATGTGATGTGAGATGTTATTTCCCTTCAGCACATGGCATTAAATCAGACACCACACTGATTCATCATAGGGCATCTTTACACAGCTGAGTTAAGGCTTCTCTGTGCCTGCTCAAAATTCAGTGTTAAGACACAATGTTGCATAAAAGCCTGACTAAATTATGCCAGCTCAGACCCACATCAGCTCCTAGTATTAAGGTATACAGTTGTAATCGCTGCATTTCTGCCACCTCTGAGCAGCTTTAAAAGAGTCTGTATAAAGACACACACGTTACTTCAGAAGCACTACTGTGCCACCTTAACAGTGTAAAATTTTTCATAAGTCATGTAGTGTACAGTGACAGTCATCTGATGCTGTTGCTGGCTTGGCTGATTACTAAAATCAGTGCATTGCCAAAGACAAGGGACTAAACAGAACGTTTGTCAATCATTTGTAATTAGTATATTTTGTAAAGAGCCTTCAGATTTCATTGTCATTTGTCAATTAGCTGTTAAAGCACATCGTGCAGCGGGAGTTTAAGGGGCGCCGACATCTGTCACGGAAGATCACGGAGTGGGCCTACGGTCCAGTGTGCTCGTCTCTGTATGACCTCGCCTCTCTCGACACCTATGAGAAGAACTCCGCGCTGGAGATAATCGTTTATGGCAGTGAGATTCCTGTGAGATGACATGCTACTAATGTGATACTAATTCATTCTAGAATCTAAAATGTATTATTAGACTTTACTACTCCATTGAAGCAAAATGTTTCATTTTAAAAAAGTTGATAGCAACATGTTATTTGATCTGATTTCAGAATCGCCTCGAGATGCTCCATATTGAGCCATTTAACCGACTAATTGAAGAGAAGTGGGAGAGATTTGCGAAACGGATGTTCTTGTTCAACTTTATCGTTTATGTTATCTACCTTTTCATCTTAACTGCAGTAGCTTATCACCGCGAAGCAGGGAAGGACTTTAACAACAACAGCCAAGTAGGTACCCTTACCCAAAAGAAGTATACTTCAAGTTTATTTTAAGTATATTTAAGTAAAGTTCAAGTATATTTTTAAGTATACTTCACGTAGTAAGTATACAAATACAGAGAAAATAAAAGTAATTTTAGGGAAAATATGCATAATGACATTAACCAGACAACGAACCTTTTCCAGTTCAGTGTCTAATTCAAACCTATGCTTAAATGTGTCTTTTTTAATGATTCATTATTTGATCCCCACCAGAGTTAATTTTGACAGCAAATTTTCATTTAGTTTTAGTCATGGTCTTTTGACTAAAATGCCATTTAGTTTTAGTCATATTTTAGTAATCTGAATTGCTTTTAGTTTTAGTCTAGTTTTAGTCGACTAAATATAAGATTTTAGTCGACTAAATCTACAGTAAATTTAGCCAGCTAAAATCTAAAGGGTTTAATTACAGTGCATTATTAAGCATTTCTCTAAACGTTACAAACTCATTACATAGGTTTGATATAAAGGTTTTACCATGATGGACACCGATTTAACTGCGGTGACACAACATGCCTTTATGTTCAAATTAAATAAACCCACTGCTCATAAAGAACAAGAACATGGTCTTCTTTTTAATGAAATACCAATGGTTATATAGGCTAATTATGAATTCTTTATAGCAACTTGTTTATCATATTCTTCATTTTTTCAAGCAGACATATTTATTTCTATAAATAAATTTAGATTAATCTTTAGGGCTACTAAAGTTTTTCAGTCAAGAGCAGTGCGTGATTTTCTGTCTTTCTGTTGTTGCTTGATTAACATCA
>NW_015538036.1:1317967-1328298 GCF_001515605.1 Sinocyclocheilus anshuiensis | reverse complement strand
CAACAGATTCGTTCTGAATGAATCTCTTACCAAATCGTCCCTCCCTAACATTTTCGTCTCGTTTTTATTCGTTGAGGAAAATTTCAATAGATTTACATCATAGTTTTTGTCATTCAAAAAGAGTTTCAGTTCGTTATGGTTTCGTTGTCCTCGGTGCAAAAAATGTCGTTGACAAATTCTGACGAAGATTATTCCTCAACGAAATTAACACTGGTCCCACTCTTTTCTTTCAGTCGTTAAAGCTTCCATATCCTTATAGAAAAGGTAGCGAAGGCTATCTGCTTCTGACAGGACACATCATAACTACCATTGGAGCACTTTACTTCTTTTTTAGAGGGGTAGGCTATGTATCTAATGCTGTTGGTTTAAAAACAAATTCATATATAACTTTCATATACAAAATGATTTCGCCCCCTTTTTTACAGAAATTACTGAATTCCCTTATCTTTTAAGTTAATAGATATGTTAAGGAAGCGTCCAAGATTTCAGTCCCTGGTCATAGATGGATACACCGATCAACTTTTGTAAGTGCTTTCACTCTAATATTTATTTCAGCATTAACAATTAATTAACATTTTTCTTTTTTATTTTTACTACTATTGATCAATGTGCTTGGAATTACAGTCTTTGCCAATAATTCTACTAGCTAGGGTTAGGGTTAAAGGTATGAGTTTTTCAAATCCCTGTATGTATGTATGTGTATATATATATATATATATATATGTATATGTGTGTGTATATATATATATATATATATATATACACACAGCACACAGCTAAATTGCACTAGTCAAACTAATTTTTATGCTAGAAACAGTAATCATTAAGTGTATACATTCATTGTTTACTCCTCCTAATAAGGCTTTTTGTTGCATTAGTTTTCTGCAGGCCGTGCTCTTCCTGGCTTGTGCTCTACTGTACTGCTTTGGTAATGATGAATATCTGGCCTGTCTAGTTTTGTGTCTTGCTTTGAGCTGGGTAAATCTACTTTACTTTTCCAGAGGGTCCAAAAATATGGGAATCTACAGTGTCATGATACAAAAGGTGAGGGATAATTGTCCTTATCCATCTTCATTTCCTCTGGCCTTCAGAGTAGAGTGAAAGTATTTTGAGTAGCGCCATAGAAAAATGCTATGCAACACATTTAATGCTTCATTGTAATGTAGACTAGTCCTTACAACTCAGACTTTACTTCATGTTTGTTCGACACACTCTCACTCTCTTTAATTGTTGTCAGATGGTTCTTGGAGAAATCCGTCGATTCCTTGTCGTGTACATGGTCTTCCTCATTGGGTTCTCCGCAGGTCTTTTTTTTATTACAATTAATTTCATGTTTATCACAACACAACAAACACTTCCCAATTACACTACTGTTTAAAAGTTTGGGTCAGTAAGTTTTGTTTTGTTTTGTTTGAAAGAAATTAATACTTGAGTTGATCAAAAGTGACCGTAAAGACTCTTACATTGTTACAAAAAAATTATGTTTTAAATAAATGGTGTTCTTTTGAACTTTCAATTCCTCAAATATTTAATGTGTTTTAATGGTGTGTTTCTTAATCAACAGCTGTGGTAACTCTCCTTGATGATCGACCTAGTAAGGGACGGTCTTTTTTCCTTCCTATTAATGGAAATGAAAACTGTAAAAAGCCCTCATTCAAGAGCATCTACTTCACCACTCTGGAGTTGTTCAAGTTTACGATTGGCATGGGAGATCTGGAGTTCACCGATCAATATCAATATACAGAGGTCTTCTATGTGCTGCTAATTCTGTATATAGTGATGACTTACATTTTGATGCTGAACATGCTGATCGCTCTGATGAATCAAAGAGTGGAGGAGATGTCCGTAGAGAGCGCCAGCATCTGGAAACTACAGGTGAAATCAAAGGCAAAGTTAAAGCTGTCCATTTCTGCAACAAACACTGTAAATCCTTTAAATGATTCAGTGGGCAAAACGGCTGTAATGATTTGCCATTTTGTTTGCTATTCACTGTTATTCACAGCGTGCAATCACCACCTTGGACATGGAGTGGATTCTTCCCCGCTGCCTGAAGACAAGGCTGCGCTCTGGGAAACAAAAGGACCTAGGTGGGGGGCAGGAGCCTGATCGACGCTGGTGCTTTAGGTAGGTGACCCTGGTGGTTTTCACCCAAAACCACAAGATCTGAAGTTTGCATTTGTCTCCTATTTAAAAATGGATGATTCATTTTTGAAAAGAGGATATTAGCATGCAAACATAAGCATAATACATAATAATGCACACTTACCCTGTATTGATCTGTGTTTACTGTCTAACACACTTCAGTGAAACCATAAGCAATAACTGAAGCATGTGTCCTCTTTCTTTCAGTGTGGAGGAAGTCAACTGGAACCAATGGAACAGAAACCTGGGTGTAATTACCGAGGACCCTGGGAAATGCCTGCCTGTACCTTCCCCAACTGAACTTCAGAGAGGTAGTCGATGTTAAAGGGGTCATATGATGTTGCTAAAAAGAACATTATTTTGTGTATTTGGTGTAATGAAATGTGTTTATGTGGTTTAAGGTTCAAAAAACACATTATTTACCATATAATGTACATTATTGTTGCTCCTCTATGCCCCGCCTTTCTGAAACGCATCGATTTTTACAACTTATACTGTCTTTTTACGCGTTGCGTTGCATCGCGCTGCGTAAACATAAAACCATGTCTGCATTTGTGATCAGAGAAATGACAAACAACAAACGCTACTCTACACTGCTCAAAAATCGCGTTTGAATTGTCAGTGGCAAATCCTTTAAATATAAAAAACGTACTATACGTATGCAGTCAACAATACTACAGCAAGAATAAAAGTTACGCCTTCTTTCTTTGCGTGAACATTTGGGCGGCGTTATGCAAATCTTCCCACATCGTGACATAGACATGTGGGGGCGTGTTAGAACGAGCCGTTTTAGGTAGGCGTGGTTAATTCTCTTTGGATTTATCTCTTTGGTTAATTTGAGACTTTAGTCTTTGCAACTTTACAGATCTTCTTTATGCACCAAGAGCTTGTAACACTTCAAAGAGAAAGGAAAAATTTAAATTGCATCATATGACCCCTTAAAATAAATGTGTGTGTGTGTCTGTTTTTTTTAATCCTACATCATATCATGTGTATTGGTTACAGAGCCCAGCCAGCGTGGACTCCTGCAAACGTTCAGTAAACGTTGGACACAGAGACAACAACGCAGAGATGTACAGGAGCTGAGTCCTCTAGCTGAGACCTCTAGCTCCGTCTGATGCTTTTATAATCCGTAATCTATTGCAATTATTTTGCAGTTCCCTTTCATTCCAACTGGTGTAGGAATAATTACATATTATGTCTGGTTAAAACTTGACTGTGGTTCATTTATTAAAGAACAAATATTATATATACCTCAAGGGTCATTCCTGTTATGTATCATATCTTTTTAACTGTAATTTAAAAAAAAAAAGATTATTCATGTGTTGTAATTTATGAAAGCATTTATATAACATATTAAACATAGCTAATTCTTTTTTTTTTATTGAGAGTTAGCTAAAATAAGACTGTCAATTTGTTCATTTTGTTATATTTGAATCATCTTTTTAAATTTTGATATCATACTATAATAGACACAAACCAATGTCACAAAACAAAATTAGTCTCAAACTGTCATTCTGACAAGTTTTTTTTTATTGGAAAATTAAGAATAGTTGGTAATTGTGCATTACCTCAAACATGAAATGATTAAAAATGTATCTAATATTCACCCAATGCTCACTGAATAATTGTGATAAAACAAAATATGATTTCCATATTTAAAATATGGATATTGAAAATTGTGTTTAACCTTTTGTTCATTACATTAACACTTAAAATCTAACACAAAAGTACCCTAAACAGGCTATACATTTTTTAACACTTAAAAACACTCAAAACTCAATAACATTTAATGTCTCTTCAGTCATTTAAATGTTTCTATATACGAGGATACAACATCAACAACAAAAAATGACGAGTTAAGACATAAAACTCACGACTGCATGATGAGAATGACCCTCTCACACCTTGTCAAACTGTACAGAAGTTTGAATGTTGGCTATAGACATCTTTTATTTCAGAACATTTATGTTCTCAGTGATTATGAGTGATTGGAATCATGTGATATATTTGCATATTCAGTTAACTTTTAATGCATAACAACGCAATTAGTCAAAGATCACCTGGACTGATTTTAGGTATGAAACTGTATATAAACTGTATGTATATATTGCCCTCTTGTGGTGTCGCATGGTGCTGCTTGTGACCGATAAACATCGCAGGATGATGCAAACAAGATCCAGACACAATGAATCACTGTGCATAACATCAGTATACTTATTGCCACTAATGACTTATTGTCATTCGTTACCTATTTTACTGGCCAATAACGTATCGTTCATTTAAGTTCAGTGATAGAGGGGTCATGTCCTCCGGCTATTACTTGACTGCAGAGCTGAAATGCTGTGACCCTAGATCGCGAATGTCCTGCTGTGCTCTCGTTTATATAACTAAAATGTACATCCGCACCAGACGGCTTAAATGCGGCGACCTGCCTATCTGCGTCACTTCCGGCGCTGTATCCCTTTGATATATAGAGCCATTGAATAAAACAAGCTGTAATCATGCGTAACTGAGACAGCCGGGGGAAAAGTGGCCCCACTCGGACTGGGAGCTGTTTTCCCTCTAAATGTTGACTTTCCAGTCCTGAATAAAAACTCCCTTTCTTTTAAATTATGAGAAGAGGTTCTCTAGGGATCACCTCTAGGGTTTTTAACAGAATTATTCAATTCAACTGTGCACAGACGCTGTATTCTCAGAAACTACTGAATGTTGTTCTACTCAATATAGTAACTCTTAATGGATGTATCAGCTTTGTAAAGTTGTTGTGAGCGATTTATTTTGTGAAGTGATATACAAATAAATTCTGAATTAAATTCAATGGATTATGCAAAACTGTAAAGCAGAATCGTTTATTCTGGATGTTTAAATCCATGGGTCAAAGATATGCTGACGGCTTCATTTTAAGCTATGTACTGGCGGTGTGATATAATTAGCAGACCTAGTTACCAGAACTGACTTACAATACACAATTTGCACGGACAATCCCTCAGAATCTGTTCAGAGATTTAGATGTGATAGTAGCAAAGGTTATGTTGGTTTGCTTTACCCGAATTTGAACCTGCAAGACTAAACTGTTCGATAATAACTACTAGAACCACCAATAAGTTACATTTTTTTCATCAGTAAAGTAATGTGATTTTTGTGACCATTTAATATCTCTGCCACTTTAGATCAAAACATTTATTTTTGATCGTTTGCTTTCATGTTTTTAGTTTGGGATGGTCTGGTATTTCCTGCAATAGCTACTAGCAGTCAGAGCATCATATTTAAAACCCAGATGAGCAGACACTGCTTGAGGAAAGAGATTCTTAAAACAAGACCACTGTCGAAAAAAATCATTGGAAGACAACAGTATATGAGGGTATATATACACACAGGGTGACCAGTCCAAGGTTGAAGTTTTAGCAGCTTTTGAGCAATAAACTGAAACGGAGTCATACATGAAAGCATAAATTAGAACTTTATTTTATTATTACAATATTACAAAAAAAGAGTAGCACAACTCTCACGCTCTTCAGATTCTTCCCACGCATTCAATTGACAGCCACAGAGTGACAGATATGAGAAAGGCTTCTAGAAGCTTCCTCCAATTTCACAGCAATTGCAAAACGAAAACACGAAAAAAAAACGAAAAAAAAAAAAAAGATTTAAATAGAGGAAAAAAAATCTAGTTCAGAATTATAAATGGCACAAATTGCAAAACTGAAGCTTTGAAACGTGGAATAAAAAGATTTTGTTACAGCCCAGAACTACACACAGCTATAAAACAATGACGATAAAATATTTTTTATTTCTTCGTTTACATTATAAAGTAATTCTAAAGAATTGCTTTTCTATTCAACAAAAGCTTGAGTTAATAAAAATAAATGAGGAAAAATGCTGTTCCTTTATAGTCTATTTTTCAAAATCAGAATTCATTATACCTTTATTAGAATCATGCTTGTTGTCAAAGGAAAGTCCAAGGACCAAATACTTAAGGCTTCATGAGGGCTGTTGAGGGGAGGCAAACCAACAGCGAGTCAAGACAAACTGACCCACCAACACACACACCCCATCCACCATCACACACACATGCCCATACACACCTGCACTCAACACATGCACACCAAATCTGTGAACCCATATTCATATGCAGCCACATTCATACACAGTTATTACACTTCTTTAAAGTTACAGCAGTACAGTAGATAAGCCAGTGTACAATAAAATAAGCAATTCACCTGCTGTTTCACCTTTTTGACTTTTTTCTTTTAAAAAGTCCTTAATTTAACCACAGATGATCTTGCAAGTGATCAATTTGGTCAATTCAAGCACACTTCACAAAAGAATCAGTAGCAACTCCTACTTTACATTATTATAAAGGATGAACTAGAAAACGCAGGATCATAAACCCTTGATTTGGTACATAGTTTCTACATCATAATATTAATAACAAGCCTACAGACACCACCTTCAGTAGTATGTTTAGTCCTGCAAACCCACGTACAGCTAAACCACACACACGACCCACCTGAAACGGCACAACTCATCTATACAATTCAAGTAGTAGTTTCTCATGTGTTAAGAAATAAGGGGAGCATAATGATCAGGTAAAACAAAAATGGCACAGCTTTAACATTAAAACATCTGTAGCTCTTCTCGTTTGGAAACCCACGTCAAGAGCTTTCACCTAGAAACAGTCTGAAAGGACCAGTGACTGGCATATTCCCGCATAGCTCAGACACAGGAAAAAAAGAAAGAAAGGACTAAGAACGTGTCATGCTGAAGAGGGAAGTGCTCCGAGTCTGTCAGCCATCTTGATGTTATAAGACGGGCTCAAAACAAAGATCTGTCAAATGAAAGCAAGTTGGTTGTCCAATGAACAGAAGGCCTGGTGCCCTCAGTTTAGAAGTGATGTATTTCACAAGACATATATATTATTTTCAATATATTTCAATAACGTAAGCTGCTAGCACTAACACAAGAAAGACGTTCATAAATAAGCCAGGAGCACTTGAGATCCGGGTAACTGGAGATAGATAAGACAGAAGTGGGAAATAAATCCCTTTAGTGCCTTAAAAAAGCACTTGTTAAAAGAAAAAAAATTGATCACTTGCAAGATAAATAGCACAAAACACTGCTCTTCATTAGACATGTTTGTATTCTTTTTTTCTTAGTTTCATCAACAATCATCCTTGAGATTTTGAGCTCATTTAGTTCCTCTCGTAATGTCATTTCATTAAGACTAACAGGAGGTGTCGAGGACACACGTGTGTGGCTGACTTCACTGAGGAGAGACTGTGTCTGAGGCTTGTGGGCTGAAGCTTATCTGTACCCTGGGTGCTGGCCTTGCGTCTCAGAGGGGGGGACCACTACCCGGCCCATAGGGGGTGGCCTGTGCATTTTCCCCATCAGGATGAGATTCTGATCTCGGAAGCAGGGCGGCTGGAAGTCCCCTCCCATGCAATCTGCCGTTTGCATCAGATTAGTCTGCCCTATTAAGGCACCCCCTACTAATCGGTAATGGGCCGCTCCTCCCGCGGGGGCACAGTCCATCCCTGGGGTGGGGTTGGTATTGCCTGTGCCAGTGCCATGGAAGGGCATGGGGAGGTCCTGTGAGCCGGAGCTGTCGCTGTTGGGCGTGGGAAGAATACTACCCCACACCGGTGGCTGGTGGTAGTACTGCCCGTTGGTATAGTGTGTCACCGCTCCTGGGGGCATTGCATTGTTGCTGTTGTTGGCAAGTGGCAGCGAGGGGCTGGAGGGTTTCATGGCATAAGGCTGCCCCATGCCCATTTCTGGGGGATAGGTAATGCCCTTGCAAGGGAGGCCAGGGTCACGATTCGGGGGTTTGCAGGGGTGTCCGCCCCCTTCCGAGATGTGCTGAAGGTGAGCGAGCTGATGCTGAGTCCAGGACCTCATCTGCGGCTGTTGGGGATTTCGCTGCGTTTGATGGCTTTGATGTTGTAGGTGCTGTTGTTTTATATCGCTGTGATACATGTGGTTCATCGTGGCCATGTTATGCGGAGGCATTGCACTCACTGGCGCAGAAGCAGTCATTTTATCAGGAGGTCCAATAGCACACGATGGGTGCATGAGGCCGGGAGCAAGCGCATTAGGGTTTCCCGCATGCACCGAGACTCGAGAACTGGCGTTGATGAGTAGATTTCGACTAATGGGACTGGGGTTGGCGATCTGCCCTTCACACATTGACGTGGCACTGGCGCCCTGAGCCCTAGTCTGGCAGAACTGGCTTATCTGGTGCACTATGCTGTTTAAGTCTGCCTGACGGCCCTGGTGGAGCCCTCCGGCCATGGATAATGGAATGGTTGAGGTAGAAACAGTCACGTTAGGAGGGGCGTCTGCAACCGGCAACTTCCGAGGACCCACCTGCAGGCTTGCAGGGGGGTTCTGTAGGTGCTGCTGAGGAAGCAGGATTGCTGAAGGTTGGTGGGCACCAGGGTGGCCTAAAGCAGGCGCGTGGGACAGAGTCTGGGGTCTGGGAAGGCCCTGGGGTTGCTGTGGCATGGAGGAGGAAGGTCGGTGTCTGAGTCCTTGGTGTGGAGGCCCAGGCTGTTGCAAAGTTTGGAGATTCTGAGGGTGTGGAGGAAGCCCCTGCAGATTCTGGGATGCTCTGGGAGGCCCCTGTAATGGGTGGTGCAGGTTTAAAGTGCTGGCCGAGGTGGCTGCATAAGGGCCACCTGCGGCATTCATTATCACCTCCGGGTGCAGACGTGCGCGTGTGCCGTCGAAGTCCTTGATGACACCCTTGACGAGGGGCACTTTAACGATGGCAAGGAGACCGGTCTTGGCAGTGGCCTGAGAGGAGGGGTAGGGACTGTATCGGGGGCCAGCGGTATCGAGTCCGTTGACTGTGCGACGAACGTGGTTCCGCTGAGGTACTTTGATGCTGTTGGGGAAGATCTTGATGGTGAGTGGACTGTTGGCAACCTTTTTAGCATATGCATCCAATTCCGCAGGGGTTGGATACTGAGCAGATCTCATCCTTTGTGGAGTGTCCCCTATATGGAGGAAAAAGGAACAAAAAGGAAGAAAAGACAACACATTATGCCTTGAATATAGTGGACAATGAGTTGGTTTGACCTCCAAATTTTGTACACAGAGCAGGGCAAGCAAGAGAATGGAAACAAAGTAGAGCAACAGATATTGGAAAGTGCATTAGAACATCTTAATTTTATACATATATTACTATTCAAAAGTTTTTTTTTGTTTGTTTGAAAGAAATTAATACTTTTATTCAGCAAGACTGCATTTAATTGATCAAAAGTGACAGCAAAGGAATTGATAATGTTACAAAAGTTTTCTATTTCAAATCAATTCTGTTCTTTTGAAATCTATATTCAAAGAATCCTTAAAAATGTATCAGGGATTCCACTAAAATATTAAGCATCACAAATGAATTTAACATTGATAACAATAATACATGTTACTTGAGCACCAAATCAGCATTTTTAAATGATTTCTAAAGGATCATGTGACACTGAAGACTCAAGTAATAGCTGCTGAAAATTCAGCTTTGTAATAATATCATATATAAAAATCTTAAAATAAAAACCAGTTATTTTAAATTATAAACAGTAATACTGTGAACTATTTTACACTATTTTTGATCAAACAAATGCAGCCTTGGCAAGCATAAGACACTTTATATATACTATTTATATATATTTTTACTATATATATATATGTATATCTTACTGACCACAAACACATTTCACTGTTTTGATGACCTCACTATTATTCTAAAGCATGAAAAATAGAGATAATTTTCATAAGACTTGTTATATTGTTTAACCTCTTTCTTTAAGTAACAATTTCCAGTGCACAAATATACAAGTGACAAACTCTCTTTCCAAAAGAATTTAGTGTTACTGTAAATGTGGCACTTACAGCAATATTTGATTTTCTCTACAGTACAGAATACATAGTCTTTACAGATAGACATTAATTGCTCACAATCTGATTGTTAGAGGCAATTCGTACAAAACCTTTTTGTGTTTGGTGTTAAGTCACATGACAAACAGATGCAGGTGAATATTCACTTTCTCACTTCCTCTCTCACTACCAGATGTGACATGCTTCCTGTATGCCAGAGTGTGATCTGCTATAGCAGAGACCATTCTCACACACACACACACACACACACACACACACACACACACACACACACACACACACACACACAC
>NW_015538036.1:1301756-1317684 GCF_001515605.1 Sinocyclocheilus anshuiensis | reverse complement strand
CACACTGCCAGACAACACCAGTGACTGTTAAGTACCTCTGTTATATTTAACAACACCGCTGTGATGTGTCTGTGCTTGATTCTCGTACAGTTTCAGAGTGTGAATAAGAAATTAAAACCTGTCTGGCCCTGCCTCCAAAAATATAGCAACCATGCATGTCTGCATCTAGTGTGGTAAGCATCTTAGCCTCACATGTTCTGTGCTCTAAATAAGCTGTCTAATTGGTGAGCCCTGTTCAATCTGTTTTTCACACACATATGTTCTTCTCTTCAGGATCAGAGTAATGCTTTTAAAAGTGAACATTAATGAGCTGAATTATTTAACTGTTTTTACATTCAGAAGTCTGCAGGTCTCTGCACACAATATAAGCTCTAAGAACAATGCTGTTTTTCCTGAGTGACATCCTCACCTGCCAGGACACCTCTGATTCGATGGGTTGAGAATAGAGGAGAGCGGGTGAGACACAGATGGAAAAACAAAGGAAGCGAGGGATAGAGAAAAGAAATTGAGGATGATAAGTGCTCTCTGTGAAGCTGCTGTCTGGCTGCTGAAAGGGGGTCTTTGTATAAAACAAGCTTTCATCACTTGAGGGGAGAAGAGAAAAGAGAGATAGAGAGCGATAGAGAGAGACTTCTAATGTGCACCCACCTGCACTTCCCTTGCTCACACTGATATGGAGTTTACACACACACACACAGTATTAACATGCGTTTCTATGCGTTCCTGGCCCCCTCAACCCCAGTGAGAGGACAGACAGCCTGTGCTCTCTGACTGAGCTCTTTCATCCAGCCTGAGCGGATTCAGTCACTGCTCACAGCTCACACTGCCCCGACAAACACCTAAGACTTCCCACCAAACACTCCATAACAAACACCATTTAACATATAAAGACATCGAACAAGAACATAAAGAAGAACTAAAACATGGTTAAAATCTAGATTAAATAATAAGGTAGATAAATAATAATGTTTTCCACACAGCTTCCACAAGAATACCGATATTTAGAATTTTCATTTATATGTACCAATATAACAACAAACAGTAATATATACACCACCGTTGAAAAGTTTGGAAAGAAATTAATACTTCTTTTCAACAAGAATGCATTAAATCGAAAAACTGACGATAAATACATTTATAATATTACAAAGGATTTTTATTTCAAATAAATGCTGTTCTTTTGAACTTTCTACTCATCAAAGAATCCTGAAAAAATGTATTGCAGGTTCCACAAAAATATTAAGCAGCACAACTGCTTTTATCGTTGATAATAAATGCTTCTTGAGCACCAAATTGGCATATTAGAAGAATGATTTCTGAAGGATCATGACACTGAATAGTGAATACTATGACTTGTTGAGACTAATGACTGCTGAAAATTCAGCTTTGCCATATTCATATTCAAATACAAACAGTTATTTAAAATTGTACTTCACATACTTCACAAATACTTCACAATATTACTGTCTTTTTATCAAATAAATGCAGCCTTTGTGAGCATGAGAAGTCTCATTAAAATATCTTTCTGACCCAAACCCTTTAAACAGCAGTGTAGATAGATATTAACATTAATGGCTAAACCATACGTTAATACGTCAGAAATGTCAAATGGACAGCATAACTTGCTATTGAAGCTTAAATAAAAAAATGCTAAAATGTTAACTTTTGTTGTAACACTCATAATTGTTGATTGCGAGATGGAGGGCTTGCGGATTAAAGTCTGATGCTGATATTTGGGCAAACTTAACCCATGGTAAGAGTTTGTGGCAGGATTCAGAGGAAACATTGACACTGTTGTGGAAGAAATTTTTATTTGGAAAACAAATGATTTTTCTATGTTCTTTCGGTGCCACTGATGGTTTAAAAGCAACAAAATGGACCTTACTAAAAGGTCAGGGAGTAATATACACATTTCCATAGCCAAAAGTATTATCAAATGCTAAATAATTAGTAAACATTCTTGGGGCAAGAGATGTATGTCTTTGTGAATGAAGGGCTGTTAATATTCTAAAGCAAATCTGTGGAGCTTTATGAATTTTGCTAATAGCAAAACCTATCCTTACTAGCAACCACAAACATCAACAGATACATCTACACATCTGTTCAAGTTAATGACATAGAATACAGCCTTTTGTGAATTATTGGTGTTTGTTTGGTGCAGAACAGGACACACAATCCTCATCCCCATCCACCAACACCTCACACAGCATTCAGCCGCCATGCCATTCACTCATCTATCTTTCTCTGTTTTTCACACACGTTCCCTCTCCCTCTATGTGGGCTATTGACTAAACAAAATGGCCCTTGACATTTCTTAGCTAAATAGCTTTCCTGCCAATCTCAGGCCGTGTCAGCTGCCTTCACCGGCTGCCCGCATTTGCTCACCTCCTAAAGAGAGAGAAGAGAGAGGAAGAGGAGGAGGAAGAGCCACGCTGGGCTCAATAAATGAACCACCGCAGGACTAGATCAAGGAGCGAGGAAGAGGAAAGTCATTATGCTAATAACTCACAAGGGAACGCTCTTTCTCTCTCTCACTCTATTCCCACTGCATCTCTCTCTCGGTCTATGCCGTTCTCCCCTGTTGAGTGACACCCCGGGGGAGGCCGGCCGGTGATAATGAGGAGTCAATCTTGTTAGGATTAGTTAACAACATACAGGTCGGCAGTCATGCAATCCATTCTGAGGACAGGAGAGCAGGGCAGAGGAAAGTGATCAGGTGACATTTAAACATGCACTGAGATGTAAATGTCTCAAGGGACTTTAACATCTCTAGTGCCAGATCTGACTCACTTCTCTTCGGGATTTGTAATTAAAGGGAAAGTCCACCAAGAAATGAACGTTCTCTCATCATCTATCTGTTCCAAACCTGTATGACAATCTAACGTGGGACACAACAGGAGATATCAAGAGACATGCCATAGCTGCTCTTTTCCCTACAAGTGAATGGTTACCACGGCTGTCTCTGGTCCCCATCCAATTACAGCAAGTGCAAAAGCTCTACTTCAGTCTAACAAATCTGTAATTCATATACAAAAAGCCATGTAAATCTCTTTTTTGTAAAGTCAGACTAACAGACTTGAGAATGTAGCTCAGCTTCATCCAGGATGCAGCTCAACTGTTTTCAACATTGATAATAATAAGATTTTTTTAAACACCAAATCAGCATATTAGAATGATTTCCAAAGGATGGAGTAATGGCTGCAGAAAATTCAGTTTCACAAAATTATACTTAAAATATATTAAAAACGTTATGCTTTCAATTGTCATAATATTTCACAATATTACTGTTTTTACTGTATTTATGATCACATAATACAGCATCGGTGAGCATAAGAGATGAAAATGTTGTAGTGTAAATATACTGTATGAAAAACAGCAGCTCGGACATTTTGCTTAATATCTGGTTTTGTGTTTTGTGTCCAGAAAATATTACTGAATGTTAATTTTTTGTATGTGTACTATCCCTTTAAAAGTGTTCTTTTCCCTAACCTTTCCTCTCTCTCTCTCATCAGCAGTGATTTGAGGATCACAGTAATCAGCCAAACCCCAGGAGCCCCATTATAGACACACAGGGTTGTTACACAGCTATTGTCAGCCTTTTCTGTCCAAGTACACCATACACATCTCCTAACTGCCTTTTTCCCCTCCGCACAGACATCTCTCACACACACACACACACACACACACACACACACTTTTAAACTCCATTTAATCCGAGAGACTGCTGATCTGAGTGGGTGTTCTTATATTGTCTTATATAGGGTTATTCCTCATGGAGAAGCAAAGCCTCTTCCTTCTATTCATCTCTTTCAGATTCCTTTGAAAGAGTTCAGAGAGAGAGAATGAAACAGAAACCATGCTCTATTTAGACAAAAGACAGTCTTTTTTGCCCCAATCTATGGCTTGCGTTCCTGCATTCCAAGGTATATTCTGGCTCATCCTGTGTCTCCTGAGTTCCCTGAGAGAATCTGTGCCAGTGCCAGATGTGCTCCAGTAACATCTGGACCACAGCAGGAAGCACATGAATTTAAAGGGGCAGTTAATGACATGCCATGGGACATTTAAACCACCATATGCATCATTACATTACATGATTTAAACAACTGAGGCTTCTCTAAATCTTTCAGATTGGGGGTTTGAAAGTAGGGGGAATCTGGACTATGCAGATTATGGGTTGTATTAATTTGCTAAATTACCAAATTTCAGAAAACACTGTTGCGACTCGAACCTGAGACGCCAAAAAAACGTTATTATGACTTGCAGGTGTGTAAATGAAGTGTAGCCTTTTCAATTTTATAATCATACTAAGCTATATTGCAATTTTGATTTTATTTTGATTAAGCATTCAGCTTTACCTTGTGGTAAATGTTTTTATAATTTACATGATATGTGACCCTGGAGCTCAAAACCAGCCATAAGTAAGTCATAAGTAGCACGGGGTATATTTGTAGCAACAGCCAACAATACATTGTATGGGTCAAAATGATCGATTTTTCTTTTATGCCAAAAATCATTAGGATATTAAGTAAAGATCATGTTCCATGAAGATATTTTGCAAATTTCCTACCATAAATACATTAAAACTTAATTTTTGATCAGTAATATGCATTGCTAAGAACTTCATTTGGACAACGTTAAAAGCGATTTTCTCAATATTGAATTTTTTTTGCACCCTCAGATTCCAGATTTTCAAATAGTTGTATCTCAGTCAAATATTGTCCTATCCTAACAAACCATACATCAATGGAAAGCATATTTATTGCATAAATCTCAATTTTAAAATGACCCTTATGACTGGTTTTGTGGTACAGGGTCACATATTTTTAATTGGAGATACAATTTAAATATATAAAATTGACAAAAGCCATATGATTCGAAGGTCATACTGAAATAGTCTTTGAGTCATAATATATTGGAAAACAGCGATTAAATGTTGCAGAATTATTCTGAAGTATTTTTAAGTTTCAGTTAACAGCTCTGCACAGGTAAACAAACGGAATTATCAGAGAAATGAAAACAAATATTTTGTTTTCAAAAAAAAAAAAACCTGTCTTTTTTGACAACCAGGTCCATCAAAGTGAAGGAGGGATTGGACCAAATGTGAGCTTATCTTCACCATTTAAAGGCTACTGTTAAAGCTTGATTTTCATTTGTTTTCGTCTAGTTGATTGGGATTTCCATGAGGCGTTTAATCTCTCAGAGCACTTAAACTATAAGACATCATTAACGCCCCAGCAAAGGATGTGGCAAACTAATGAATCTTTTACATCTACTCTCTTCACAGACAAACACTCTGGGCCTGTAGTTACAGATCCTACTTCACTGTGCAATGAATGAAATTAATTTCTATTATCGCTCTGAAAGAGGCATCAGCATCAGAGGTATGCCTCCTTTTCCTCTCTCCTACCTGTTCATCCCCTGTAGTTCCTGTACTTAGTAATATGACTCCATCTCCTTCTGTATTCCCACTAGTTAGAAATACGACTCCCGTCTTTCTGTGATTTCTGCTCTCTCCTGCAGTTAAAGGTATGTCTCCAGCCTCTCAGTAATTGCTGCCTGATGAGGGTCTTCCTGAGGCGATGTGAGACTCATCAGTCTCCGGGCCATCGGCACTCTCACGGCCACGCGTCTCCATAGCATAATTTGTCATCCTGATGGAGAGCTAATCTGACAGGATGTCTGCCCACAGACAGAGAAGGCGAGATATTCTGTCTGTACGTATCCTTTATTTCCTGCACTGACTCAGTTTCTCTGTTTGTCTGACTCTCATTTTCTCACTGCCTCTGTATGCCACTTATCTGCCTCAATCTATCTCTCTGTGAGCGGTGTGGTTCAGCAGGTGTCTGCCCTTGTATAGCGCCCTAATACAAATCCTGGGACTTGACAATCTGTCTCTGGAAATATGCTTTTGCTCACCAACGACAGCTCTCTCTTTTTCCCTCATTCCATTTCCTTTCTCTCTCAGTTCTGTTTAGTCTCTCTTTTATATACCTATTTCTCTTTTTATATATCTTGTCATTTCTTAAATGCATTTAAATGTCATCTTTGACAACATCTGTATGAATTTGTGGCATTAAAAAAAGACATGAAAGAATATTCACATTTTGTTCATTTGAGACTGCTGAGAGGAAGGTAAACAGGAGAATGAAAGGAATATTCACTCAAAATGGAAAGTTCTGTCATCAGTTATTCACCCTCATGTCATTGTAAACCTGTGTGAATTATTTTCTTCTGCGGAACACAAAAGAATGCACTTTTCCATGTCAAAACAAAGGTAAAAGATGACAAAAAGCACCATAAAAGTAGTAATTATGAGTGATGCGCTTTTGTGGTTTACATGCAGAAACATTGTTTTGTTTATTTTGGAGGTGTCCTCAATCAGCTTGTTTTTGGTCAGATTTCTGATAATTTATTAAGGATGTCATGCCCTGTCATGCCCAGTTTACAGTTGTTTTGTAAATGTCTTGTTTTTCTCACTTAAGACATGTCTTATAATGACCAATACGTACAGTACACTACGTATTAATTGCTAAAGCATTAGCTAAATCTAGTACCAAAAAAAAATGTAAAAATGAGTTAAATAAACAAGTGATTTTAATTTTGATGGCAGAAGTTCATACCTACAAACAAATTTACGTTTAATTAAAAAAAAAAAGCTGTAAAATGTGTTAATATTTATAAACATTTTTAATCTTACCTTTCTTATGTTTATTTCCATCATTTTTTTATTTCGGTTTATTTGAATGAACTCCCTTTTGTATTTGTAAATCTTTAAAAAACTAGTGATGCATTAAATTTTTAGAGTTGTGCAAGGAAGAGACCAACATATAAGTTGTTATTCACTCAAACTGAAAATTTTTACATTTCAATTTCTGGCTTTTTATCCACACACTTCAGTAGACTTGGAAAATAATGTGATAACATGACTCGTATGGACTACTGCTATGATGGCTTTATGGTGTTTTTCATGATTTCTGGTTATCATGGAAAAGAGCAGCATCCGCATTCTGCTAAACATCTTTTATGCTCAAAAAAAAAAGAAAAAAAAAAGAAATGGTTTAGAAAAACATGAGTGTGAGTAAATGAACTGTGTGTTTTGTGTTTGCACTCACATTTCTGAAGTCCAGTGTTCATCTGCGAGTGGGGGTGGAGCTGAAGGGAGAGATCACCTGGCCCTGGCAGACAGGCCAGCATCTCATACACACACACACACTCACACACTCACTCACACACACACACACACACACCCACACTCACACACACACACACTCAGTCACTCCTAGAGCAACATGGGCCACACACTCCTCCTCACACTGTAGAGACAAAAAGAGAGAGAAATTCGATATTACAGCAATTACCTCAGTGCTAAGTTCAACACTGTCTGAACCTAAAACAACATATTGTCATTAACTGTCTTTCTAACTGCAGTGCTACATTGGTTAGCCCCGCCCATAGTGAACTCTCATTTGTCCACAATCTCACTTTGCATAACAGTTAAACATCAGGTATGTTCTGATTAGCTGTGACTAGGTGTGGTTTTACAGCATTCAATGCGGACACAAAAATGACTTATTGTGTTCAGTGTTGTTAAAAGCAAAGCCATTTAAGTTGTTTTCGCTAACTGAAATGAATCTGAAAGAAAATTAAATGAAAAAGTTCATTTAATTCAATTTTTTTTTATTTAAACATAAATTAGAAATGTTGCCTTGGCACATGACTGAAATAAAACAAGTTCAAGCTGAAGTACTAAAATTACTAAAAAAATTAAAATAAAACCAAACCTTCAAAATGTTAGGAAATAATATCATATCAATAATACTAAAACAATACTGGTTGTGTTACACCTGGCTGTTTGTATAAAAGCTTTTCAGATTTAGATGATTAAAAGCTTTCACAGTACCACAGTAAAGAAGAAAGTCTAAATACAGAAATACAGTAACAATACATTAACACAAAGTTTAATATAATGCTATACACTAAACAATTAAAGTAAAAACAAAGGAATAAAATGATAAAACATCTCTGAAATGCAAACTTTTACGATCTGTTAATTGAAGGATGCCTACAGTCTTCATTATTAAAAACAATTGTTAACAAACATTAGTCAGTAATTAGATTTTAAACAAAATTGTATTCAAAACAAACTAATTAAAAATGTCTCTTTTGCCCTCAGAAAGACATGATTTAAAAGGCATGGTGTGCATTGAAAGCTTACTGTTAGAAATGGTGCAAAGTTAAATGACTCACAATCATGTTTTGGATAATTTTCCAACATAACAGGAGCAATGAGACAATTACCATCTGTCAGTTTGACACACACATTTTCACTGCATTCATTAAAACTCAGCAAGTCTTCTAATCAAGTGTGTCATGAGGAATGCATCCAAACATCAATTCAAATGTGCGATTGAGTGCAATTTCACACATATTTATGTGAAAAATTAATTGCATGGCAAACAGAGTTTCCGTTGCAATTACAAAAAGAACCAGCTATGATAGCTTCAAAGCTTTGGATTCGCATCAATTAATCAACCAACCCATCAATCAGGTGAAGCTTAGGAAATGAAAATCTCCTTCTTTAATCATCCTCTTTGCCAATTCAGAGCAGCAAAAACCCCTCACATACCTTTCCATTCCAAACCACTATAACTAATAGTACAGCAGCAGGCAAAACTCACTTCATATCAAATCTGAGGTTCAATTTAACATCAAACATACCAGCCAGAGTGCTCTGACCGTGCCCCAGGCGCTTCATCTCACTCTCCTCACCTCCACATCTTTGGCCGTCCTCTCGCATGAATGGTGTGTGTGATCGAAGGTGACCTTTGCTAAATTCCAAAGTTTCACATTTGAATTTATTACTTCAGCAAGGCGAGAATCAGACCACTGAGAACTCTGAGATTTCCGATACCTCAACCATCAGTCATGAAACACAATGAGTTAGTGTGACTGTGTGGGCACAAATCCACATGCACAGAATGGGAGGAATTGTCCTGACCAGCTGTCACTGCGACAGGATGTTCTGTTGATTGCTTGTTTTTTTTTTTTTATTTATGTGGTATCTACCGGATAGCACCGTCCATCTGTGAAATGTGACTGATTCAAATTGTTCTCTATATAACATTCAAAAGTACCTGTCCACTTTTTTAGCAGCCTTGGTTTCAGAATTTTTTTTCCCATAGGGATTTTTTAAAAACACATTTTTGTTAATGATTTTTGATAACGATGATCCAAAACAACAGCACCCAAAAGCTAATCTTTAACACTCTTTGCCAATATCCTTCAAACCACTTAGATTTACCCATTTGTCAGCAAGAAGTTTAATCATTTAAATATAATACAATTACATTTTCTTTTATGCATTTTAATAAGTACAGTTCAGAATAAGTATATTACATAAATGTGTTACGCTGAATGATGGTGAAACATTATTTCACCCATATTTTTATGTTTTATTTTGACAAAGTAGACACTTGCATTTAATACGCCTTCTATGTATATAAAATCACTACTGTAAATTGAAGTTGATGGGGACACGAAAATGGGTGCATGTTGATTGTGCATATTGAAATAATATTGGTCACACTTCATTTTAAGGTCCAATTCGCGGTATTAACAAACCATTAACTACGACTTTTGCCTCAATGAACTACTAATTTGCTGCTTATTAATAGTTAGTAAGGTAGTTGTCAAGTTTAGGTATTGGGTAGTGTAGGGATGTAGAATATAGTAATGCAGAATATGTGCTTGATAAGTACTAATAAACAGTCAATATGTTAGGCATGCTAATAAGCAACTAGTTAACAGTGAGAATTGGTCCCTATACTAAGTGTTGTGTTACCATAATATATTTTGAATTTATTGCAAAACAAGCATATTAGTATGGAGACTGCACTCTATAACAAGAATAGACTGAACATCAAATATCTTCTGATGGCTGTGATCACATTGCAAAGTATGTTGGTGTGATGTAGACACAAATTGTTGGACACTTGTCATATCGCACAAGGTTCGGACACAGTGTCAGTGTGAATGCATGTGGCTCAGGATGTTTTACTCTCTATGAAAGAGAGGACACAAAGATCAACAACTATGGATAATGCCTGGTAATTTGTGGTGAGAAACCCCGCATACAGCCACGTACTACATCCTCTCACTACACACTGACACTAGACAAAAACAATGTATTAAAACATGTATAAGCAAGCAAACAGTTCAGACAAGAAGCAATTATGCACCAAACAACTCTGACAGGGCAGCACAAGGCCAGCCAGCCAAAGCTGGGAGAGTGAGAGAGAAATAAAGAGTTTGTATGTAGTGAAAGGTCAAGAAGGCAGCTCATTAAAATCCTTCCAGTGCACTAACAACGCAGCAAGGCTTGATACAAACATACTTGCTCTCTCAAATTTACCTGAGGAAGAGTTCTAATCTGAAAGCTAGTGAGCTGTCTCACTGTATGCTGTCTGCACCGGCTGCTGTCTTCTAAGTGAGCTTAATGAGTGAATGATTAGTAACTCAAATTATGTTCCACACGTGAGACTCAACCCAAAATTGACGTCAATAGTCTGCCGTTAGCATATTGCTAAGCTAATGGCGCAATACTCTAATAGGTTGGGTAAAAATAATCAACTCTAAATATACCAAGCTCTTTTTATAAACACGTTTCAATAGTGAATGAAACACAAGTTTACTTATGATCGATATTTCTCTCGTCTCTTCTTCCTTCTTCAATTGATTTTTTGACTGATGATGGGTCAATCATCTGTTCCTCTCAGCCTGAATCTTTGATTTCTCCCCTGTCCCCACGCAGTGCTTGTATGCGTGCAGAGTCTGACAAACCAGTCCCGTCTAGACGAAAATATCTACACAGAGATGAAAGAACTATAACCAGAAGCAATTTGTTGGCCAATTTATTGTTGGAATAAATTACATTTTAAAATATATTCATATAGAAAACAGCCATTTTAAATTGTAACAATATTTCACAATATTACATTTTTTTTTTAATTAATATTTTATTTCAAAAACAATAAAGTCTTCCCGACCCCAAACCGAAAACTATAACTATATGGAGCAGAAGCCCCATCAGAACAGCACTGAATGCTCCAAAGTCAAAATGTACACAAATTCAGAGTCACATGCATTCGAATCAGAGCTGGTGGAAAATCTGGAAAGAGAAAGACAGGAAGAGAGAAAGTGAGTCTGGATTCTCAATGGCTGGGGATGTTTGGGTCAGACCGCATCTGATAAAAGAATCTTTTCTCCACTGGTTTTTCTCTTTCTTTGTGGGCATGGGAGGACAGAGGGAGGGTGTATGTGGGAGAAGAAAGGAAAGAGGGAGGAAAGTGGAGTGGAAGTGAGCTATTTAGAAAATGACTACGGTAAGCTGTAATCAGGCTCTGGTGGGGCTGAGCTCCGGAGCTCAGACAATCTGCCCACACTGGCCTTTACGCTCAGGAAAAACACAGACTAATTACACTGAAATATACACATACAATAGAGTGAGCGAGAAATCCAATGTACGCTTGCATGTATAGTTTCCCAGGAACACAAAAAGCTATTGAGTGAAATGACTTTGCAGGGGAAGAGTGGAGAGGAGAGATTGTGATTATCATTTATGAGGACTATGGAGGAGGACATCGGGTGGGCGGGGGGTGAGAGCTTACATTTCGATTTTTTCAAAAGAGAAACAAGCTTTACCCTTGAATACGAGAGCAGCTCAATAGGAAGGAGAGAGAGAAAGAGATGTTGCTTGTAAATAAACGTTCACATCAGCGTAGGCCCATTTTAAGCATCAATTTATAGCAGCCTGAATAGACTGCGCTGTAGCTGCGCGTTGAGGACGTGCAAGCATGTCGCTGTCAGCGTGTTACAGATGACTTAAGCACATCCCCTGAACGATACGCTTTTTTATTCTGTGAGAGTTATTCTGAGAGTTTTGTTGGTCTAACAGTGCCAATTGTAAGCACATGAAGTGTGTGAGACATGCAGTTTCAGATATTAGCTCTAAGTAAGGGAGAATTTAGCTAATAGCTAATGCTAATAGACTGCGTGTGATGGTGAAAGAAAGTCAAGTCAAGTCAAGTCAGACTTCTTCGGGACTGGAATGATGGTGGTGGCTTTGAAGCATGTGGGGACAACAGCCAACAGAAAGAAAGGTGAGGAGAGAAGAGATGTGGACTTATAAGAGAAGAAAATGCGAAGCCACTATCAAAGAAAAATAGAAGAGGTGAAGAGTATCAAAACTTAAAACAGAGAGACAGACTGGCTGCCTGACACTGCAGAATGGAGACTCACATAATGACATGCGTACTAGTGAATATTTCTATACCTTAAGCCCATGCCTGAGTTTTGCTAAGAACACTTAAAGAATGCAGCTGAACATTTTCAAAGTATACTCTATTTGACATCCTCGTATGCCCAACAGAAAGTTTCAACCATGCCCAGTGTTTGCACTATTTATGTCCATAAGTTATGACTAATTAAAAAAAAACAACAACAACAACTATAAACTCTCGTAAACTCTTTAAACTAGAGTTACATGTATCTCTTAACCCATCACACAAGCGCTTGTCTGTGTGGGAGCCTGTTGTTGTTGTTCCATCTACTCCCATTTTTATGGCTGTAAAACAATGACCTGGGCCAGTGTTACCACTTTGGGCTTTATTGTCCTAATTGTTTAGCTTTTTATAATGCACATTAGCATCTTTACCATGATTAAATTTACAGCTCTACATGTATGCTGCATAAAAGTTTTGTCTGAACAAAAATGGCAAAAGGACTAAATGAAAATTCTGTGCTTGTGTATTTAATTTAAATGTACTTAAAGGGATAGTTCACCCCAAATTCTGTCATCATTTACTCAACCTCTACTTGTTCCAAACCTCTATGACGTTTTTTTCTTCTGTTGGCCACAGTTGACAGTAGCCATTGACTTCCATGGTATTTTTTCCATACTTTGGAAGTCAATGACTACCATCTACTGTTTGGTTACCAACATTCTTCAAAATATATTCCTTTGTGTTCAACAGCTGAAAAAAATCATAAAGGTTTGGAACAACTTGAGGGTGAGTAAATGATGACAATCTTTATTTTTAGGGGAACTATCCCTTTAAATCTTTTCAAACAGCAATTAAGATTGGTGTATTCGCCAGGGTGTTTATAAAACAACACCTAATACTTAAAGATACCATTTTTCCCCTCAAGTATTTACACATACAAGTACTTTAAAAAATCAGAATAGTGATTGAAAATGTTTTCTTTATCATTCTTTATAAATTATGTTCTTTTGCACTTTGTTTGAAACATGGTTTAAAAAATTCAGCAATTATTGTGATATGAAATCACATGCATAATATACAGTATACACAAAATAATTATACGACAAAGACCATTGGCATTGCAATAAGCGTTATGCAAATGAGCAGGGACTACCAATGGGAGTGCAGACAGTGATCAGACTGAGTGAAGAGTAGAAACGCCTTCAAGAAACCAACAGCACAGAGACATGGTGACCTCCAGCGATTTAATCATGGGAGTGTGAGTGACTGAGAGAGCCTCTGACATTTCTACTCATGATCGCTCAGCCACTGAACATAAGGTGCGAGTACAGCAGAAAGTGAGTGATATTTGGGTGTGTGAGAGTGTGAACAAACGTGTGGAAAGATCAGACCAGTCAGTGAATGTGAGTAAGCGCGAGAGTGTTTGCATCCATGAGAGAGAAAATGCGACGGATAGAACCAGATTTGGGGCAAGATCTGTATCCAATTCATTAATATACATTCTCATTACTACTGTAACATATACAAAAGGCAACCAGGAAAAGCAATATGCAGGACTTATCATATATAGGTGGATGTGTGTGTTGACCCCTTACAGTGAGATGATGTGTGAACAATGAACCACAGGCCAAATGAAAAGGTGAAAATACTCTCTGCGTTTTTATTTATATCTGGACCTGCCAGAGCAAAACTATGTGAAATGTGAAGCCCAACAGATGTGACAAAAACAAGAATGAAGTTGAGAAAAAAGCAGCAGAGCAGAAGAGAGACAGAACTGCTACATACACACAAGCTTTAAATACTCACAAACTAAAGAATCTTTAGGCTCCTCATGACTCCACACAATGTAATTCTAAAAACATCTCACTTTTTCAGCAACATATGGGTGTAAATCTTTAGCGTGTTGCCAAATTCAGTGTAAAGATTACACATTAAAAGCCGTACTAAAACTAGAAGAGGAGAGGAAAGACAGATATTGAGTGTTTATGTGAGGAAAAGCCTCAATTAATATTACTCAATTAATTTTGAAATGGATGTGACGAAAATAATGAATTTTAAGTCATGATTCAGTGAGCAACATCACTGACACACTGATTCAAACTGATTCTTTTGAGTCTTTTTGACTGAATCAATTAAAAGAGTCAGCTTGTAATAATCAGATTATGCATACATTTTGAAACAATTTGCCATAAAGCAGCATTTCCATCTAGATTCATAGATTCATCATAGATTTAACTAAATTAAAGTGAAGAAACAAATTAGTACAATGTGGCCAAGATTTAACTAAAATGAGGAAATTAATTAATTAGATGTATCCACTAATTAATATGTTGTGGGAACAAATTCTTAATCTATTTTTATATACACATTTAGGAAATTATTTTCATCTTGGTGTTTCCATCCAGCATATTTTTTTATGCATTATTCCAAAATTCACATGAACATACGCAGACGGAAACCCAGCTAGTGATTTAATGGTGCATTGTGAAGTCTGCTAGTTTCTCACTGCATACTGGACAGAGAAAAAAGCAGAAACAAATCAAATAAGAAATGTTGTAACAACCATCAGCTCTCCTTATGCAATTGGATACAGTTATCAAAACATCTGCCACCACTAACAAAAAAACCTTTGCAAGACCATATAAAGTAAAAACTGAAGTTTTAACAACCGCACAATGACATACCCACACTGATGCAAGACCACTAGGGAGTGAGAGAGTGTCCCCTCACACATTCTTTATATACCAGACGTTTGTGCTGGTTCACAATAGCAGAAACGAGGATAAAAAAGCTCACAAAACAGGATGAAGAAATGACAGAGTGAGACAATTTCATTTATGAAAAGATTCATCCATTTACTGCTCATCCGTTTGCCCAAGACGCCTGCAGCTCATCCGAAATTGGACACCCTGGTGATAAATTGCGGCAAAAGGAAAAAAGGAAGGAAGAAAGCGAATGATTTTTGAAAGGGCAGGGGAAAAGCTGTCTGTCTGCCTCTGGGTAGTGGGAGGGCCTCTCTCTCCGGGATTCAGACAGCTGCCATCTCATCCCAGAGTGCAATAGATGAGCAAGCACATCCCAACAGCTGTCCCTGTGCCTGTAACTGTTACTGGACATCAAAGATGCAACTCAACGTTCAACTTGAAGGGGAACTGAATCAGCCTAGAGTGCAGCTTGATCTTAATCATGATTTGTCACGTTTACGCCTCCTTACAACGATCTATGGCCAGCCTCAACCAGCCGTACCCTTGCCTCATCCATCATGATGTGGGCGGCCCAATTGCTCCAGCACCTCTAAACCGCAGCATCCACACAAACACATTTTACAGGTACTAGTTTGCACACAAAGGTGTTTGATTCTATATAAAAAGCAGACACAAAATCTTCTGTTTCTCTCCCTCTTAAACAAAAACATGGATTTTGACCATAAATTATTTTTAATCAATATCACATGATCAGAAGTGCAAGTATGATATTGCATTCATAAAACAGTTGTATATAAAATACGTTATTATCAAGAAACTTGCATTCCAGACAAAATATGACTAGGTGCAGTAGATAATGGGATGTCACACAGTGGTTCTCAACCTTTTTGAACCTTTTTGAATCCCCCATTGTCCACCACAATATATTTATATATATTTATA
>NW_015538036.1:1280662-1301682 GCF_001515605.1 Sinocyclocheilus anshuiensis | reverse complement strand
GTTTTCCAACGGGGGGGAGGGGGGGACTTGTGTATTATTTCAAAAGGCATCTTGTTTAAGTTTGCTAAGGCCCCCTGGTTGAGAACACAGCATTAAGGCCTATATCACATAACAAACAAGAGATAATAAATCATTAAAGTGTATAATCTACTCCACTTTTCCTGCGACTAGGAATGTAACGGTATGAAAATTTCTTATCACGATTATGGTGACCAAAATTATCACGTTATCAGTATTATCCCAAATGTCACATGATCCCTCAGAAATCATTCTAATATGCTGATTTGGTGCGCAATTAATGTTTCATATTTTTTTCATAATTAAGGATAAGAATTTAAAATATATACTTTTTATATCAATGGAGTTGTAAGATTTTAATAATTTACATTTCATTTTATTTGATTAATAATTTTATTAAATGTATATATATTTTTTTCAGATCTAGAAATCAAACTTTTAAAATTAAACTACCTCATATATCCAGAGTTTTCAAGATAGTGAGGGTCCTGGTTTTCAACAGTTTAATAGCATGTTGAAATATCTAATGTAAATGTTCAAAAAAAGCTTTGAAAAAGTTTAATAAAAAGGTAAACCTCACATTTCAGCCTTTAAATAAAGAAAAGATGTCAAAATGATAATTGATTAATAAATGATTATATGTATTTTATCTGCTCCATAAATAATTCTAGATAACTTATCTGAATTGTTTAAATGTGTAGAATCCACATAAGCTTGTTTTTCATCAACCGGTCAAAATCTACAGCAGGGCATGTAAATCCGCTCTGTTTTCTGTCCCGACAGAAGCTGCACACAGACTGAATGTGAACGTAAGTCTCTGTAAATCCACTCGCTGACAGCAGGTGGTGCTTATGGAAAAGCTGAATTAGAGATGTTTCCCGTAACCTCCGTGGACAAAGCAGTATTGCGATTAAGAACACTTCCTTTAGGTATTACATGGAGCCAGACATCAGAACCTTCAGAGGTACATTCATATAATTAATTCATTCATATAAAGTCATTTGTATAATTCCCTTAGCACTCTTTTAAAACCTCCCAGCTTTTCCACACTGTTTTCACTCAAAACAAAACTACTCTGCGTGCTTTGCGCACGTGAGACTGTTACTTAAAACTGTGCTTTATGCTGGACAGTATTTATTTATCGCAAGCTGTTCAAATCGCGGTAATCTAATACGGTTTTAACGATAATTAAAAGATGAAAGGGTAATACTAACCGTGGTGAATTTTATCATGATTTATCGTCAAACCGGTATTTCTTACATCCCTACCTGCGACACAAGTTTGTATTATTTGTATGGAACCAATACCTAATACCTAAACATGAACTTTGGTGCAGAAGAGGAAGAGTGAGTTTCTGTCTCTCATCGCCCTACAGTATGCACATGAAATATGTGTAAGCAACTGAAAGGAGCACAAATCTAGTGTAACTATATCTTTTAGTTCATATGCTTTCTCTCCGCCAATGGAAATAGTTCCGAAAGAGCAGCAACAGCTATTTCCCATGCCTACTCAAAGCGTTCTGTCATCACTCCACTCCAGTTTCCCTCCAGTTTTTACATTTACACAAGGTCAGCTCCCTATCACAAACTGACTTCAAAGCAACACATCAATACCGCATGGATAGAACAGATATACAAAGAAGAGAATTAATGGCAAAATTCTTATTTTTACTGTCATTCTTTGCTGTACTCACTGACAGACACCACAGTTCACAATCCTCTACTGTTGTCCTGTGGGCTGTGCTGTACAGGGGAGATGGTCAAACAGACAGACCGCCTGGCTTTGTGACCGCAAACATTTCCCAAGGGCATGGGACCATGGGAACAGACACATCAAACACAAGCAAATCACCACAACTGAGCTGAACTTTCCAGATTCCAGGAAACAGATAAAGCCTTGTCATGGAAGAAAACCCGCTGAGAATCTGCTTTGGCTCTAGATTACGATAAAACTGTCAGATGTTGTTTTACAACCTACTTATGTACACAAACGCCTGATGTCAGGGAAAGGTGACATTTTGGATGCATTCAGTTCAGGGTTCCCACATTCCTTGAACTTTTAAAGTTAAATGTAAACAAATGTTTGATTAATAAACAAAAAAAATTCAAATTAAAAGTACAATTATATTCACTAAAACAATTCTAATGTCTAAAAATAACAGCTCTAAAATTCCCTAATATTTCCAGATTTTCCATAACTGTGACATCCTATTCAGCTGAACTGAAATGTGAAAAAATTAGTTGACTTGCTGGTCTAATGCTATAATACTCTTTAGCATTTAGTCTTTGCGCCTGACATTTATCGGAGACACGTTCAGATACGCCCTTCATCAGTACATTACTTCCTCATCTCAAACACTCATTTTGTTCGCATCTCAGCGTCCTACAATTGTGTGTTCAGAAGCGTGTGTGTGAGCAGAAAGCTGATCAGCTCACATCAGACCTTCAAGTTCGGCCTAACCCTTTTCTCTCTCCCTCTCTCTCAATAAGCCCTCAAACATCAATCACCGCAGATACGGTGCTGTTGACACAAAGAAAGAGGGCACTGCAAATTCCTGAAGTAACAAAGCTTATGAAGCGCGTCTGACGGGGTCGATCAGCTTTTTACAGGCCAGTAAGTTGCTGTGAAACTGCAGGAGTGACCCAGGCATTTGAGAGGTGTCAGGGAGGTGAGCGTTTTCTAATCTTTATGAGAGAACGGCTTGTGCAAGCTTTAACACTGACTTGCAGGAAACTGGGCACTGATGCATAAGCAGTAATGTTGCTAATAATGTGTGAGCGGGAGTGAACGAAGCCTTTTGGCCGCTGCTAATCAACTTCATCAGCACCCTGGCGCTCAACGGCAGCTCACCACAAAGCTCAAAATCTGCCCCGTATGTCCCTTTAGGGGACAGTACAGCTACTTCAGCATCAAGTCTAAATAGAAATACAAATAAAGAAATAAATGATACCAGTCTTTCTACAGTATCAGAAGAACAGTGTATCAAATGCTGTCTGCCTGCAAGAGCAATTGTGCCCTATGTGTGAACGGTCAAATTAGACAATTTTTTATCAGTGATGAATTCCTATGAGTTTTCCATGACCTTTCCAGTCATTTGTGATTGATTACTGGATAAGGATTTACAAAATTCATTCAAACTCGGACTGAATTGCTAATGAATGATTTCCATAACAACCACAATAAATCAATCAATCATTTGTGAACAGCATACTTTTTTTCATGATTTTTTTATGTTTTTGAAATAAGGCTCTATTTCTCACCAAGGCTATATTTATTTGTTAAAAATACAGTAATAGTAATATTGTGTAATATTCCGATTTAAATTTGTTTTATATTTTAATATAATTTAAAAAGTGTAATTTCTTCTTGTGATGGTAAAGCTGAATTTTCAGCAGGAATTACTCCAGTCTTTAGTGTCACATGATGCTTCAGAAATCAATATATATTTATATATATAAATATATATATTTAAATATTTTTTTGTGGAAACCATGATACTTTTTTCAGTATTCTTTGATAGTTCAAAAGAATACAATTAATTTAAAATAGAAATAGATTGTATCATTACAAATTTTTTACTGGGACTTTATATATAAATTAATATTGAACTAATATGTATATTAATATTTACGATAAAAATGTATATTAATATTTACAGTTAAAAAAAGACAGCACATTTTTGAGAAGCATTCAATTTGACTGGTATTGGTACTGACTTCTGAATTTCTTTACCATGACCCTGGTTCACTTTATGGGCTTAATTTCATATAGGCAAGCTGAGATATCTGACTTTATGAAGTAACTAATCTTAGCACAGCTATTTAAAGTAAGATTATGTTTTTTACAGCCTGATTTTTTTTACAGATTCAATTTAATTATCCAGAGAGAATTCTGCACTCAGGGCTCACGAATCATGTGAGCTGTGAATCTTGCGCCTCATACAGAGACGTCTTTGATAAATACGGCCTCAGTGATTGTGAAGTGCTCTGTAGTGGTTCACAGTAATCAGACAGAGCTAGTGATTCATCCTCATCTCCATGACTGCTTTCAGCCTTCAAATAAACCGATCCGACTTTTCATTATGTATCTGTGTGTTTGTTCCAATCGTTAAATTACACTGTGTTGTACATTTTTGTGTGTCATATAAAATACTGCGTGATGCTACAATATGATTCAGTGCAATGCTTCAGTGCACACTGATAAGAGCAAGGCTGCCCATTAATAAGAAAGCCATAGTACAATGTGAAGCGCACAGAAACACATTTGCTCTGCTACGAACACAAACACAGATCTCTGTGCATAACCTGAGACCCATTAGCCATAAATCACACTTAACCAAGAGGTCAAAGTGTGGCTGATTAGCATGGCAGTTAGATACACCATCTGCCTACTAAAAGCATATCCACTGACTGTCATTCAAAAGTAACAATTATATATTATATATATATATATATATATATATATACAGTATATACACACACATACATGCATATTTTATTATACTGTGGCAAAATTGTTTGGAGGACTCTTAAAAACATAAAAAAGACTTTTCACTTTCTGCTGTCTTTTATAGTCACATTTACAGAGAAGTCTCTTGGTCACCAAGACAGCATTTATTTGATAAAAAATGCAGTAAAAACAATAATATTGTGAAATATTATAAGAATTTAAAATAACCATTTTTTATTTTGTTACTGTAAAATGTCACATGATCCCTCAGAAATCATTCTAATATGCTGATTTGGTGCTTAAGAAACATTTCAAATCATTTTTTAATTTTTTATAATTATAATTTTTTTGATTGTTTCAGAATTCTTTTAGAAATACAAAGGTAAAAGGAATAGCATTTTATTCAACATAGAAATCTTTTGTAACGTTATAAATGTACTTAATGTCACTTTTAAGCAACTTAATGCATTAATTGAATAAAGTTTCATTTTTTTGTTAATAAAAAAAGGTGACTGACTCCACTGGGGGTCCTGCACCAGCCGAGCAACTGCCATTGAGATAAATGAGTAGCTTTCTCAAGGTATTACAAAACACCTTCAACTTAACTCACAAGCCACCAAATGTCTCTGGGGGTTATGACCCATGTAAAGGCAATACTCTGACAGGCTGGAAGTGTAACATTCCTGGTGCTCCTACACCATAAGCCCACCCAGCGACTAATGTGGTTGCTTCCAGACACCATAACTCTCGGTATGTGATGGGAGTGATATAGTGGTGAGCCAGGCATGCAGAAAACAGCAGCGTATCTGATAGACACACCACCAGCGGTGGGCAAATTTCCTCCCCCAGTCAGATTGCATTTCATAAGACGGGTCAGTTTGGCTCTGATCACACAGTAACAGGGTTGGACATGCTCAGCAGGAGTGCTGATCCTAGATTACTATGATTCTCAGAAGAACAGGCTACAGGTCCAAAATCAGATCAAGAGGGGTTTCATGCGGAGGCAGAGGCCACTGGCTTGTGTGGGTCTGTTATGGTGAAGAATGGTGGTAACAAAGGCATGTGGGTTGGTGAATCATCCAACAAAGCAGTGATTTTCAGAAGCTCATGCATGTGTGAGCACACTTGTTCTGAGTAATTTTCTATGAAGGCCAGGTATAATTAAATAGTAATCTTCTAAAATCCAAACTGTTGTTTGTCTATGAAACAGCGTGCAAAAACAAAGACCAGGGAGTGAAGCGAACACAAACGGTGCTTCCATGATGAACCAGATTTAAATGTCTCTTTATGGAACGAGCTGTGCGGAGCGTCACACTGGAGGAACAGATCCAGCGCCGCGGGTTTTAGCGTGGATTAGACTCTGGGTGGTGATGGCGTTGGGTTCACCGAGTTCAAGCCTGGAGTTCTCACAGCCAAGCATAATCTCTGCATATCCACCGTTTTAAGTGCCTTATTATCACTTATTATCTTGCCTGATTAACCAAAACCTTCAACAGCAATTCATTCACAAAACTCTTGGATTACACAAGTCTGTAATTAGGATTTACAAACATCAACCATGATGGTGTAATGGAGGATTATAAGAAAATAAGGAACTTATTGTATACAGGGAGATTTTACACAATTGTTGTTTTGACTGCAAAGTGAAAAATATACAGGACTGCAGAAGTACTTTTTAATTTTAACCACCTCTCATGTTACTAAATACTAAACTCCTAATACAGGCAATTTTGTTAAATTCACTTCCGATTTACAAAACCCTGTCCTCAAAGATGTCAGCAAACTGAAATGATTCACTAATCATTTCTAATTTATCTAGTTGAATGCACCCTTTCTAAACACAAGTATTAATGTTTTTTTTAACCAACAAGTAAGTAATCTCACTGACCCCAAATTTTTGAAGTAGTGTATATACTAGCTTTGCACCAGTCTAGGCCAGTCTATCAGACAGATTTTCTTGTTCAGGTTAGCTGTATTGCACACTATTTTCAGACAGAATTCTCAACTGGGCTGAGCTCAGCACTTTGATTGAGCCATTACACAGCATTAATCTTGTTTTTCTTGAACCACTATATTCATTTGGGCCTTGTGTTCGGGATCATTGTCCTCCTGAAAGAAGAAGCTTTAGGTTTGGGTAATGTACTATTTACACCAGACAAATTGCTTTGACAAAAGGCTCATTCTTGGTTTCATCTTGCCACAAAATTTTTAACATCTTGTTTAAAAGACTTACAATAAGGTTCCATTTGTCAACATTAGTTAACATAAACTGTGATAAATACCTCTAAAGCAATTATTAATCTTAGTCAATACTAATTTTAACATTCACTATAAAGTGTTAGCAAAATCTTTTGTTTGTCACTAAACATTTTTGTAACACTAAAATTATACATTAACAGTAGTTATTGCATTAGGTATCAGGAACTAAGAACAAACAATAATTCTACAGCACTTTTTCATCTAATGCTAATTTCTACATACACTAGTATAATTTTAACAAGTTAATGCATTAATGAACGATTTCACAGTGAACAATGATAGATTTATAAATGAACACTGACCATTTTGATAGACACTGTAAAAATGCTAACCTTTCTTCACAAACCTTTTTGTAAAGTGTTACAGCCACCCTCTAATACAGAACTTTTTCTAGGCACCTCCTGGGTGGTTTGACGCATCTTCTGCTTCCACACTGAAACAACAGCGCCCAGTGAAACATCCTAACACTTGATATTTTGCTTCATTTATACATCTTTATGTTTTTCCTAACTTCTCTGTAAAGCTCTTTAGTCTTTATTCTCACAGCTGTCCTTCAGATTCAAAGACTGAATACATTTTTAACTGTGTGTTTACTATACAAAGAATGCTTTTAATTTAATAATTCACAAGTAGAAGCCAATTAAGACAAATTTAGACAAATGTGTCCTTGATAGAGTGATTTTTTTTTTTCATCTTGGTGAACTCATATCTTCTGGGACGCTGTTTACACAAGAATATTTCCTAACAAAAACAATGTTTGAGTGTCAGTGCTGCTCAGAACTGAAAATATGACAGAACTAAACTTTAATGTCAGATGAGAGAACTGGTTCAATTTTGTGAGTATCTGACTGTATCTGACAGATTGGCAGCTGCTGTCACCAGTAATCAAAGGTCACTTCATTTTTATTTCTCCAGAGAAAAGCAATCGATGTTGAGTGTCAGCAACACCTTGAGTGTGAATTGCATGCATATGTGTGTGTGTGTGTGTGTGTGTCTGTGTGTAATATGCTGTATCTCTCTCTCTTTCTTCACATCCTCCAGGGCACAGGGAGGGAAATTGAAGCGCGCTCCCAAGGGTGGAGAGACGGTTGCCAGAAAGATTAACCCGCCTTCCTTTTATAGCCCCTGACAAGAGGTTAAATCACACGTTACAGTTCCGCACGCTAACCTCTCCCTGAATAATTAGATCATGAATATTACAGTGGCTGACTCTGGCAGGCCACGGCTGATCAGTCCTGGCTGGAGAGGCTGAGGGCCCTGCTAGGATTTAAAAGCTGCTTTCATCACATCAGCCTCATAGAAGGAAACATTTCAATGCAACCAAAGAAAGGCTGAAGTGAATAAAAAGATAAAGTCCTCTGGACCAACATACTCCAACAAACAAAACAATGCCAAATATAGGGCCCTATGAAATCCACTTTATTTATGTATTTTTTCCAAATTCCATTTTTTCCATTTAAATTTTTCTGGATTCCACTTTTTCCTTTTTTATTTTTCTAGACTCTGTTTTGATGGTTAAATTAAATTGTAGTAAGCAAAAAGTATGTCTAATTAATTGAAATCATGAAACTTACACCATTTAACAGCAATTTATTACAAAGTTTAACAAAAATTACATTTTTAAAGCCTTGTGAATTTTATTTCCCTCAAATTCAGTTTTATTTTTTACCAAATTCTGCGTTTTCCATTCATTTTCGGGATTCCATTTTAATAGTTTCATTCAATTTTAATAATCAAAAGCATCTCTAATTAATTTATAAAAAAATTAATTTATTACTATTTTATTTATTTCTTTGTTCAGAAATACTGTGTTTTGTATTTACATTATTCTGCTAAATAAATTCTGGTAAATATTTCTTTAAAAATAATGTTCTAATAATACTTGTATTAGTAGTACTAGTACTATCACTACACTAAGTAATATATTTCTGTCGCAGTTTCTTCAAGTTAAACCAAACTTTTTTTTGACGGGTTGCTGTGAAGAACTTTAGGTTTCTGTTTGTATATGTGACGATAGTTTTACCCAAAAGAAACGGTAAAATTTTAATGAAGTGACTCTCAGAGCAATTCCTGTGTTTACGTACTCTTATATTCTGGCGGCAGAGGCTGAAAACACCACGAGCATCGCGTGCGCTTCAGTATGCCTGCAGTGAATTTAAGTGTACTTACCTACTTTTGATTTATCCAACCAAAATTTGGCAAATTCCGTGACATTCCGCAAAATACAGTAAATTCCGTTTTTATGACTGAATTCCGCAATTCCGTCCGCATTTTTCAGTATCACGGAAATCATAGGCAACTGCAAATGTTGGGCCAAAGGAGCAGGGGCTGGACAATAATTCACCTCCTGCTGGCAGAGAATGAATTTGCATTTTCAATAATAAGCCCGACTCCAGCAACAATTCCAGTTTTTGTTGTTTCATTTTTGTTTTCGGAGCACTTTTCATACCCTTTTTTTTTTTGGCAGAAGCACATTTGTTTCAATCTATAAGAATAATCAGCCTACACTACCAGTCAAAAGTTTTTGAACAGTAAGAATTTCAATGTTTTTTTTTTTTAAGAATTCTCTTCTGCTCACAAAGGCTGCATTTATTTGATCCAAAGTACAGCAAAAACAGTAATTAAAATAATTAAAATTTTTAATTAAAAGTAATTAAAATTGCTTTCTATTTGAATAGATTTTAAAATGTAATTTATTCCTGTGATCACAGCTGAATTTTCAGTATCATTACTCCAGTCTTCAGTGTCACACGATCCTTCAGAAATCATTCTAATATGATGATTTGCTGATTATCAATATTTAAAACAGTTGAGTACATTTTTTTTCAGGATTCTTTGATGAATAGAAAGATCCAAATATCAGCATTTATCTGAAATAAAAAGCTTTTGCAACATACACTATTCCATTCAAAAGCTTGGAGTCAGTATAATTTTTATAATTTTTTTGGGAAAGTAATTATAGAAATTAATACTTTTATTTAGCAAGGATGCTTAAAATTGATCAAAAGTGATGATAAAGGCATTTTTAATGTTACAAAATATTTCTATTTCAGATAAATAGTGTTCATATCAATATCGGAATTATATCGTATCGACCGAAATGAAGAAATATATCGTGATATATATTTTGGGCACATCGTCCAGCCCTAGCAGGCTAAATCAACATTTTACAGGAAAATAATTTTTCTACTTTTCAGAAATTTTCTTTTCAATCTAATGTTACGTTCTGTAGACTAGTAGTATGCTATAGTGTGTAACTATGCAGACGTCAGGTTTTATGAGTGTCCCGAGTCAAAAGAGTCCACCCACAAGTCTCTATGACATTCCAGTCCTTAGATATGACACCACTAATAAGCATTCTCCTTTGCTGTTGTCACTGAACTGAGGTTGATTTGTGGATGGAGGCCGAGCGTGTTCATTGACATGGGAGGATGAATATTTGTCCGGTCACGGAGACAACACTACTCCACTTCACAGAAACACCTGCTCTCGGATGACTTCGGGCAGGAGCCCCTATTAATTATAGGAAGCCACCACAGAGGGACAGTCAGCATGCAATGAGGCCCTGGGACATCAGCTACAGGAAGACAAATGGCCAAACCGTGACTGAATGCAGACACACACACATTCTCTAGCGCACACACACACTCACTCAGCTCCCTCTCATCCTCTTCAATCAAGCTCTGTAATGCTGCCCGTGTAGGTCTTACTCACTGCCAGCCAGGCTATGCCGCATTTCAGAAACTAGGTCAGACGGATGGCGTTTTTTAATCACACAACTCCACATTATATGCTCCAAGCTGACTCGAAAACACTATAGGCTACTTCAAATACGCATTCGTATGCATGCAAGCACAAAACAAACAGAGCTAGCATCAACAAGCACACACAAAAGAGCTTCTGCTAATGGATGGTTTCTTCAAGTAACCCCACGTTCCGGTCTCTGGCACAAAAGAGGGAAATGGCTGAAGGTGTACTCGTCATTGATCGCTGAGAGACGCCTGACAAAAGGTCTCCGCTTGCCCCCGTAGCTACTCGTACACTCATTGACCCAAGCACTACTCTTCTCAGACGAGAGCTTTGTGCCTGTGCATGCGTGCTTGTGTAGCTTTTGTATCTCTTGTACATGCATTAGTGGCACACTGGAGTTTTATAAAGCTCACCGGATCAACTTGTTTTTTGCAAGATTTCAAGGAGGACAGCAGAAGCCTAGAAGGCACCTTTGTCTTTTGACAGGATATTAAGCCTCCCTCATGTCTGTCAGCGCACCTCTCTGCACCTGCTTCTGCGAACAACTCTCTCTTTCTCTTCCCCGCACCCAGGAGCGAACTGTCCTCAGAGCCAAGCCCGTGTCTGATCCTGTGCTAGACTGATAACCATTTGAGCTGCCTTGATAAATCAGTGGGAGGCACAAAAGGCTACAGAAGGTCTCACGTCGTCACGCCACCTTCAGAAAACACACCTGATTTATTGGCTTGGTGTGTTGACATCTACAAGTGAATATTTCTGGAAACCTGCTCATGAAGGATGTGGCCCCAGAATCTTTTTTGACTTGCTATGAGACCCTCAGGCACTGATGATACTCAAGATCTTTCCTAATCTCCAAAAGTACAGGTTCTGCAATAGACATTCAATTAATAGTAATTTGGGTTAATCCTAAATAACGCTAATAATTACTAGTTAAATATTCTTTAGCAAATTTCAAAACAGCTATCCATGTTTTTACTATACATTGTTGTCTAAATTCACTAGCTTTTAAAATGTTTTATTTTCAACTGGATAATTAGCTAAGAAAAAAAAATTACAACTCTAATATCACTCATCTAATGATTATCAGCCATAACATAACACCTAATAATTATCAGCTCATCTGTACAGAATTTTAATACCTGCTTCCTTTGTTAAAACATCTTCAAAACTTTAATTTTAACCATACTTTATTACGTTTCTGAAAGTGTTTATTTGGTTTTTCTGTGCTAATGGCAACTAATATACATGTAAATAGTTGCTCTGACAATTGTTCCCACAAACAACTGTTTTCAAAAATTATAATAATAAAAAAAGTTTCTTGGGCAGAAAATTAGCATAATAGAACTAGAAATAGATTAATTACTTAATTAATTAATTAGAAATAGATGTTACTTGATCTGAAATTTCAGCTTTACTATCACAGGAATAAATTATATTTTAATGTATTAAAATATAAAACAATTGTTTTAAAGGGGTGGTTCACTGGTTTATTTCTAGGCTTGATTGTGTTTATGGGGTGCAGTCTAACATGTGTTAATGCTTCTTTTATGAAGCCCCTCCCTCAGAAATAGGCGATGGGCTCTGATTGGTTAGCTAGCCCAGTGTGTTGTGATTGGCTAAACCGCCTCTAGCACACGTTTAATCGTCACGCCCCTCACCTCAGCGGCATGTGCTCCGGTTGTATTGTAAACAAGGCGTCGTTAATATCGCTTATCAGTTTGAGCCTGATTGAGAAGCAGAGGATATTATGTGAGGAGGATCGTGCAGAACCTGTGCAAGCACGGCTTTTAATGGTAGGCCTATGTTTTTTGTTTGTTGTTGTCTCATACTTTTAGATACTACTGCTACTGCTTATGGTAGCTTTTAATATACAGTTTTATCCTGATTAAAGCTTTAATACAGTACGGCAACTGCACGCGCGTCCATGTTTAACGCTTCTCATAGCTATGTGAAAATAAGTGTATAATTGTAACAGTTCATTGTTGGAGGTGAGCTGAATGAGAGAGAGAGAGAGAGAGAGAGAGAGAGAGAGAGAGAGAGAGAGAGAGAGAGAGAGAGAGAGAGAGAGAGAGAGAGAGAGAGAGAGAGAGAGAGAGAGAGAGAGAGAGAGAGAGAGAGAGAGAGAGAGAGAGAGAGAGAGAGAGATGCAGAGCGTGTGCAGAGCAGGGGGACGCAAGGAACAGTATTAAGAACCACTGCTTTAGAACATTGATTTTGAAACTTGTGAATCCATTAGAATCGTTAGAAGACAGAATCGCGATTCATATATGAATAGATTTTTACGTGCACCTCTAGTTTTCTCTTCCTCTTCCCTAAAGCAGCGCAGTAACTTTGCAGATATTGTTTATGCTCAAACAGCAACATTACACACTGACTAACGTTAAAAAAGTGAAATCGCAATGAACTACCCCTTTAAATAGTAATACTATTTCACAATATTACGGTACTATATTTTTGCTCAAATAAATTTAGTCTTGATGAGCATAGGAGATTACTTAAATAATATTACCAGCCCTTTTGTAATCTATACATTACAAAATGCAACTGGAGAGAAAAATCAATGAATCTATACTAGAAGTAAATTGAGGGTAATCTTTCCAAACATTTCAGGTTTAAAGTCGCATAAAGTTTTAACCCCAACACAACTGTCCAGTGTCCACTAACACAAATCTGTGGTTTACTTCCACAAATGTCCATTTTTATAGCCCATTAAGCTGCAGGGGAACTCAACTGTATCACTAACATTATTTGTGGAGCAAATAATTTTAAAACCGTTCTGTTTACACTTGAAACAACATTAAGAGGAGCAGTTAGCCCTGCTCATTCTGCCCTTCCCTCGGGCTACATGTTCTGTTTGAGAGAACATCCCTGATAAACTGTGGAAGAAGTGCGCGGCCACGCGCAGCTTAGAGGGAACATTGGTTACAGCACCCTGATTCTTCACTCGGCTGTCCACTCGTCAACTCTGACCTGTCATTACAGAGCAATGTGATCTCTTCAGTGGAGTTCATCCAGCATAAAGACACATTCTTGGATTAGGTAGCTGAGAAAGTGAGACCATGTGCTGCGGACAGGCTAGTAAACAGAGACGTTAGTTAGCCTGCAGCTCGTATTTAATAAGCCCTCATTCTAGATAACAGATCTAGATGTGGCCTGACAGATGTCACAACGGTTGATCTTTTTTAAGAAAGTTCATGAGGGTCTCAGGGGCCCAGAAAGGTGCATGAAGGATGAATATCTTGTTAAAGAAATGCAGGCGAGCTGAAGCCAAGGCAAAGAGACAAGGAGAAAGGATGGAATGGGTCAAGTTGGTAAAATAATTGGGTAAGCGAAATTCCTAATTTCCGAATTTTTGTTTTGGCTTTAAAAGACTAATTCAGAAAATCCTCCAACTAGTCGATTATAAAAATCAAGTTTCATTAATTAAAAGTGCACTCAGTAGTTTTGTTTATGTTGCATGGGTCAATATAGAATTCAACAATAACGACTTTTTTCTGCATAAAACATACAAATATCATTCATTCATTCACACACTACCACAAAAATACTGTAAAAACTTTAATATTGTGAAATATTATTGCAATTTAAAATAACAGTTTTTATTGTAATAATTTTTTTAAATGTCATTTGTTCCTGTGATGCAAAGCAATCATTACTCCAATCTTTATGATCACACGAAGTCCCATGATCCTTCAGAAATCATTCTAATGAGCTGATTTGGTGCTCAAAAATATTTTTTTATTATAATCAATGTTGAAATAAGTTTGAAAACGGTAACTAATATTTTTCTGGAAACCATGATATATTTTTACCACATTCTTTGATTAATAAAAACTTCAAAAGAACAGCATTTATTTGAAACAGAAATCTTTTGTAACATTACAAATGTCTTTGATGTCACTGAACAAAAGTATTAATTTCTTTAAAAAAAAAATCTTACTGACATATATAAAACATTTTCAGTAGTAATTACTGTGTGCATGTGTATGAAGCTAATAAGATCACTTTAATGCTTACTTCAGGAACAGCAGCAGAGATTACCAGATCAATAAACCCAGCCTGTGGTCAAAGTAATAACTCTCAATTGTAAGTTAGACTGCGACACACAAACTATCATGCTTGGTAGTCACACACTAAACAACATCCTGCCCAAAACTGCTCATACCAAACAGACCAAGAAACGCAGGTTTCAGGCTGAACCCCCACCTCTCTCACACTGAATCCAATCTCACAAACACGTGAAAGAGAGATGGACCCGTCTCAAATGTCCAAAGGTGCTGAGGTTAATCTAGCGTGTCAGAAGTCACTTTCAGAACGAACACGAAGCACACGCTGCTTCAGCTCTGAACACAAACGTCCATTCAGGATAACTTCTTTCACTCAGGCCCAGTGAAGGTCAACGTTTACCCTTCACCTCCTCTCTCCCCATTACATACAAGCCCTGTTATTCATGCCTGCCCTCTCTCCTACTTTACCTAAATAAAAAAATAAACATTGTGGTTAAAGCAATCCCTTCCGCTTCACTCTTTTTAACACAGGAATAATGTCATCTGTCTATTTCGGCCTGTGCAGAGATAGCATTCAACATTCAGTATTCAGCGTTCTCAACAATGGGTCTTAACAGGAGCACTGATTCACTGGTCACATAAAGGGCTCCTATTCTCTGCTCTGGATCCCTCATGCTGAAATAACACACACGCTCTGAAATTTGCACACACATACACGCTAAACAAACACTTACATCCACACTCACATAATGGTGGGACTCTTGTCCCGCTGCAAAATGAAAGGGTTTTTACAGGATATCCAGGTCAATTCTCTTTTGACTTTTACCTTTACCTTTCAATAAAAATAGGCGCACACAAAACAGTAGTTAGTCAGAAGAGGACTAGGCTGTAAGTAAAATGGAGAGATAGTGACAGAAACACAGCGCTAATCCTCGGACATGCTTTTTAATAGGCTCAGCACTAACAGATGTGTGGCAAATAGGGTTGGATCAATACCAGAATTTTGCTATCTGGTATCTTGGTTTCAATACTAAATCAAAGGCAAAAAATTAACACAGCCTGGATTGACATATGAAATGAAACTAGCAAATCAAATGACTAAATAGTTAATAGCAAGTTGCAATCAATCTAATATTCTTGTGTAGTTAATGTGTGCACTTAGGATGGGTTAAATGCAGAGCACTAATTCTGAGTATGGGTAACCATACTTGGCCACATGTCACTTCACTTTACATTCAGTTACTTTTTAAAATAAAGAAAGCAAACAAAATATGTAGGTATCAAAACATGAGAAACACAAATCTCTGCAATAACATTTGGAACTTTGGAACATGTTACATAATTTTGGAGATTTTTTGTACTGATGCCAGACTTATCAGTCATTATTAATAATCTTATCTTCTGGTTTCCATACATCAAGTTAAATAAAAAAAATATCAGTTCCCTTTCACTTTCATTTCAAGCATTTAGCTAACTAGCCTGTCGAAAACTAGACCATTATTTATGTAATGATGAATGGCTTGCTGTATTCCTCGTCACTTTGGATAAATGAAAACAAACTAAATGAATACATTTAAAACAAATGTATGTATGTTGTAGTATCTATAGCGTACCATTACAGTGATATAAAATACCTACAATATTATGATATTTTGCTCACATCGTGCTCCACTTCACCAAAATAAATGAAAATTACTTAAAGGGGTCATATGACGTTGCTAAAAAGAACATAATTTTTTATGATTTTGTGTATTTGGTGTAATGCAATGTGTTTATGCGGTTTAAGGTTCAAAAAACACATTATTTTCCACATACTGTACATTATTGTTTCTCCTCTATGCCCCGCCTTTCTGAAACGTGTCGATTTTTACAAAGCTCATCGTTCGGAAAAGCGAGGTGTGCTGTGATTGGCCAGCTATCCTGTGTATTGTGATTGGCCGAATACCTCAAGCGTGTGACGGAAATGTTATGCCCCTTACCATACTGTGATGCCGTGTCCCGGCGCGACGAGACAAAAACAATAAAACCCATTATAAACGAGGCATTTGTCACATCCATTGGGGACATAATTATGGATTATAATGACTTATACTGTCTTTTTACGCGTTGCGTATCGCGCCGCGTAAACATAAAACCATTTGTCTGCATTTGTGATCGGAGAAACGACAAACAACAAGCGCTACTCTACACTGCTCAAAACTCGCGTTTGAATCATCAGTGGCAAATTCTTTAAATATGAAAACATACTTACAGGTTGTGAGTCAGAACAGCCGGAATTGTGGGGTCAGGAAACAGTCCTCTGTTAAATGCGTTGCACACACACGAATATTTGGTTTGAACTGTTCTGGAACAGTGTTGTAAATACAACTTAACCACTGATTATTAGTCGTGTCCTCTTTTGGAAGGCCAAACAAAGTAGTTTCGCTTTCACAACGAAACACACAGTGCCTTCACGACATCGCGGCAGCAACAATACTACAGCGAGAATCAAAGTTAAACCTTCTTTCTTTGCGTGAACATTTGGGCGGCGTTATGCAAATCTTCCCACAAAGTGACGTAGACATGTGGGGGGCATGTTTAAACGAGGGGTTTTTAGGAGGGCGTGGACGAGTCTTAACTTTTATAAAGAATATCTCTTTGGGTTTGAGACTTTAGTTTTTGCAACTTCTTATCTTATCTATGCACGAACAGCTTGTAACACTCCAAAGAGAAAGGAAAACTTGAAATCACATCATATGACCCCTTTAATAAACATTCCATCTGGATCTGAGTTCAAATGAAAAGTTTTGTAAAAGCATTCATAAAGATATTAATGAATCTCACACATTAACTTTTATGATTTATGTCACAGAAACTTGAACTGATGAATTGTACAGCAAATTGCCATGTAGGTCAGGTACCGTAATTTGCAAAATGATGATTGTTGTGGTTTATTAATACCAGTATTCCATAGCCAACACAAGATAACAAAGAGAAACGAGTCTACATTTTCTGATTTTATCGTGAAAAATAAAAGAACACAAAGAAATTGCAAAAGTCAAGAGATCCAAAAAATGCACACCCTTAGATTTCAGCTCATTTTTCTGAATCTCTTTAAGTAATTTCTGTGAAAAGATGTTGGCCTGACTGGTGTGACAGCCTTGAGTTTGACCTGGGGGCTGTAGAACTTTATCAGCCAATGGGGACGGCCTCTGATAAAAAGGCAACCAATGGCAAGAGCTGACAGTAAGTGCTCGCCTGTGGCATAAGAAAAAACATTAAAGTCCTTTTATGAGCGTTAGAGCAGAGGCTGGCATGATAAAATATAACAGACATGCCAAATATCCACAACACCCCCCTCCCCGCCTCTGTATCTCTCTGACTGTCAGCTGACTCAATCTACCTTTTGATGTTTCGCCATATTGTTCTCTGTTCCAGGAGGAATCAGCTATCCCATCATCCTGTCATCTCAATGTACTATGACTTTACAATTTATTATTCCTGTCTCAATAACACACACAAAAGAGCATAGAACACAGATGAAACACACACACACACACACACACACACATACAATTTATTATTCCTGTCTCAATAACACACACCACATAAAACACACACACACACACACACACACACACACACACACACACACACACAAAAAGGTCCATGTGTTTTCTGTACAGTTTAATACTTTAAAATGGGAATCTGAACACAGAAAACCATAAATTATAGCTCCTGTCTTAAACAACTGCAAAATATGCCAGATTTGTGTCAATCTGTCTGTCTCTCATTAAGAAGCGCGGCTATCTGCGTGCATGCAAATCAGCATGATTGGCAAAGGAAGGAAGGAAGAAGGATGAAGATGAACAAGCATGTCAAAATGACTGTCAACAAAACATTCAAATGCCTCAAATGTATGAAATCCCAGAGGATTTGTGTAAAAATGTGGCATTCGACATCTTTCTAGAAAAGATGAATAAGTTACAAATGAATGCAGAACAACTGAAGAAAAGATGAAATTATTTTAAATGAAATACAACCAAATTACTATTTAAATGATTTGTATTATTCTAATCATTAATAATCTATTATTATATTATTTTTAATATTATTTTTACATTATGTAACATCATTCTGATTTATATTCATTTAGGCTATATTTTTTTTATTCTGACGTATATTTTTTTTTTCTTTTTATCACTTTTGAAATCTCTTAAAGGATTCCCTTCACATCGTACATGTATGGTTGTGTGTATGACAAACAAAATCTGAATTTGATAAATAATAAAAATAATATAATAGATTTATATATAGAATATAATAGAAAGAGAAGGGCATCATTGTATCATTGTATTCTAGGCCAGCTAAAAACTATTCAGTATAATAAACAACTACATGGACTCCATTTAACGGTGAGGTGAAAGGTAACAACAAACACTAGCACTTTAAAACTCCCATTTGAGGCACTTCTGAGTTCAAACTTGACTTCTCCCTCACATGATTCTGCCCTCTGCCCCCTCCAGTTGGAGGCAGATCTCACTTTCATCTCTTCACGACTACAGCTCAACGTTGCATGACCTCAGCGGTGCCAACACGCAGCAGGCCACCCTGGCACCCAAGCAGGAGATGAGAGCGCTGTCATGCTAATGGCATCTTTTCAGATTACACTGGACAGATATGCAATTTGCCAAGCAAACCCTCATTATGCAGCAGGGCAGAGACAGAAGGGAGGGTCAGATATCCCGTTCCAGAGGTCTTACCTAGAGCCATAAACAGATAAGAGCAGATGACTGCTGCCCTACTGCTCAACTTACAGACAGATGCACAGACAGGGGGGATAAACACGTTCCTGTTCTACAGCATGAGACATACAGACCAAAATACAGATCTAATCCCTGCTGTAGAATAGGTGTCATTATACTGGCCATATCACTCGACACATGCATGCACACACTTCCCTTTTACAGGTACCATAGTAACTCTGCTTCCATGATAAAAGGGAGACAGGCTGTGTTTGTCTGTTGTGTCTCAATGTAGACAACAGGTCTGAATATTTCGGCGGTTGACATTTAAGAATTTCCTGTTTTATTCTAGAGAACAAGACATGGAAATCTCTAGTTATACTCGACATACCACTGATACACAGAAAAATATTTGATTAGCGAATTTGGCACATTATACTGGGCTTAACCCTGAGTCATAGTACTGATCTACTGAAATGAAGCTTTTGATTATGTACATTAATTATTCTAGTATTTATTTTCGTGAAACAGAATAAAACGCTACTGAGAATTCTGTTTTAATTTTCTGTCATTTAGAATTTCTGATTATTGTAATCTAATTGTGCTAATTCAAACAAAAGCATTTTGACTGACGATAATATTTAAAAGAAAATAATTAGACTGAAATTTAAAAATTAAACTGAGACTTGAGAACTGCTGAGAGCTGATCTGAATGCACAATATATGTTACAAAACCCCATATCTGGTATTAGTAATAAAACATTGTGTTGCAAACTGAGTAAGAAACGATGAATGAATGCTAATACTGTTGTTTGTGTAGTTATTGTATGTAAATATATCATGGAAGAATTTATCATGCAATGTGGCATGAAAGACGCTTTATGTTTGGCAGTTATGTTTAAAGCAGCTAGGTTTCAGTGCCTACAATCAACATTCATCCCTGCAGCATACTTACGGCCACATGACAATGTCTATTATCTAAAAATGACAAAAACATTACGGTCCTCCTGCATTTTTGTTTGAACAGTGTCACACCTCATAACTTTCTGATGCTATCTGATCTTCCTGGTTGAGCAAATACTGCTTCAATGGTGCCTAAATAAATGATTGGTCATTATAAACTTTAGAACTCATTACCCACTTCTCTGACAAAATGTGTTTATTGATGGCAATTAGCAACCCTTCGACTTTGGTTGCTAATTAACTTTTCTGGTATATTTTACAATTGAAAATCAGGAATTCTTTTTATGCAAGTGAGAAAAATTAACTGGTTAAATTAAGAATACATTACAAATGAGCAATAAAAACATAGTCTTAAGATGTATTACTAAATGCACGACACTATCACCATATAAAAATGTCAAGAGGTTTCCATATGGTTGGTTCAAAGCTATCAGTTCCAGCATAACTTCATCAATCACTTCATTTCCTGTAAATCCTGTTTCAGGCATGACTGCGGTAAATTTAGTGCTGAACTGAGCGTAGTCATGCCATTTTTCCACATATTGATTATTCTTTTGCAAAGTACACATTATAAAAGGTATTCCCTTGTCCTCTGGGCTAATTCATAGAAATTGTACTTAAACTTACTAAAACTTAAACTTAGGCCTGAGCGATAAAACGGTATCGATATTTATCGACGGTACACCTTCTTCGATAACGATATAAAAAATGTTCGATATAGTGCACGATATAGGCACGTGCTATGAGTGACGCAGACAGCACTCACAAACACGAACATGAGTGCTGTGCCTGCCTGTGATGAGGAGATTGTGAGTAAAGAATGAATATTAGTCGAATTTAAAATAAACAT
>NW_015538036.1:1272086-1279900 GCF_001515605.1 Sinocyclocheilus anshuiensis | reverse complement strand
AAACCAAGCTATTCACACAGAACGCATATTCAGCGCATTTTCTAGACGGACAAATACGACTGCTGCACTCGCGTCTCACACAAGAGACGTATAGAAAGCTATGCAAAGTTAAAACAGTTTAAACTTTTAGAAAACACGTTGCGCATTTTTGTGGAGGTTTTTTCCTTTTCACTGCGTCTCATATGCTTTTAAAGGCAATCTGTGTGATGGGAGATTCGGCTCTTTGGATTAAGCAATGCATAAATACATGATGCTGTTTTGTTCATAATTGTTTATGCAATTTACGAAATTATATTTGATTTATATGAGTTCTTTTAGACGTAATGCACGTTGTTTTTTTTTTATAGACAGTTACTTCCTTAAGTTGACAATTTAATGTGCTGCATTATTTTGCTCATTGAGCCCTCCTGTGGCCTCGGGAGACAAGCCAAAAGTTTAACCTATTTAATCTGCATATAAAACATTAGAAATTAGATATTCGTTTAATTTTTATTTTGTTTTTGACTGTTAAAAGAAAAAAATATTTGTTGTTTGTCTCAATAAATTGAGTTAATTTAAAAATACAGTGGTTAAATGTAAAAAAAATTTTTCTATTCTGTTTTAAAAAAGGTTATAAAAAATGTCAATAATTATCGATACCGAACGATATGAAACATTATATTGTTGATACATTTTTTAGCTATATCGCCCAGTCCTAGTTAAACTTATAGTAAAGCTAGCTTTGCAAAATACACAAACACTACAACAAACGCAGTTAACAGCTACATAAACCCCGGGAAAAATCTCTTTCACGCAGACTGCTATGCTTTATCTACCCTCAACTGGATAGACAACAAACCAAGTCCAACAGAAAATTGACATACCAATCATTGAGGCCCTGTAAGACAACCTAAACCTGTCCGGTAAAAGCACATGGCCCAATTGGCCTCAATGACATCAGGCTCCTCACTCTCATCTAACAGGCTTATCTGAGTCTCTTTCTCAGCTGATCTCTTCAGACCTGCAGTTTACCCTCATACAAAGGGATTTTATGAGTCAGGCCACAGCTACTTGCTTTAGGGTGCAGGAAAAGAGAGATCTGGTCTGTTTGAAGCGATATAAAGGGCAGGCACAGGAGAGAGACGGCACTGAGGCTTTATGGCTCTAGTGTAACTAAAGATGTTGAGAACTGAAAAAGAGTGTGTGTGTGTTGTGTGTGGCCTGGTTTAACAGCTGGGTGTTTAACTCTCACTCTCAATAGGTGGGGAAAGAGATGAGACACAGACCTGCGAACATGCATTTTTCTCCAACTGACGTGCAGTGGAAAACAGCTGTGCAAATGAATATGCACACCACAAACACACACAGGCTAGATGTGCAAGCTTTGATCGGCAAGCTCGATCAGGCTCTCTTGCAAGCCAAACAAAAGATGTTATATAATTAGGAACAAAGTTGAAAGAGTCGTCTTCATTTGGTTTTTAACAGTGGATTTAGATGTTTGTTTGTTTTTTAGATTGAACTAAGATTTAACTATTAATCTAACAACTGATAAACAAAAAAATTCAGATTAGTTATGAGGAAACAGAAACTTTCTGTGTGTTTGAAAACTCATTAATAGATGCACATAACTGTAGAAGATAAATGTGTTAAATATTCACTGGAAAAAAATGTATTTTGTAAAGGACTGTTATTTTAACTGAAAGCAAGATTTTGAAGTTAAAAACATCCAAATAATGGATTTGATTTTTTTTTTACAAACTCACAGGTCTTCACAAGTTTCACTTCACTTCGCAAATTTTCATTTTTGGGTGAAACTGTTCTTTAAAATGAACTCTCAAATCACCACATTCAGGTTCTGATGAACACAGAGCCCATAAGTCCTCATCATCTCCATCTTCTTCACTACTGCCACTTGGGTTCCTCTCCATCACTTACGCTGTAATTTGTCATCTGCTGACTCACAAGCTGTGATTGCTCGTCCTTCAGTTGAGAAATCTGTCAATTTGGACCTCATTCAACTGATCTTCAAAACTGCAAGATTGTCTGTGTCTCTCACAGCAATTACTATCAGTATTTACAACATGACACTGAGCCTCACAGGCAAAGGACTGGAACCAACAGCCAGGGGGAAAAAAAATCACATGATTGCAAATTGTGACAATCCTCATGCTTAAATCTTCACATAAAACTTAGTGACCACATATACCACAAAACTATTTAATAAAACATATGGTCAGTGATAATCACATGGTCAGAAATGATCATCTCTCTCCAGCTTACAAAAGCAGCAAGGCATGTCTCTTTCTGGAATGAGACAAATCTATGGTATTTATAAAAAAAAAAAAAAAGGTTACCACGTTTGGCATTTCCTCTATAATGACTGATTCTATCTTACTATTAATGGTAAACATTAGTCAAACACTGTTTCTCTCTCTATTTACCTCTTGCTTAGCACAGGCAGGTCAATTAAACAAACCACTCAAAGAGGAGAATGCAGCCATAAGCCCTCCATGCACACTCAGAGGAATGCGTTAATTATCAAATGCATTAGCAGGTTGCCATGCGTTGCAAAACCAAGCACCTGGAGATATTTTAACATCGTGACCACATGGTTATTCCATTAGCAGAGGTTACTTACTACACAATGGATAATGACATGACATTTAAGCAATATCACTTGAGCAAAAATTCACTGTAAAAAAACAACTACTACATATTTTCAAGTTTACGTGACTTATAATTAATTAATACTAAGAATTGTTGAATTAGGGTTTTTGAAACTGCATAAAAACCTGTTAGGCCAACAGGTCAACTAGTCAAACACAGTTGTCTGAACAAAAAACAAACTGAACAATATTGCTAAAATGTTAAGGGTCTGTGAATTCCCAGCATGCATTGCAGCATGAATACATTATATGGTTATTGGTTACTGTCATGGTATTATTGTTTTGTTTGCTAGTTATTTGTTATTGTTAGTTATCTTTGCATTGTGTTGTGAAGAGCTCATCATTTTACATTAGTTGACTGCCACCAATCTTAAGGTTTGTGTCAATTATCTATGCAAAACTTTCTAAAACTTACCAAAAATCTTTCATTTTTAAGGTGTTTGCACTTTCAAAATCAAAGATATCATAGTTTGTCATATGAGGCCTCAGGTAAACACAGCAGTGCTGATATTCAGTACTAAACCAAGATTGTGTTATTACTTTTATACAACAGCTCTATAAACAACTAATATGGAGTAATTTGTGTCAAACAAATGTTTGATTACCACATGTATTCTCTGCCGATGTAGATGTTTACAAAAAAAATAAATAAAAAGCCAAAGCCTCAAGCTATGCACGTCACTAAATATCAATATGCATATTCTGTATGATATGCATACAGTCGAATGAATGAAAAATGGATCAGCCAAATAAAGACTAGTTACGCTGACAAAAAAGTTGTGGATTCTGTGACTGCAGAAAGGACAAATGCAGGAGTGAAAATGTTTTTATGTATGAGTAGGCATGCATATTTGAAAGCACTGCCCCCGTGATCCATTCAAAAAGCCAAATCACATAATGGCTCCTCATAGAAGAGAAACGTTACACCCAGATGTCAAAATGATCCTTCACCACGCTCGATAATTGTACTGAGAATAGGAGACCGTGTTTCTCTGGAAATAGGAGTCTGAAATTTAATTATCCAGCCTTTGGAAAATGTAGGGCAGACAGAAGACAGAGCAATGATATAAAACTGCACTCAGTGGGTAACTAATGTCAAGCTCCGGGTTTAAAGGAGTGAGCACAAGATACCGGAGGCGTAAATCAAATAAACACTCTTTAGCTCTAGGTAATTGCGCTTTTAAGAATGGTTAGAAAGAATTCATGAAAAAAAGAAAAGCACGTGAACACACAAACCAACAGCAAATGTTTCAGAACCTTTGATGCTCTGGGTATTCTTCACATTCCAGCTATGTTTACAAAGGTCATCCTCAACTTTTGCATTACAATAACAATCTACTGAGCATGCAATGCAGGAATGTTTATGGCAGTGATTCATGTTGTTTGCCAGTGACACAGATGGGAAAAGCTCAGTGCTGCCAAGAGTCTGCTGACTGCATGAAATCCTCTGATGAAAACACGCAACACGGTCGGAGAACACAACATATGGTCAAGAATAAAATACGGCAAGTCTACTAATACACAAGCTTTAATCTTACCCAGGGATCCAGTTATTTACGAATGACATTCGACGCAATCATTTAGCACCCGTCCACAAGACCGAAATGCATGGTTACAGATCCCCTGGACCGCGACAGAAAGTGGCCAATTCAACACCGGCAGCCGCGGAGACACCTACACCAGATTGAGCAGTAGCGTCTATCGCTCCGGTTTCTCCGCCAACTAGCCCCGCCCACTCTTATACATAAACACGGAAGCTTTCCTCCCATTGGCTCTCGGTTAGACTACGACGCGTCTAGCAGTGCGTTCGACCAATCACGCCGGTTTCTGAAATTAAAAGGGCGGGATTCAGAGTTGGAAGTCATGCGGGCGGATGCGATGCATGACGTCAACCCTTTGTTACCTTGCCGACCCCTTTCATCTGAAACAGCACTTATCTACGAGTCTAAAACATAGTGTAATTAATTCATAAACACCTTGGTGCAGACGGTGCACTTTAAGAAGCTTGTTGCAGGGGGGCTAATTTACAGAACGCACTATTCAAGGCAAACACAACGAGTATTCTAATGAAGCAGGTGCAATCGGTAAAACACGTTGGATATGCATTTTAATTTTAATGACACAAAGACTATACTTGCTGCATGGGTGGCCAGCGTTGTTACATGAAACCGTGTGATTTTTCTGTGATTTCTTTGCACTCAAAAGATTTATAACGACTCCATCTGGCTAGACTAAAGCTGAGATTTATGACAGAGCAACTGAACATTGCTATCCAAATGGCCAAGCGTCGTTCACAAAAGTCGTGCATGTATGTGGATCGCAGTCAATTCTCTGCAAACCATAATAAACCCTCTAATGATATGCGACTTTATAACTTTCCACCCACCAGCCAATCTGCTGTCGGCTGTCAAAACCCCCAGCTTCAAATACCGCACTGCTTCTCGGCGGAGAAATCCCCGGTGACATTTCGAGACAACGCCTTTGATATTCAGCAAAGGTCACAGCCATAAATTTATATATATTTTTTTTGTCGAGAGGATCAAATGCGAAGTCTGCAGTCTGCCCTCCAAAAGGCCCTCTAACAACACCAAGTATCCCTAAAACGCAGCCTATGCTATAGAAATACATAACATTTGCAAGAACATTGCAAGTATTGTATAGGAAAATTGAATCTATTAACACATCAGTTAAAATTGCAGCTAAATGTCCATTCATTCATTGGAAGTCAGCAGAGAGTAGACAAAAAATCACTCAAATAAATGCATTGCTTGTGCTAGAACAACTCACATACGCGGGTTTTCGGAGTATTTAACTCTTGTTTTATAAGCACTGATGTCGATTTTGTGTTTTGGCCTAAAGCTGAAGGCCAAGTGCATAAGTAGCCATCTCTTCCACACTAAATGAAATAGAGAGCTGACTCCTTTGTTGCTTCTTAAAGCTTGATGAAATGGATGGATAGTAAGCAATCGTGCACAAAATCAGTACGGTAGTATCATTCAAATGATATACTTACTCTCCGTGGATCATGGTATTATACATGGTTCAGAGCATCGTACTGGATTAGTATTATTTGGATACTGTGTTCTGATTTTTTTTTCTAGTGTTGTTGCTCTGCGTTGCCGAATCAGTGTTGCTGTCTGCGGCAGCAACTTCCGGCGCATGCGCTCCAGCGCTCGCGTCACAGACAATGGCTGCGATCCAGACATTCCCTTTATGTATGTGTACAAAATTCAATTCAATATGAAAGAACAGAGAGGGAAAACCAAATACATTCGCGCACAAATGTAAATATTACATTAACAAATCCTCCGCAGTTAGCATTAGTCCAAATATAATAATTTCTGCAAAAGGCAGTTTTGAAGGCGTTTTCTCCTTCAACCAATCACACACATCTTTCCTGGAACTGATTATGCCATATTTTAACTTCGGATCTAAATAATCTTGTAGCAGCATCGTGTCTTTCTGAATTCTTGCAAAAACACTCGTTGGAAAATTATCACGAGAGCCTTATCTATGTCTGCCCCTTGCTTTGCTTATCATTCTCTAACCATGATAGCTTGGTGCAATTTAGTGCATATCATTTGTGAGATTATACTCCTCTGGTTTATCGTCTATTTAATTTACTCTCTAGGAGACAGAGGAGTTGTCTTGAAATTTGTATTAGTTTAGACTATCATAAATAACTTGAAAAACATCACGAATATCGTATTGTTTAAGGAGGAGCACATTTTATTAGATAGAAGATCTGTCTTGATGGTTGTCAGTGTCTGTAAGGGAAACTATAGATATGGTCGATATTTCCTGGTAGAAATCAACCAAACAAGCAGTTCGTGATTTGCTAGAAACATCATATTTAACACAAGAAAACATTTCCTTAAACAAGATTGCATATTCTCACTTACTTAGTAAGTAGGTTTAGCCTTTTGGTACAATCCCAGAGACTGTACTAACATTAAAGTCTATCCAAAGTCAATTTGTTTCCACGTGGTATGGAAAGGGAGAAAATCGTTACAAATATGGAGTGTATTCATAGGTTACACCATAGGTTATATAGAATAAATAATTTCACAGAATAAAATAAAACATTCTTAGCAACACTTGAAAGGCAGTTGGTTAATGGACGAACAACTGTTTTTTTTTTATTTATTTTTTAAAACAAAACAAGAAATAACACGGTAGCTGCTCCATAGAGCAAACACAGTGTGGTGCACTCATCCGATTTATTAGCGCAAATGTAATTGTGTATTTGATCTCATCATAATTATAAAGCGAAGTCTCTTAATCAAATCACATTAGTCTATAAATAGATTAACTGGCGCGCGGTCATTCAATAAGTAAACATTGAGGTTATTTTATCTTGAGTCATCGTTATGTGGTTTTTTGACAGACACACTGAAAACCTCATCAGATAATCTACCGAAATGACACAAGGACTGCAGTTTCGTTTTGAGATCCTCGGCTGATATGACAAAAATAGCCCGCGATATATAATCTGACAAAACAACGTCGATCTTGCAAAAAAGCCGAGGCTTCGAACAGAACGGAAAATGGTGTATACATATTTACAGTTCCTATCGGCGAGAAAAGAACCGTGTGATTTAAACAAATATTGACATTTACCAGAACTTAACAAAACAATCACCCTTCGTTCGCCATTTTTCCGGAAGCCTCCTTCTTTTTTTGTTGATTTCTGGTAAAACGCAAGCGGAGTGTGTATGACGTCACCTACCGATCTAATGCGCATCTGCATATAAACATCCAATATAGCAAGTGTAAATCATCAAATGTGTGTTACAGCGAATACCCAAAGTCAGAAGACAAGGAAAACAATTAAAATCATATTTTGACAGACAAGCCTAAACTTGAAACGCACTAGCAACCTGATTGATACCCACTAATCTCTTAGTCTGCTCCCTACATCTGCCCTAAGCACATACATTCCTGACCCCTTGAAAAATGCAGTAAATTTTACTCTTTCTTCATGACCTTATGGCTTTCTTCATTTTCATGCACTTTATGCTAAGAATGAATCCTCAATATCCCAGCATTTAGCTGGATTCTTGTTTTATATAGCCTATATTAATAAAGCTAAAAAGTCACACTATATATACAGTATATATATATACACACACACACACACATATATATATATATATATATATATATATA
>NW_015538036.1:1270439-1271566 GCF_001515605.1 Sinocyclocheilus anshuiensis | reverse complement strand
ACACACACACACACACACATATACACACACACACACACACACACACACACACACACACACATACACATATATACACACACACACACACACACATATATATACAAACACACACACATATGGGTTAAATGTTAAATGTTAAAAGTTAAATGTGTTCAGAAAAGTTATCATAGTTTTAGTGACAATGAAATTATTAAATTATAAACAAAGTATGAAAAATGTCTAGAGTTTTCATGTTATTAGATTTTTAACAAAAATAAAATTTGTACCAAGGGGGCGTTTTACCCCACCTATGGGGCAAAATGCCCTCATGGGTGGGGTAAAATGCCCCCCAGTCTGACAAAGCACTTTGCTTTAAACATTTACAGCAAACAGAGTACATACAGTTTTTGCTTAAAATTAAAAAGAATATAATCACTAATTATGAATTACAAAATTATAATAGCCCATTTGAAACATTTTGTTAGCTGAGTTTTTGTTAGCTACCTGATGCTAACTTGAGGTAATTTTTAAATATAAAACTAGTCAGAATATATTTGATGGAAAAGCAAAGGATTTGATGTTCTGAACAGAATAACTACAGCAATTGCCTGTGGCCCCCTGCGGGTGTTTTACCCCACAGACTATGTTTGAAAAAAAAATTATGTCATTCTGAAAATATAATTATATTTGTATTAAATAACACGTAATCCCTATCTACAGGCCCTACTGTTCTCACGTCATATATAACTGTGATGTCCTACAAATCAACAAGCTTTAAAACACTTTTTTTCTTACTGCTGCAAATTAGATAATTTACTGTGAAATCCGTGTTCTCTCCAGTACATCACCAGTGTAAGATTCATGGTGAAAACTTCTACATCACTCTCGTCAATGTAGTCCATATAGTTACAATAAAAATGTATCTTGACTTTATCTTGTGGTTATTTTACCACAAGTAAAAACAGTAGGGGGCTGTTTTTTGTATATATATATATTGTATATATATACAGTATATATATATACAAACACACACACACACACACACAAATATCACAAATATATATACACATACATATACATATAATAAAAAGAAAACAAGCAGTTAGAAAACTAATAGAGAGTTCAAGTGTTAGAGGGTCAAGTGTTTT
>NW_015538036.1:1270040-1270417 GCF_001515605.1 Sinocyclocheilus anshuiensis | reverse complement strand
TATTACATCACACAGTGGTGTGTGAATTCATGACAGCGTTGATAAAGTACAACTCCCTCACACCTTCAGCACTCATTCATCCATATATAAAGGCTTTACTACCACTGAAAGTCACTGTGGGTACCAAGCACTTCTCTCTGTACTCCTCCTCTAGCAACACCAGAACATTTTGGATCCGAAATGATTGACTTGGTCTCATGAGACCAGAGTATGGGTTCCCAGAAGTCTCTATTTTGTAAATATGGGCCCTGGAAGAGGTTAAATGAGTTTATTGTGCTTTGGCTACAGTAGGTAATTCTAGTGGTGACAACAACCATGCATGTCACTTCTGCAGGCTGCGTCATACTCTGTGAGATAAAGTGTCACTCTTTTCATAG
>NW_015538036.1:1266224-1269137 GCF_001515605.1 Sinocyclocheilus anshuiensis | reverse complement strand
CTGTACTCCTCCTCTAGCAACACCAGAACATTTTGGATGCTTTTGGATCCGAAATGATTGACTTGGTCTCTTGAGACCAGAGTATGGATTCCCAGAAGTCTCTATTTTGTAAATATGGGCTCTGGAAGAGGTTAAATGAGTTTATTTTGCTTTGGCTACAGTAGGTAATTCTAGTGGTGACAACAACCATGCATGTCACTTCTGTAGGCTGTGTCACTCTTTTCACAGCTTTTGCCGGCTCTGAGACACTTGCATGTTATTTTTCCTGCTCTTTTTCTAGCAAAAATTCACTCATCACTAAATGAAAACTTAAAGTGAAGACCTGATTATTTCAGACGCCTTATCTCAAGTCCATTGTTTTTGAATGTTGGTGCTACTTCTGCTATATTTTCACACTTAAAACAATAATTTGGTATTCCTCTTGTACCATTGTCCTCTTTTATGCTAAGAAATAAGTCACCTGGCAGTTCTCTCCTTCCACTGTCCACTGCTGCCAGCATTAAGTCTGAGTATGATTCAGTGGGCTATATAACACTTTTAATTAATTACTTGTCTTGTCTTTAAAAGTTTTGGTTCAATATACTTACCTGTTGATCAAAAATAGCCTTAAACCTATACATTTTTTTAAATTTTTTAATTTAGTAACTTTCAGGAGGGTGTACTCATTTTTGCAACACAACATTTTATCACTTTGATAATAAAATCTTATTTTGCTGAATAATTTTGGCATTCTTCTTTGGTAATTGATCAAGCAGGCTTGTTGCTTTACGTCTACATGACATCTCCAAAGAACCCTAACATGTCTTCTAAGTAAAGAGTAATTGCTGAATTTGTTAAGTTTTAGAGGGGGTGTATTCATTTATGCTGTGCACTGTATATATATAGCCAGTGCTCCACACAGAGATCTGCAATGACATGAAGAAACAGAACAAACCGAGACAGACTAAGAACTGTGGCAACGTCTCCAAGATGCTTCAAGAAACCTACCTGCAAAGCTACAGTACTGTTAAAAGTTTTAGACACTTGTGTAAAAATGCTGTAAAATTAGGATGCTGTCAAAAAGAATGTCATAAATAGATTTGATCAATTAACTTATTTTAACTACATTAAATCAACATTTAAATCAGCGTGACCATCCTTTGCGTTTAAAGCAGCTTTTGCCCTAGGTGCACTTGCGCATAGTTTTTCAGGTAGGTTTCTTGAAGCATCTTGGAGACATTGCCACAGTTCTTCTGGATTTAGTCTGTCTCAGTTTGTTCTGTTTCTTCATGTCATTCCAGACAGACTGGATGATGAAGAGAACCGATCTCTGTGTGGAGCACTGGCTGTAGTCAGACAAAAATCTCACTGGATTATTACAATTAATGGCAAAAAGATTGTTTGGTCATGCAAACTGATATTTCCTACTGACACTACAGCAAAAGACAAATAAGTGACTTAAAACCATTTTCTGTTGGTGAAAATACTAGTGGCCTAAGACTTTTGCACAGTAACACAGACATACACTATATGCTTTAAATAAATAATTTAAAATATATTATATAAAATTAAATATATTTCATCCTTCTTTGTGCATGAACCTTAATTTCTCAAAAGCAAACAAGACAGATATGGTGATTTTCTTTGTATATTTAAGCTCCCTAAATACCCATTTTCTTTCTATAGAGCACTCTTCAGTCCACAAAGCCATGTTATGCCAGTGAAGGATCTGAGGGATCTGTATCTCCATACAGTAATTTCCTTTATGCTAATAGTGTTAGAAAATACTGCAAGACTTTGTGAGATTTAGAGTGTTTGCATATCATGAATAATTTGAATAGCTGCTTCTAAAATGGTTTTGATCTCAGTGGATCTACTCAGAAGCATTGCAGCTATATTTATCATATTGATAATAGAAGGCCAAGAAATTTTCTGTATTCAACACTAACAATTTCCCTGTTACAGAAGATGGATGGCGTTAGAGCCTCTGACTGCATCCCACACAAGCCCTGTCAAAATATTTCTCCTGTCATTTCTGTTCCCACATGCCCGCAATGCCTCCACACATCAAACTTTCTGCTCGCTGTATATTTTTGTACGTCCTATGCTTTCAATTGTACTTGACATCCTCCATACATGCTGCACTGTGGAAAGCAGCTCAATTACAACAGTGGAGCCCATCAGTCACTTGACATTTATAATGCTCTAACCATCATATTTTTCACATCTCATTTTCCGTATGCACACTCCTGCTACATGTCCTGCACGCCGACACCTAAAACAGCTTAGCACTGGAGGACTAATAGTTATACCTTGTCAAGAAGTCATCCCTCAAACTGAATTAAAACACTCAGACTATCTTGTAATTCTTTTTGAAGCCGAACAGACTCATTGCTTTTCATTTACGTCCTTTAAAGGGGTCATATGATGTTGCTAAAAAAAAACATTAATTTGTGTATTTGGTGTAATGAAATGTGTTTATGCGGTTTAAGGTTAAAAAACACATTATTTTCCACATACTGTACATTATTGTTTCTCCTCTATGCCCCGCCTTTCTGAAACGCGTCGATTTTTACAAAGCTCATCGGTCTGAAAAGCGAGGTGTGCTCTGATTGGCCAGCTATCCAGTGCGTTGTGATTGGCCGAATACCTCAAGCGTGTGACGGAAATGTTACGCCCCTTACCATATTGTGATGCCTTGTCCTGGCCGGAGCGACGAGACAAAAACATTAAAACCCATTATAATTGAGGCATTTGTTGCATCCAGTGGGGACATAATTACGGATTATAATGACTTATACTGTCTTTTTACGTGTTGCATTGAATCGCGCCGCGTAAACATAAAACCTATGTCTGCATTTGTGATCGGAGAAATTACAAACAACAAACGCTACTCTACACCGCCCAAAACCCGCGTTTGAATCATCAGTGGCA
>NW_015538036.1:1242056-1265975 GCF_001515605.1 Sinocyclocheilus anshuiensis | reverse complement strand
AACTGTTCTGGAACAGTGTTGTAAATACAACTTAACCACTGATTTCTAGACGTGTCCTCTTTTGGAAGGCCAAACAAAGTAGTTTCGCTTTCACAACGAAACACACAGCGCCTTCACGACATGCAACAATACTACAGCAAGAATAAAAGTTACGCCTTCTTTCTTTGCGTGAACATTTGGGCGGCGTTATGCAAATCTTCCCACATCATGACGTAGACATGTGGGGGCATGTTAGAACGAGCCGTTTTAGGTAGGCGTGGTTGACTCTTAACTTTTATAAAGAATATCTCTTTGGATTTGAGACTTTAGTCTTTGCAACTTTACAGATCTTCTTTATGCACCAAGAGCTTGTAACAGTCCAAAGAGAAAGGAAAAATTGAAATTGCATCATATGACCCCTTTAAATAGCACAAAATGTTTATATTGGACGTAAAAAAAATATTGGCTCATGTATAGGCCTATTAGATCTTTTAAATGTTCTTCTTTATTTTTCATAGACCAATAGCTCTGAAAATTTACAATTCTCATTCGTTGATATTTTTAAGAATGATTGAAGGAAATATGAAAGAAAACATATTTGGTTGTAAAGCAGCCAAGCTAATCAAACACACAACTTATGTACATATACATAACACATTCTAAATAAAATTATAAACAGATCATCTAATATCACAGATATTAGTACTTAATGTGGTTTTTAGCACTTCCTCTCCACCGACTAAATTTCCCTCCTTCCATACTTCTCTAGTCTACTTTTTTGAACACTCTATTGTGAGGTCCTTCAAGCAGCGACACCATCACATTTTAGGGCTGCTGCAGTTATGAAATGGAATTTTATAGAATGAATAACAACGAGTATGTATTTAAACTGCTGGTGTGCCACCCGTCTCTACATGACGCACATCCTCTCTGCAACCGTCGTCATCATGATTATCATTACCCAGGCAATGTGGGATTCATAGCAGGCAGAACTATGTGGTGATCAAGACTAATTATTCTCATCTTTGCCATTGAGAAATAAGAAAACGCTGGTTCAGACCAGGCCATTCAACATGCTCGGAAATCATATCAGGGTCACAAGGCTTTCTCAAAAGAAAAAGCCATTATGTGCATGGGAATAATGAAATAGAAGTCTTGAACTTGAAGCTTTTAATGTGCGGTTTCAGATTTTTTTCCTGGAATTACTAAGGTTATGATGGCTGATACTGGACCAGTACAAAACCTCATTTTGCACCCACAGAGCCTCAGGCAGCTGAGGGGAAGTGCTCAGCAGTGTGCTTCATCACACAATAATACAACGTTAATGACGCAGAATGGTGTCTTTCTTTGGCCCTGAAAGACGTCAAGGAAGGATGTTTAAGGAACGGTGGTCCTAATTATGTTTTTTATTCCCAACTCTGACGTGATTGATGGTTTCAAAGGAGATGCATTATTGATCCACTTCACAGACAAGTTGTATTGATTGCGAAATCCTGAAAGAGTATGACTTTTCCTCCTCCTCTTACTTTCTTTCTCCCGCTACAAACAGTGCTGGAAAGTATGACCTCTGGGTGCTTTTTAAAATGATCGTCCTAAAAGCGTTTTGATGAGGATGTGACAGAGGATGCCTCAGCTGTGTGGCTTTTTGTGTTGTGCTGCATCTCTGCCTGAGTAGCAACTAACCAGCACGGCTCAGCCAGCTCCTGTCACACGCCTGTCGTATACTCAACATCTCCGCAGCTTTGTTATTCCTCCTTGCCTGCAGAAAGGTTGCAGTGCTGTGCTGTAACTGCGGGACATTTCTATCTGTGTGTGTGTGTGTATCTGTCTTCACTGCAAAAGACGAGGAGAGACCAACTGAAATATTTGACATGACAGCAGTTATTCAGCATCCACAGCTCCTAAACAATAATGGCATATGCAGCACAAACAACCCTGGGACGAGGCTGTCATTTTATGCTGATATGGGATTCCTTATTATGATTTCTAACCCTGAGCTTTGTAAATTAGAACCTAAACATGAACATAGATTTGCACAAGAATTGTCAGAAAGAGTTTTAATAGTCAAGTTATTTTTGGAGAAACCATTTAAAACGGTCCACGATGTTTAAAAACAAACAAGAAATTTAAAATCATCCAAGATGGAAACCTGCATACTTTTTTTTTTACTTTCGGCATTTTAATTATGAGACTCAAATGAATTATTTAAATGTGACATTATGTTTTACATAACATATTAGGCCCTGCAGAAGTTTTTTTTTCTTGATGAAAACCACTGGATGAATATTTAGATGGTCATAAGACCTCGTGAAAATTAAGACTAAAGAGGTTTCTTTGAATTTAGGGCTAAATTACCAGGATTCAGTTTCCAGGAAGTGGAAGTCACATAAAATTCCACAGACACTTGCCAGAAAAGGTCTTCTCACAAAGCTCATGCAAACAAGGAGAATTATGAGAGAAAAAGACGAACAAACAAACACTAGCCTTTAATGACTGGCAAAGAGGAAGTTATTACTCAAAAAGATGTGAAAGCACATCAACATGTCTATAGAGTTTATTTATGGTGACCTAGTTCTAATGTGGAAAAAGATTTTGTGGTTGCATGAGACCACAATTGCAGATGATGGGTGTGTTGTGAATGTAATGCTGGCCACATCTCAAAAATAAAAACCTACAGTGAAATATGAGGGGGTAGAATCGTGATGTCTGCATTTCTTGAGCAAGGACTGGACATCTTGTTAAAAATAGATGGAAGAATACATGGTGAAAAACACAGTGAAATACTGCAATATGCATCTGTGTGCTAAAACAGTTTGTGAGAAAGTTCATCTAACGTTCATGGTTGTAGCTGAAGAACAAAAGGTAGTTAAATCCCAGATATCCTATTTATCTCATACAGTAATAATAATAGTACACAATTAGAAACAAAGATCTTTAGAAGTTCTGCAAAATGTGTCTCCACGACATTCATTTTTAATTACTGAATATCTAATTAGTGCCTTCAAATACAGAATAGGCAACATTTCAACATCAGATTAGCAATCATCTTTATAAATTCTGATCATATGTAGCTATAAATGTAGCTGATCATAAATGGCCCATATTCTCAAATGAGGGAGTTAGGGGAAGAATGTGCCATTTCTCCTGGTCTGCAGGGTAAAATAAAGTAGACCAAACCCATGTGAGGGGGTCTTGTTTAAGTGAATGCATGCAATGAGCATGTTTTGTTGGCACATGTGATTGTATCTGATATATTTGTGTAACTATTCATGGATTTTTCTTACGCAATCAAATCTCTGCTTCAGTCAAAAGCCTCATTTTCTTTGCTTCCTGAATATGTTATGTTTTGTAAGTTTTCACTGAGCTGATATATGCGGACAGATTGTAAACCACCTGATATCCTTTCTTGTCCCCAGTCACTGGAAGCGTTTTTCTGCTCTGTGCTGCTCCTGGTGGACTAGCTTTTGATGGGAGATGGAAAAACACATCTGTTCCCTCTGATTTTACCTGAGCGGATGAAAACAACATCAGTGCCTCTGATTAGGGATCATACTCTCAGCTCTCTGGTCCTCAAAGGCTCCTTTTACCACAAACCTAACAACAGTCATTTTGATTCAGAAGACCTGTCTGTTTCATGCTAGACCAGTGAACTCCAGAATCTCACTCCTGTCAAAGTAAATATCCAAAGGGCATCATATACACGCTACAGTATTTCCTCTTGTACTAGCTGAAATGATAACAAAGGTTCTTGGTTTTTATTATCAGACGCCGAGGCTGTCTATATGTTTAAGTAATAATTAATGAAGACTATACTAGCAGTTTATTCATGGCGCCTTCGTAGCGGCGCCTGAGCAGCAGATGGCAGTAGTGTGTAATATATAGTTTCATCACTCCAGTTCACTCGACTTGAGCAACATGTCTGCGCCCGGGACACATGTGTAAACAAACATGGAGATGAGAATAACCTTGCACAAGGGTTAACCCAAGTGAAACATTTTGAAATTATCCACTTGCGTATAGAAAACTTGTTTCAGCAATGACCTTGCGGCTTTGCGAGACGTTTCTACGCAGATCTTTGCGATTTTCAACGATCCGCAAACTGACGACAGCCCCAGAGCACGCGCCACTGTATCTGCGTCTATCAGGTGATTTATAGATTATAGATTATACAGTCTGTTTATCCTTCTTGTATGTCGTAACGTTATGCTAGATGACAAACTGATTGTATTTGTCTTATTCGCCACCAGAAATAAAACCAAACTCATAGAAAAACAACAACGTCATGGTATCTCTTATTTTACCTGTCGTTTGTCCTCTACTTCTTCACAGGTTGCGCAGTTTTTGGTCCACAGACAGTAAGGAAATGTCTCTTTCATTGCACTCCGGCCAGTTTGGTGTCTTCGAGTGCTTTTTTGGACAGACTGCAGAAGGGGAGAGCGGTGGTGTCCGATGAGGGTCTCTGTCATCATCAGCCTGTCTCTGTTCCATCAGACAGCGGTAAGAATATAATCACCAGCCCCTCTCGAGCCTTCAAGACTGCTGTTTTACAGACAACATGTCGAAAACAGTTATTTGTTATTATCTCCGTGGATATTTATGATATTATAGCCTATTCGTTAAACCAATTTTGTCAGTGTTTATGTATGTGTTCTGTTCTCAGGTCATCAATTTTCCTTATTGCTAAAGAATCCTGATCAACCTCAAAATGCCAAATCTCTTAAAGTGGCGATAGTGGGTGCACCTAATGCAGGGAAATCAACATTGACCAATCAACTGCTGGGTCGAAAGGTGATATTATACTAATGTTTGGAATAAAAATTAAGGTGAAATGTGTTTTTTCTCACCCAGAAATGTTATTTCTGCTCTTTACTCAGCCTGTAAATAACAGGCTGTGTATAAAGTAACAGTGCTGGTCCAACATGTTTGAATGTACACATGTAAAAATGAGATTTGCATAGTGATGCATAATTAGGAGTAAGTAATGACCGAATTCAATTTTTTGTGTGAACGATCCCTGTAAGAACTTGTGTCTGTAACCTTAAATGTTAATTCACAATTTTTATATAGTTGTTTGCTGTTTCTGAGAAAGTGCACACAACAAGATCACGTGCTATTGGTGTCCTGACAGAGGATGACACACAAATAGTAAGTCTAGTCTGTTTAGGGAATGTTCCATGTTTGGATGGCATTTTCTCACCTATTTTTTTTTTCTGTCAGATACTGTTGGATACCCCTGGTCTCACCACACCAATAAAGGCTAAAAGGTGACTATGTAATACAGCAGTTTCTTACAACATTAGGTGGCAACTGTAAGTTAACCATTTGTTGGTTGATTTCCCAGAAAAGTGTAGATACTGTGCTCTGCAATCTTGCTCTGATTGTTTGAACATCCCAACCAACCAGAAACAACAACATTTGTTTAACTAATGCCATGATTGTGGTAAAAATTCTCATACTCATAAACTAAATTTGATTTTGTTATATTTGTTTAACAGACATCACCTGGAGGAATCGCTGCTGGTGGATCCTTTTGAGTCAATAAAGGAAGCTGATCTAGGTAAATAAAAAAACCTTTGTTTTAGTTGTTCTTCTCTTATTTATTTCTTTATCTGTTCAAAAACAAAGACACAGCCAGCATCCAATAGAATCGCCATTGGCTTAGTGTGTGTGTATAATTAGAACTAACCATGAAAATGTACAAAAGGTATATATCAACTTAGTTAGGAGAGCTCTTGGACAAACGAGAGCCTTGGAGTCAAAGAGGCTGAGAACCACTGTATTATGACTCTGTATTTTGTGCTGAATCTCCATTTTTTTTCCATTTCTGCTATATATTTGCAGTGGTGGTGCTAGTCGATATGTCTGATAAATGGACCCGCAATAAGCTGGACTATGAAGTGCTGAAGTGTCTGGCCCTGAATCCAGATATCCCTGCCATCCTTGTCCTCAATAAGGTATTAGCTTTGTCATTTTGTATTGATCTGTCCTAGTCTGACTATAGGATTAGTTTGTGGAGGAAATTACCATCTCTTTTTCTCTGCATATCCCAGCTCTCATCTTGCAAAGGGGGGGGCGCTGTTTTGCTGCAACTGTTAACATCGAAATGAATATCACTATTAAACTCAGTGAATGATTAATAGCTGGTACACTTAGAAGATCTAAAGCAAAAAATCAACTCTTAACACACAGGTAGATCTACTGAAGAACAAAACACTTTTGCTAGACATCACGGCACAGCTGACAGAAGGGGTGGTTAATGGAAAGAAGATCAGGATCCGTGGCGCAGAGAAACCACTTGAGAAATTAGCAGCCAAACGCCACAGCAGACATGCTGAAGAACCACAGTCTGAGAGCATGAAGGACGGGCTGTCTCAGGAGGGTCAGGACAAAGACAGGCTGAAGGCCCTAAAGAGCCACAGGGGGTGGCCTCTTTTTAAGGATGTATTTATGTTAAGTTCTATTGACAGAGAAGATGTGGAAACATTAACGGTTAGAGACTGCATTGGAGATTTTAAGAAAGAGACATTTGCATTAAATCAAACTTGATGTTGGAATCTCCAGCATTGTGCTACTCATCCTTAATTTGTCTGTGTTTGAACAATAGAAATACCTGTTTGATGGTGCAAAGCCTGGCCAGTGGCAGTACCACAGTGAAGTACTGACTGATCAGGGTCCTGAGGAGATGTGCATCAACACTATCAGAGAGAAACTTCTACAGCATCTCCCGAAGGAGGTGCCGTACGGTATGACACAGGTGGGTCATGATTTGTGCACACTAAAAAGGTGTTGAAATATGCTACCATTTGGGGTCAATATCATTTTTTTTTAAAGAAATTAAATTATTCAGCAAGGATGCATTAAAATGATCAAAAGGGACAGTAAAGACCTTCACATTGTTACAAATGTAGCATTTGAACCATTTATTCATCTTAGAATCCGGAATATATGGTTTGCAGTACACAGAAATATTAAGCAGCACAACTGTTTTTTGTTTTTTAAATATTAATGATAATAAGAAATGTTTCTTGACCAACAAATCAGCATATTTCTGAAGGAATTGTTCTGAAGAACAATTTCTGAATGATTGTGTCACATTGAAGACTGGAGTAATGACTGCTGAAAATTCAGCTTTGCCATCAGAGGAATATATAAATATAAAACAGTTATTTTAAATTTAATAATATGTGTTTACTGTAATAATATTCAAATTATATTTGACTGTTTACTGTATTTTTGGTCAAATAAATATAGCCATATTCTGTTAGCTCTAAATTGGGAATTTCTTCACAAAACCTAATCATACATACATCATCTTTTTGAATGATTCTATTACTCAAAGTATGTATTGTGACCTTTTTGTATTATTTATGTTTTCTGTAATGTTATTTGTTTTCGTTATTATTTTGGTCTTTTTGCAGCAAATTGAAATCTGGAAGGAATCTGAAGATGGGGTACTCGACATATCCATCAAACTATATGTAAAGAAAGACACTCATATGGTGAGTTGGTTCGTTTGCCAAATTTATTTAGAGAGGCTAGTCTTCTGTGCTGCTGTTTTAACCATCAGGCGACTTTAGTTTTATTGTAGACATTTTGTTTTTAAGACAAAAGAGTGCTTTCTCACTACCTGAAGAAACAGTAACATTATTATGCTTCACTATAAATTGAAACCTTTGTTCTTTCTTGCAGAAAATGGTTATTGGTCCTGGAGGTCATTTGATAACCAGAATAACCCAGGAAGCTGAAAGTGACCTAATGAAGATGTTTTTGCGTGAAGTGCGTTTAAAAATCTCTGCAAAGTTGAAGAAGTGAGGTAGACTGTTTGAATGATGAAGGTCAGAGCCTGACACACGCAGAGGCAAGTAAGAGTGAAGAAATGGACAGGAAGTCAAAATTGGCTGTATTTTGGGTTATACTGTCAGGTTGATCTCAACAGACCTCCCTCATTCCTGTAAAATGAAATGGAAGTATTTCAGGCACATTACATGGGTTTTCTGTATCATTTCAATGAGACTATGATCGGTTGTATCACATATGCCTGTGCTGCTTACATATCTTGCTGCTTTTGATTTATAAAAATGTCTATATAATAATAAATGCCAAAAATCACATAGTTCTGCATTCATACATAGGTATACTTGTTTGCTCTGAGGGTAAGGTTCTCTTTTACTGGAAGGAAGGGTTTACCTTGTTTTTTATTATTCGTTGTCTTCAGTGTGGTCAGGCTGTTATCTGTGGTGCAGTCTTGCTGTTTAACTGAATGTCTTGCATAATAACATTACACTGACCTGAAATCACTCAACTGTAAGCAGAGTGGGCTGCACAGTTGGGGTGGTGGCTGGTTGCCAGGGTGGAGCCGGGCCTCCTCAACTGTGGCTGTACACGATACTAACTGCAGCTTTTTGAATTATTAACTCTTTGTAGCTATGTCTGTAATATTGCAGTTAATAAATATTATCAATAATTAATTTTCATCAGTTGAGTTAATTATTGCATCAATTTTAGTTTAGACTGTCTATGGTGAAAAAGTTATGGTCACTTTATCTACAGACTGCACATAAGGAGCTGAAAGAATCAACTCACTTATTCGCTGCAGACATTTAATTGTGTAAATCTCAATTGTTTGTTTTATTATAATGCCCAACCATTAAAAAGTTTGGGGTCAAAATTTTTTAAACTTTTTTGAAAGAAGTCATTTATGCTCACCAAGGATGCATTAATCTGATACAAAAAAATACAGTAAACTGTAAAATATTAATTCTAAAAAGTCTTCTATTTTATTATTTATTTATTATTTCAAAACGGTAATTTAGGCCTATTTCTGTGATGACAAAGCTGAATTTTCAGCAGCCATTACTCCAGTCTTAAGTGTCACATGATCCTACAGAAATAATTCTAATATGCTGATTTGGTCTCAAGAAACATTTCTTACTAAATGTTGAAATCTGTTGTGCTGTCTAATATTTTTGAGGAAACTGATACATTTTTATCAGGATTCTTGATTAATGGAAAGTACAAAATAACAGGATTTATTAGAAATAGAAATCATTTGTAAAACTTTAAAAGTACTGCTACTTTTTTAAATTTTGTTAAAAAAAATTTATTTACATTGGCCCCAACCTCTGAACAGTTATGTCTCTCTCTCTCTCTCTCTCTCTCTCTCTCTCTCTGTCTCTCTCTCTATATATATATATATATATAATGTAATGTACTGTAATTCTTTTTGTAAAACTCTAAAACGGAAATAATGTAAACTGCCGGTTTAATGTAAAAACCCATTTAAAGTTCCACTGCCTAGACCCTAGAGGGTTAGATAACCTTTGGAATGGAAAGTGCAGTTAACCTGCTGCTAAAGTGAGTTTCAAAATGGTGACAAGATGCACTTATTTCCCTTTTTGCAGTAGAACTCCATGAAGAATTATATGCTTATACCTCTAGCTGGCCTAAAGCAATGATATGTCCCTGGTTCTTTCTCTATATCCTTATACTGGCCATTACTTTTATTCCATTTTCTGTATCATTTCATTGTAAGTTCATTCAAGTTAAAGCAAAGATTCTTATTAATCAGGTCTTTGGCTCCTAAAAGCACAAGTATTTTACCAACCGCAGATGCTGCCTTTCTCTGTAAAATGTTAGTTAAAAGTAGATTCTGTAAAAATAATTGCAAATAATGAAACAAAACAAGAAAAATGGTTAATTTCAATTCAGTGATTATTTATTTAAATTACACAATGGCAATCTCATATAACACATTATAGGCTATAAAGTTGTATAGAATACAAATGATTCAGAATTTCAAATCTGCTTAACATTGGTCTTTCTGGTATTTTTGTCCATCCGTTCACTCATCTGATTTTGACTGCGCCATCCGTTGCTGTGAAGTTCCATCATATCCAGATGATTTTTGAGAGAAGGCAGCAGAACCCTTACCATTACTAAACTCAGTAATGGTAACGGTTTCACCGCCACTCTCTGTCACAATGTTTGCGGGTCCGCAGGAAACAGTTGGAGGCGTGTTGACCCCCTGGATAGTACATCATCTATACTGTAGTGTCTCAATAATGAACTTACAGTATACAATGATATCCTGTCTAGAGGTCAAGACTTATGAAACGCCTTCACTTTGGAAATCCACTGAACATTCACATCTACTATTTTTAACATTTTCTGTGATGTAGAACATTGTCAGCCTATTTTTAAAGAACTAAAATGATATTTGACTTGTCAATGTTTCAAATGTTCCAAAGCAATTTCCAGAAACTGTATAGTTTTCCAGATCTGTTGCATCATTATCAATTCAGCGTGGTCTAAATTGTTAGATTAATTTATGTTTCCAAAAGGTTTTCCTGTAGAAACACTTCCCAGCTCTTCAGATGATCACACCTGTGGAAGATCCCTCACATGGGACTTTTCATCTAAAAGGAAGAGCAGCTGCCATCCTGTAGTTCATAGTCACCGGCCGACACACTCACCTTTAGATCTGTCTTCAGTGCTCCTGCAGGAAGTGTAGAAAAACAGTTTAATTGGCTTCATCTGTCACCTTTACCCGTCTTCTCACTTTTGTTTTCACAAGTCTGTCGTCTCCATGCCGTTAAGCGATCGTAAACATTGCTCCCTTGCTCGTGAGTTTTAATGCACGCTGCTCATTTGCATATGATGACACAAAGGCTGTTCCATCCTTATCATGTCTTTGCCCTTCAGTCTGCTGACCAATCAGAATGGTTCCCCATATCAGACCCTGAACAGTTACTTAGCATCGGGTCTCGCTCTCACGCGAGTGTGTGAGCCCACACCCAAACTCTCCCACCCTTGGAATAAACTTGAAATTTTACCAAAAAAAGTTGGTTGAAAGATCCAAAGACATGTTTTATGCATATCATATTAGTTTCTTCAGCTTTTATCTATAGCCAAAAGTGCATACTACAATAAGATTCCAAATGACACATACTAAAACATACTGCATAAGTAGTTAATAATACCACAGGAGAAAAGTGCATCTTGAGGCTGTATGAGGGGTTTGCAAAAACATATTACTAAAGGACAACGTTTTATTCAATTTCTATACAAGATTTAAATCGCTGAAATGGATTTCATGACATTATGCTGCAAATGCATAAACAGATGCCAAATTCACGGATTATGGTGGCCAGTTGTTGATTGACTACCGATGAAATCACCTCTGGGTGTCTGTTCTCATACCCATGTGCGAGTTGTGACAAATTAACTTGATTCTACATCTGTAGTTGTCCTCAGCATCTGGATGTTAAAGGTCTATTGGCTAACATGGGAGTAGCCCCCCGCGGTTACTCAGGAGACAGACTCCCGGTTAGGGTGGGGTTAGGGGGTGTTTGTGACTGCATGTTAGCAGATAAAAACAAGATTGTGGCCTATCTGAGTTGCACCAGCATGTAGCAAGCCTCTGACATCTTATCTGCCACCCAAATAAATGGACATTTCTGTTCATTTGTGATGATTTTGCAGAAAAGAGATCGCTGTGGCCAGACATGAAGGGAACTGGAAACTGCCCTTTAGAGCTCTTATGAAACACAAGTAGTCACCTGATCTAACTGATTTGGGATCATCTAAACTTAATGGTTGTTGAGTGCTGGCATAAAGTGAAGTGACGTGTGGCCAAGTATGGTGTCCCATACTCGGAATTTGTGCTCTGCTTTTAACCCATCCAAGTGCACACACACAGCAGTGAACACACACCTGGAGCAGTGGGCAGCCAATGCTGCGGCGCCCGAGGAGCAGTTGGGGGTTTGGTGCCTTGCTCAAGGGTCTCACCTCAGTTGTGGTATTGAAGATGGAGAGAGTGCTGGATATTCACACAGACAAATATGTGCACATTTAATTTTCATTTTCTTGTATTTAAATTTCTATGAAAAATGCTACTGGGCAGTCTTGGGAAGGTTACTTTGGAAATGTAATAGGTTACAGATTACAAGTTATCCTATTTAAAATGTAATAAGTAGTGTAACTATTTCAATTACTTTATTAAAGTAATGTATCTGATTACATTTAATTACTTTTTTATTACTTTTCTACATTTCTAATGAATGTTTTCAACTGTTAATCATTTTGAAATATTTAAAGCAGGCCGGGTTAACCTTACAGTACTCATCGCTGATTACTGTCAGACTTTCAAAATCCTTCTTCACTTGAATTAAGATGATGATAATTTAATTATAAAGCGCAACCACCACAAAATCAAGACTTTAGCACCTCTATTTACTTTGAGATCTACAGTTACTGAAATGTAACTGTAAACTGTAACAGATTACAGTTACATTTATTTTCTAATTTAATTACGTAATTCCATTACGTGTAACTAGTTACTCCTCAACACTGCTGGTGGGACAATGAAACATTAACTTATTTTACTTTTATTTATTCATTTTCAAAATTAGTTGGAGCTCAAACAGTAATTGGTGGACCCAGTGTTGAAGATTCTTGTACTAGATGTGCTAATTCTTTCTCATAGGAAAGTAACTGCTATTTCAGGGAGGGAAAGAATATGAACACGACTGATGAATTTGATGTTGGCTACTTTCATGTTGAACATTACTGCCTTACTTTAAATAGTTTAGACTGAAAGATTGTCAGATTAAAATACGTTTTAGATTAAATGTGCGGTTACATTTAATCATACGGTTAAAATGACTGGATCAATTTCTGTGAACAGTGATAAATGTGATCCAGTCATTTTAATAGTTATTCACATGATTGGGAATTTCACATGAAGGCAAAAGATTTCCCTATGCAGGGGTTCAAGCTGATCACATGGATTTGCTGCATTGGTCAACAGAAAGCTACTTCATTTTACTTTTGTGTCATACATCAATGGACCTTTTTTGCTAACAACATTTCACTGTCTGAAGGCCTTGATTGCTTGAGAAACTTAGAGGTGTTTGCTAAGATGATTAGAAGTGTTTAACCTCTTAAACATATTCAAAACCAGTATAAATCTACACTTACTGCTGTCCAGGATTATTCTTGGCCTAACTCAGAGGATGTTTTGATAGAGAAAGCCCTTAGCAAATGACATGAGACCAGATTTAATGCACAGTTTTAATATTTAAGATTAGAAATTATCTGCTGAACTTTGACAGTTTGGCCAAGACAAGAGCCAATAAATAGTGGCAAAGACTTCCTGCAGTAATGAGAGGACAAACTGCCGGGGTGATTAACACCTATATGTGTGTGTGTGTGTGTGTGTGTGTGTCTGTATGGGTTTGGAGGAAGTGTTAGGGAACCCTTGGCCTCTAAAGTCAGATGCACCCCCCTTTCCCCCAGATCCAGAGATTGTTGTTTCTACACACCTTTGTGGGCAAGCTGGAGCACAAACTAGGAACTGGGAGAGACAAAGAGGCAGATCAAAGACGAGACTGATGTTTTGACAGAAGTGCACATACACACCTCGGTCCTCTTTGAAGTTATGGAAAGGTAACATCCTAAGGATAGTCCTAGCAAGCCATTGGCTTGCTACAAACCTCTGGACAAGTCACTTTAGTTTGTTGCTCCAGTCTCATGGTCATGTATCTCCCAGAGGAACGGCCTGTGCTGGACTTACCTTACCAAATGAATTATTTGGCTAATAACTATGGATATTATCCACAAGGTAGGACTGTTTTTACATCTCTCATGTTTTTTTTAGTTTTAAATTCAATTTCAGGTTTATTTTATTTATTTATTTATTGATTACTGTGAGTTGTCAAAAGAGGGAGAACCCTCAAACTGACTAAAGGGAGGGTTCTCTAATAATAAACAAGTGTCATTCTTGAGAGCCAGTGTTGTACATATGAAAATCTGAAATTATTCTGTTATCGATTATTAGACTGTAAGGAACCCATTTTCCGCACTCAACATGGCCTCAATAGCAGGTTGAACAGTCCTGAAGCTGAACTGACCTCACTGCCAGTGCATGTATCCCTGCAAGATCGAGAGCTTTGGGACAAATTCAGCAGTATTGGCACAGAGATGCTGATTACTAAATCTGGAAGGTATGCACCTACAGTGGTTTAAAATGACTAAAAGTCTTGTTTATAATACATGATGATATAACAAACATATAATTGAATTGTGTTGGAATTTACCCTTATTATAGTGCAAGAAATCTTTGTTAAGTGCATTCAGTGTACTGTTCATTTAGCTGAATAGTTCATAATCTTGAAAGTGTTACAAATCAGAAAGCACATTATGGAAGGCATTGTCTAATATGTGATGACTAATTGTTATGATGTGTTTCCGTTGTACATTTATTTCAGGCGGATGTTTCCCAGCTGCAAAGTAACAGTGACAGGACTAAATCCAAAAGTCAAGTATGTGGTGATAATGGACATGGTGCCTTTTGATAACCACAAGTACAAGGTACCTCCCCTCCACCCCTCCCTTATAGCACATACACACTTACTCACTTCATGCCCCTCCAACTTCCCTCACAAACACACATGTACACTAGCATTCAAAAGTTTGGGGTCAGTACAATTAAAAAAAAAAAGTATACTTGTATTCAGTTGATCAATAATGACAGCAAATTATTATTATTTTTTTTTTATTTTACAAAAGATTTCGATTTCAAATAAATGTTGTTCTTTTGAACTTTCATCAACGAAACCTGAAACTGCATGACGGTTTTTGCGAAAATAGTTTTTTTTTTTTTTATTAGTTTTGATGACAACATTGATGACAATAATGTCATGTCATGGAACACTAAATACTGTAGTAATGATATTTATAAATACAAATTTTAAATTGTAATAATATTTTACAATATTACTGTTTTTACTGTTTTTATTTATTTTTTTCTGGTCAAATAATGCAAATAATGCATCCTTGGTAAGACTTCATAAGAAACGTCTTTTAAAAACATTTAAAAAATCTTTCCCAACCTGTTTTGAACCGTATACTACAACAGTAGTTTGCTATTTAACTAGTTTTCCTCTGCTTATACATTATAATATGACACTCTCCCTGTTTTATTCCTTAAAGGGATAGTTCAAATCTATATCTGTATAAGTTTATTTTTTTCTGTTGAGCACAAAAGAGATTTTGAAGAATATGGGTAACCAAACAGTTGTTGGTCCCCATTGACTTTCATAGTATGGACATTTTTTTTCAAAATATATTTAAAATATAAATAAAAATATTTAAAATATAAATAAACATATAAAGGGTTGAACAGAATTTTCATTTTTGGGTGAACTATACCTTTTATATCAATATTTTTTAACTGGTACACGTCATACTTTCAGCTCCAGATGGGTATAGGGATGTTATAATGCTGCAAACCTCATAGATGTGTGAATATTTTTGGAACTTAAGAACAATAAAACTGAATACCTAAAAATGAATCTGCTTAAATGAGTAGTGATTAATTGTTGTAGTATTCATGACTATTCATATGCTCTTATATTGTTTCAGTGGAATAAGGACCGTTGGGAAGTGAATGGTTCAACTGATCCACACCTGCCCAATCGGTTCTTCATCCATCCAGACTCTCCTGCACCTGGAGAGAAATGGATGCAGTATCCAATCTCCTTTCACAAGCTCAAACTGACCAACAACACCCTCAACTCTAATGGCCTGGTAAGATTTTAGAAATGGGGAAAGTGTATCGGTTGAAAGATTTCTAAGAGATGTTTTCTGTTTTGGGGATCACAATTTTTTTTTTTACCGTTGATACATCTATTTCTCTCTATGTTCATTAGGTGGTTCTCCACTCCATGCACAAATACCAGCCCCGTCTACACATTGTCCAATCTCCAGACCCCTGTAACCCTCACAACTCTGGCGGTTACCTGCGCTTCACCTTCCCTGAAGCTGCTTTTAAAGCTGTCACAGCCTACCAGAACCAAGAGGTGAGGACAGACATTTCACATGAGATGAATAACTGTATAGAAATATAGGACTTTCAAAGCTGGCCTTCAAAGATACTTTTCATTAGAGTTGCACTGCCATCTAGTGGGTCAAATTCATGAGGATAAAAAGGTCAATTAAAATGTCTATAATAGTAGAATCTAGTACCCAGTATACTGTAGTGTGCAAAATATGCAAAACCCAGTATTCTCACAAAATATCAGCAAAACATTTAAGTAAAAGTTGATGTTTGATTTTTCTCTCTTGATTTATTATGTTTTATTAAACTATTCTGCATGATTTATGCTCTTTGCCTGGCATGTCTGTGGTTTTTGCCGATGGGACTGTTTGTTTCTCTTCCTCAACACAGATCACAAAACTCAAGATTGACAACAACCCCTTTGCTAAAGGCTTTCGTGACAATGGGCTGAACAGGAAAAGGTGAGAGACGCTTCATTAGAAATAATTAATTAGCTCAATTCAGTTAGAGAGAATTATTAGGTCACCACAAAAAGAAGTGATTTTCATAATTTTCTTTCTTTAATTCAGAAAATGTCTCTTACAAATATCTCCTTTACAGCACATGACACCAGGGCTGATTTTTTTTTTTTTTTGTGAATAATTATAATTTTTTTCAACCATGTAGTAGGTAAAGGAGCAAGATTTTCATCATTCCTAATGGCAAATCAAACTGTATTTAATAGAATTTACATAATGTTTCCTTTCCTGACTGTTGAACCTCCAACTCTAATCATTAATTCTGATATTTTCAGTTAATATAACCTTTATAATTTCTCTTTCTTAGGTTTAGAGAAAAAGAGAGCCAAGAGACCCAGGATTCCGTTGGACAGGCCAAACAGGATTTGACATCAAATGACCATGGTATGATTTCCCAAGAGAATAACAATAATAATATTCAATGTAGCTTCACATTATATGCACCAGTGTCGCTTCTTGTTTCTGGTGCTATGACCTGGTGCCCAGCAGAGGGCAGCAGAAGGGGACTTTTAACCTCAATCATGAGGGTCACCTTTATGTGCCCTATATTTTATTTTCCTCTTAATTAGCTTCCCAAGAGAATAACAATAATAATATTCAATGTAGCTTCACATTACATGCACCAGTGTCGCTTCTTGTTTCTGGTGCTATGACCTGGTGCCCAGCAGAGGGCAGCAGACGGGGACTTTTAACCTCAATCATGAGGGTCACCTTTATGTGCCCTATATTTTATTTTCCTCTTAATTAGCTTTTTTTCTTTTTCTAAATCGTGTATTTCTTTTTCTGTCCACAAACAGTAGGACAGCCACAGAAGGATGAGGAAGTGGATGTGACCGTGTCCAGCTCTGTTGACTGCAGAAGAACACTGAATTCTTCAGAAGTGGCTTCCTCAGTCACACCCAACCCTTTCATATCAGCCTTCATAAACCCCAGCACTGCTGGAGGACCTTCACCCCATCAGACACACACCATTCTCAGCCTCAGTAACAGACACCTGAACAGGTGAGTCTGGCTCTGATTCTGCCTGGGAATATTTGTGATGCAGTGAATATCACATTATAATCAAACCATACTATTATGCCACAGTTCTGCTGGAAAATACTACTTCTTGCTCTAGACTGAAATATTACAATTAATCTTAGAAATTCAGGGATGCAAATTTATCAGGGGTGAAAAAAGGTGACAAAGATAGCCTAGTGAAAATGAAATTTACTAAAATTTATTTGGAATTAGTGCTGTCAAATGATTAATCGCGATTAATCGCATCCAAAATAAAAGTTTTTGTTTACATTATATATGTATGTGTAATGTGTATATTTATTATGTATATAGAAATACACACACATACAGTATATATTTTGAAAATATTTACATTTATACATTTATGTATTCATATTCTTATATTTTATATTATATATAAATATATTTAATATATAAACATAACATATTTTTCTTAAATATATACATGCATGTGTTTGTATTTATATATACATAATATATATACACAGTATACACACATACCGGTATATTATGTAAACAAAAACTTTTATTTTGGATGCGATTAATCGTTTGACCACTATTTGGAATACATTTATTTCATGCTAAGTATACATTTACATATTTATGTACTTAATAATAATATCCCGCAATTGTACTTTTTGTATACTAAACTGGTATACTTTAAGTCTGCTAAATTGGAACAACTAATTTTGTGCAGAAGTAGTGTTGAAGTCCAACTAAAGAAATACTGACGTATATTTGAATGTGCTAAAGTGGAACTGTTGCAAGTACACTTCAGGTAAACTTTAAATGATGATTTAAATCTTGATTTTAAAGACCAATATTATACAAAGATCATGCAATCCTCATCAGTAGTGATATTAAAACACATTTTAGACTTAATATTAAGAAATGTGCATTGTGCACAAGTGATACGCAGAATAAAGTTTAATTATGATTTTTATATCAATGATATGTCATCAGCGATATGTCAGTAAATATGTTAATAGATTTGAACTATACTTAGTATGAAATAAATGTATTTTTTTTTTTATATATAACTTTTTTTCTAGGGTAAGAGCCCTCTATGGAAGAAATTTGTATCAAAATTGATTTTTATTCAAATGGGGATTTACTGTCACTTTAGACCCTATGAAGAATATTTAAAATATTACTGTAGTAATAATACTATTGTACTGTAAAATTAAAAATAAATAAATAATAAAAATAATGTCATTTTACAGAACATGAATACAATTAAAAGTAATTTTTAATTTCTTTGCTTTCAAATGTTAAGCTACAGAGCTTTTATTTTGGCCTAAAACCTAGTTTGAATGCTGCAATTTTTGCTGAATAGTGACACATTTGGATCTCTGGAGATGACATTTTTTCTCAGTTTATTACTTTTTAGACAAAGCTTAAATTTTGTTTTTGATAACTAAACAAGGCATTGTCCTCCAAAATACTATTACTACTGATTATTATTATTACAAAATATTCCTTTTGAACACAATTCCAAAAAAGAAACAAATTAATATATGAAAGAAATGTATTACTGTAGATTTGTAACTGCACTGAAAAGTGACACATTTGTATCCATCAAGATCACTTTCTTGACAACAGCGAAATACAGACTTGAGAGTTTTGTCTTCCAAAATAATGCTGTGAATTTTTTTCCAAGTCCCAGAGAAGCCAGACCCTCCAGCCTCCATAGTCTGTGTGCAGCTTTGCCCGTGGCCCAGAGCTTCTGTGTCCAGTCCTCCACAGGAGACACCAACCTCAGCAGCCCTCTAAACCCTCAGCAGCACCATCACCACTGCAGCCCAGCCTCTCAAACCCCAGGCAGATCCATCATCCAGCTCCAGCCTTATTTTCAGACCCCTCCACATCCCTCACGACAATGTCCTGACATGGAGCTGCCCCTCCCTCTGCCTCCCAAACTGAGCCGGATGCAACTCCCTGAAAGTGCTCTGAGGAACCTGGAGATGACCCCAGGCTCTGACTATGCTAATCTGAGGCCCCTCACTGACATCCTCAACAGGATCCATTTTCAAGCTTTAGCCTCAGGACCATCGAGGAAGGTCCTGCAAAATCCCCCCCAACCTGAGCAGTACCTCCGTGGCTCAGACCGAGAGCTGCGTCCGCAGATTTATCCAGCGGTGCAGGAATACATCGATCAGCAGTTCACATTAAACAGCATGCTGAGCAGCCAGACTGAACACAGATCACAGATGGACTATGTCAGTGCCAGACCACTAACTGAATATTACTGTGAACAGCAGCCTGGGAAATGAAGTTTTTCAGTCATCATTGAATTATGCCTCATTTTGTTGCTCATTTCCTGCACTGCTCTGCATTAGTAGTTTACAAAGCAGATTCAAGTTGAACACTGAGGGCTTCCCAACAAAAGAATGTAAATATTTTCAGCGGGATATGACGTTGTTAGTTGTCACTGATGTCCATATTTATGTTTAGTCGGTTACTGTCTGTCTGAACTTTAAACTGCTAAACGTCTAAAGTCAACAATAAACCATTCAGAGTTGTAATTGACAAGTAATTCTGCAGACCACACTTTTGCTGTTTCTATTCTAATTTTTGACCCTGTGTGGGTTTCATTTTTTACATTAAACCTAAATACAGAGTTCTGGGTTAAGTTTGCTTTTTTTTTTTTTTAAAGACATCACAACTATAACTTTTCTTAGCAATGTAAAGTTGCCTTTACAAACAGCATAGACTCTACTGACACTGCTGTGCATCTTTCAGTCTAGTGTAAAACAGCAAATATTTGACGCAAAAAAGTCAAATCAAGATGAATTTATTGACTGTGATCAGAAACAGATTTCTTATTAGATACATATATTGTATATTAATTCTACAACAAGTTATAGGCATTAACTATATGCACTGCTATATAACACATTCTCAGTATGTGATTGTTAGTGATGGAAATATCACAACTCTAGAACAAACACACTCAGCTCAGAAACAAGAACATAGAAAAGTATTCGAAGCCTGAAGTTGATTTTAAATGTATGCAACATCTTATAAACAATGGCTACATTTTTAAAGCAGTTCCCTTTTTCCCAGCTGAAACAGATATTGATGTAAAATAACAAACAAACTTCATTTTGAAGAATGAAAATTGAACATCAATTTTAATTAACTTGTTTCTGACAAACAGAACATTGTTTCACAAATACTTTTGCCAAAGTGTACTGTAAAAAAAAAAAACGTTTTATTTGGCATCTGATTACCAATGAGCAAAAAACCCAATCATTTATGATTCATCAGCAATGTAAAATAAATGCGGATATACTGTTTGACCTACTGATGTTTGGCAAATTGATTTGTATTTTCATAACACAATAGCAAGCTGAAAATCAGAAGACAACAAAACACTAAAATATAGTCACTCTCAATGGGGAAAAAACAGTTGAAGCAGAGTTAATTGACATATACTTGACAGAGCTCTCACATTATCTGGATGATGATAATTAGCACTTTAGGAACAGAAAACATGTGACATTATTTAAAATATTGCTGTTAAAACATAAAAAAAAGAGGAAGAAGACCTGTTATAATCAAGCTGCATCACTGAATTAAAAAATAACTGAAGTTATTCAATATGGGGAAAACTCTGTAAGGCACAGAGTATCTTCAAGGAAACTATGAACATGGTAGATGTTCAACTAAAAATGCACAGTATCACTCTCCAAACTTGTAGATTTAACAGTAACTGGGTTCTGTACTGTCAGTTTGGCTGCAGTCATAAAATCTTACTTGCAGCCAACAAAAGAGGACCAAAGCTTTATCGTCTGCATAAACATTGGGTGAGGTAAATTATATCGGAGGTTTTCTGCAATGAAAAAGTAAAGATACTTTTCAAAATCCTGCTAAATTCAGCGTGTTTTGGCCTTTGCTGGGTGTCTCGGTAAAAATGCATTTGGAGCACTACTTATTATCCAAAAATAGGCGTGACATGACATGACCCATACTCGGAATTAGTGCTCTGCATTTACCCATCCAAAGTGCACACACACAGCAGTGAACACACACACACATACCGTGAACACACACCCGGAGCAGTGGGCAGCCATTTATGCTGCGGCGCCCGGGGAGCAATTGGGGGTTCGGTGCCTTGCTCAAGTGCACCTCAGTCGTGGTATTGAAGGTGGGGAGAGAGCGCTGTACATTCACTCCCCCCACCTACAATCCCTGCCGGTACGAGACTCGAACCCACAACCTTTGGGTTATGAGTCCGACTCTCTAACCATAAGGCCACGACTTCCCCACTAGTGGGCAAAACAAAAAAATAGGCAAAACATTCTCAAAGAATATACATACAGATATGATTATGAATCACATGGCGTAGTTTTAGATGAACGACTGCACAGTGAACGCGTGGTTTGACCTACAACCCTAAAAGCAAAGTTACATTTTTTTTTTTTATTATTGTTTTCATCCTACTTTAAAAATGACTACAGTGCTTCCTGTTTGAACTATACAAAAAGATGTTTACAAATGAACCTGTCTAAACGTATTGGTTAGATAAACTAAAAGTCATTTCTACTCACTACTGCGTCACTATTTGACCTGAACAGAAATGTCTTCACAATGATGAATGATTTCAAAGGCCCAGTTGATCAATCCAATAAACATGCTGTAACAAACCTAATGGCTCTTCTACACTATACTTCTATATATCTTCATACATTGCATAAACGTAACTGTGAATACAACCTTAGCTACCAATTCAAATGGAAATACTTCCTTGTCTTCTAAATCACTACATACACACACACATCTGCAGCTGCCCACTAGTGAATTTTATGATACAGTTCTGCGATTAACAAAATAACTATAATTGAGGTATGTTGTTTCAACAAAAGAGGCAAAAAAAAACAGACAAAAAAGATATAAGTGACGAAAACAAGAGCACATGCAGAGATTCTGGTCCTGCAGAGGTAAGGCACCAGGGGTCTAAAAAATCAATTCCTCGTTTCTGTAAAAAGAAAACAGCTTGTGTTTCTTTTCAAGACAATCAATGTGGGAGTGTCAGAAAGGCAGCAGAGTCAAAGGAGCGTGTTCAAGCTTGAGGATTGGTCATTTTCTGAAGCAAAGGGATCTGTAGAGAAACAACACATTTATTTACCTGTTTATACTGACAAATCATAATATATTTTACTTGATCCTGGTGGTTATTCATTCCCTAATCCTCTTCTACCTCTGAAAAAAATACTAATGTCAAAAAATAATCAGGTTTGATATATAACATGCTAAACAGCACTATGCTTATTATTTTTTTATAATTATGTATGAGGTTTTTTATGACCATATTAAATGAGAGCCTACACTAACATTTTAAAGTTTGCGACCAGTAAAAATGAATACTTTTATTCTGTGTGGACACATTAAATTAGGATTAATAGACACTAAAGACTGGAATAATGACTGCTGAACATTCAGCTTTGTCATCATAGGAATAAATTACATTTTTAAATATATTACAATAGAAAACAGATATGTTTGTAATAGTATATTTCCAGGGATTGAAATTAACTTTTTCACTCACCAGCCAATTTGGCTACTAAATTTTTAAATTACCGGCCATTCATAACTTCTACTAGCCAAAAAAAAAAAATAACAGAAATAAACCAACAGCTTGAGGCTGTCTACACTGGACATGACAAAGCGACTGTTGCAAATCATTTTGTGTCAGTACTAGGGGTGTGCGATATTGACAAAAAACAATATCTCAATATTTTCTGGGATTTTATCGATAAAGATAATTAGACAATATTTTGCTGTGTTATTGTGCTGATATCTTAAGGACTACCATGGACAGCTGACTCCTAAAGTTTTTGATATATTTCATATTCTGTGGTCAGTTCACAGCAGTGATAGAAATTAATCTTTTCCAATAAGTTTGCTTATTGATGCTTACCTTTTATGGGCATTTTTACCTTTATAAATCAATTTTTTACATTTAATCAGGCAATTATAACAATACTACATTTAGGCTGTTACTAAACAAATGAAATCAGTATCAATAAAATTCATCTTTGCAGAAGTTGCACATGAAGTGGCATTTAGCTGTATTTACCCATGCTAATGCAGCTTAGAGGGACATGGAATGCTTTAACCTGCAGTTACAAATGCATAAATAATGTTTTGATATATTAAACATAAAACGTTGAATACTGATATTTGAAATTATTTAAAAAATGAAAAGATACTTTAAATGTGAAATTAAAACCGCCAGTAGGTGGCAGCAAGTCACTGTTAAGTGAGTCATTGCGATTGAACCGAATCATTTAAACAGTTGATTCATTCAGGAACGAAACGCTGTCATGTTGCTCAGAGATGCAAAACAGTGCTGTTTGGAATGTTTTCTGTTGGCGAAATTGCGCAAAAACAGCCAATATGGTGTCTAAAACGTATGTCTCTTGATATTAACTTATTGTTTATTGAACTGTTGTATAAAATCAATATCACATTTGTAACCATGCTGATTTTTTTTTTTTTAAAACGGCACTCTTCGTGTGATATTAACTATATGAATTGATATAAATATATACATTTTCT
>NW_015538036.1:1235353-1240722 GCF_001515605.1 Sinocyclocheilus anshuiensis | reverse complement strand
TTCTACTAGCCAAAAAAAAAAAAATAACAGAAATAAACCAACAGCTTGAGGCTGTCTACACTGGACATGACAAAGCGACTGTTGCAAATCATTTTGTGTCAGTACTAGGGGTGTGCGATATTGACAAAAAACAATATCTCAATATTTTCTGGGATTTTATCGATAAAGATAATTAGACAATATTTTGCTGTGTTATTGTGCTGATATCTTAAGGACTACCATGGACAGCTGACTCCTAAAGTTTTTGATATATTTCATATTCTGTGGTCAGTTCACAGCAGTGATAGAAATTAATCTTTTCCAATAAGTTTGCTTATTGATGCTTACCTTTTATGGGCATTTTTACCTTTATAAATCAATTTTTTACATTTAATCAGGCAATTATAACAATACTACATTTAGGCTGTTACTAAACAAATGAAATCAGTATCAATAAAATTCATCTTTGCAGAAGTTGCACATGAAGTGGCATTTAGCTGTATTTACACATGCTAATGCAGCTTAGAGGGACATGGAATGCTTTAACCTGCAGTTACAAATGCATAAATAATGTTTTGATATTTTACACATGAAATGTTGAATAGTGATATTTGAAATTATTTAAAAAATGAAAAGATACTTTAAATGTGAAATTAAAACCGCCAGTAGGTGGCAGCAAGTCACTGTTAAGTGAGTCATTGCGATTGAACCGAATCATTTAAACAGTTGATTCATTCAGGAACGAAACGCTGTCATGTTGCTCAGAGATGCAAAACAGTGCTGTTTGGAATGTTTTCTGTTGGCGAAATTGCGCAAAAACAGCCAATATGGTGTCTAAAACGTATGTCTCTTGATATTAACTTATTGTTTATTGAACTGTTGTATAAAATCAATATCACATTTGTAACCATGCTGATTTTTAAAGAAAAAATGGCACTCTTCGTGTGATATTAAATATATGAATTGATATAAATATATACATTTTCTAATCCCCTTATCTTGAATTATGTGATCATTCTTAATGCATATTAATAGACTAAATCATGCAGTGAATGAACACACTCTAAATGCGCACTAAGTTAGTCTAACCAGACTTCATCACGTCGCGTATGCGTGTACTCCGTAGGTGTGTTTTGTTTGGTTTTTGCAATTTACTCGATAATGTCATGATGTCTCACGAGTTCAGTATTTGCACTAAACCTGCGCAGAGTTGGTTTGCATGAACTTCCCCAAGAAATGAATGAGTGAACATAACTTACGAAAAGTAACCCGCAAAATTGGCTAGTGATTTGACAGCGTTACCCTCCACAGCTGATTCTTACCCACATTTGGCGGGTGTTATTTTCAAACCCTGTATATTTCATAATATTACAGTTCTATTTTTGATCAAATCAATGCAGCCTTCATTTTAAACGTTTGAACAGTAGTTTACATGAAAAGTTGTAGTTTACATGTATTCACCTTGGACAGATCTACCCCTGTGAGGGCGTTTGTGATATTAAATATATGAATTGATATAAATATATACATTTTCTAATCCCCTTATCTTGAATTATGTGATCATTCTTAATGCATATTAATAGACTAAATCATGCAGTGAATGAACACACTCTAAATGCGCACTAAGTTAGTCTAACCAGACTTCATCACGTCGCGTATGCGTGTACTCCGTAGGTGTGTTTTGTTTGGTTTTTGCAATTTACTCGATAATGTCATGATGTCTCACGAGTTCAGTATTTGCACTAAACCTGCGCAGAGTTGGTTTGCATGAACTTCCCCAAGAAATGAATGAGTGAACATAACTTACGAAAAGTAACCCGCAAAATTGGCTAGTGATTTGACAGCGTTACCCTCCACAGCTGATTCTTACCCACATTTGGCGGGTGTTATTTTCAAACCCTGTATATTTCATAATATTACAGTTCTATTTTTGATCAAATCAATGCAGCCTTCATTTTAAACGTTTGAACAGTAGTTTACATGAAAAGTTGTAGTTTACATGTATTCACCTTGGACAGATCCACCCCTGTGAGGGCGTTTACAGAAACAGGTAGTTCAGCCAACAGACGATTCACTTCCCCAGTAACACGGCCACCGTCGCCGCTCAGGATCACAATCTCATTGGTACGACTTAAGGGTGCTGCCACCTGTGCAGCAATCTGTGATGATACAAATTCACTGACACGTTAACACAATGAAAACACACTCAGCTTAAACTTAAACATTTGCATTTTAACCACTGGTAGTGTTGGAGAGGTCTGATCAAAGTTAAGAGAAAAAGAAAAAACTGAAACACACTGCATCTGTAATTACTGTAATCAAATTTGTTCAGAAGTTCCCAGACTTCCACATACCTTTGGCAGAGCCTCCAGGACGAGGGCAGTCTTTGCAGCCTCTCCGTACTGCTGATAGGCCTCAGCTTTGAGCCTCATCTTCTCTGCTTCTGCTTTACCCACAGCCTCAATGGAGCCGGCCTCTGCTTCTCCAATACGCTTGATCTTCTCCGCTTCAGCCTGTGCCGTCAACACCTTCTTTATCCTGACAGAGAGGAACAGAAGACAGAATGACTTCATGAGGCCTTTGTTCTTGCCTTTCTTATCTGGCTCCCTTAAACTAAATATACCAATTTTAGATATAAAACTCACTAATTCCCTCTCACTCGTGTTACTCACTTCTGTGCCTCTGCGAGCTGCTGCATCTTGTAGGCTTCAGCCTCAGCAGGTCTCCTCACGGTGGCGATCAGCTCTTTATCTGTCCTGAGGATCTCTTTCTCCTCAATGGTGATCTGCTTCTTCCTCTGAACCACCTCGATCTCAATCTCCTCCAGTCTGATCTTCTGCTGCTCCTTGGCTGCCTGAAGCTCATAGGCCAATTGCGCCTCAGCTTTCTGAGATAGGTTAAAGGAAAGAATGATTATATATGTTGTGTTTTGGGTGTCACATGATTAATTTACCAGTGCATCTGCGGTATTAAAATAACCAGAGGAATAACTTAGCTCTACCTTTGTGTTCACTTCTTGATTGAAGGCAGCCTTCTGCATCTCCAGCTCTCTCTTTGAGTCTGCCATTCTTGTATCGGCTTGGAATTTAACATCCATCATCTCCTTCTTACATTCTGCTTCCTAATTTAAGAAAAAAAGTTCCACACCACTTGCTCTTTTACATTTTCCAGTTTTTGTTTTTTGTTTTTTTGGATTAGAATAAAATTTGCTGCCCTAAGATTTTTGGTGTCAATCTGCTGAATTCATATTTTAGCAACTGTGGTAAAAACAATTGTAAGTTCATTTTAATCCCCCCCCCCCAAATTTGTCATTTAATTTTGATGTTTACTTCGTGTTTATGACAAATGGATTTTAAACTGTATATACTGTATACCATTCTTCAAAGGTTTGGGGTTGGTAAGATTTATGTTTTTGAAAGATTCCTCTTATTCTTACCAAGTCTGCCTTTATTTGATCAAAAATACAGTAAAATAGTCAAATATTATTAAAATTTAAAATGAGTGTTTTTATTGTAAAATATTTTAAAATGTAATTTATTCCTTTGATGACAAAGCTGAATTATCAGCAGCCATTACTCCAGTCTTCAGTGTCACACGGTCCTTCAGAAATCATTCTAATATGCTGATTTAGTGCTCAAGAAACATTTATAATTTCTATAAATGCTGAAAACAGCTTTGTTGCTTAATATTTGTGTTGAAACCGTGATCCATTTTTTCAGGATTCTTTAATGAATACAAAGTTCAAAAGAAAAGCATTCATTTGTTAAAGAAATCCTTTTTTATAACAACGCAAGTCTTTACTGTCACTTTTGGTCAATTTAATGTGTCCTTGCAGAATGACACCAAATTTTTCAAGTTCTGTTTTTATTTTTTCAGCTATGTCCAAAGTTATTCTAATCGGAATGTTCTATATTCTAATAAAATGAACATAAAACTTATTTTGACATCCTGATGATAAATATTTTCACTTGACCATTTATGTGCAAAGTTTTTGTTTTTCTTTTCTTTTCCCAAATTATGTATTTCAATTTTCTAAGAGTTTCAGACTCTATTTTGTTCTATATGCATGGAAAGTGAGTCTTTCATTTCTTCAGCTCACCCTGATTCCAGCATCTCTCTCTGCTTCAGCCACACCAATGTCAGCATCTCTCTGAACAGCAGCAGTCTGGGATTTCCCCAAGGAGCTCAAATAGTCCACCTTATCATACACATCCTGATGGGAGAAAACCAGTAACATTTTCACCCTGATAACTGCAATTGATTTGAAAGACACTGACTGATTGTCGAAAACACAAATATATAAGCAAAATAAAACAGAAACTCTATCCATATAAATGTAAGCACACCTTGATAGTAAAGCTTAGGATCTCAATGCCCATCCTGCCCACATCAGGTGCCGCCACCTCCCTCACCAGCTTGGCAAACTGATCCCTATCCTGGTAGATCTGCTCCACCGTCAGAGTCCCTGTAATCAAAGGCAAATGAGATTGTGAGGAGGTGAAAGTCATAATGTTTGATTGGAAATTGATTGGAGTTTGCCATTATAAAGGATATATACATTTTCTAAATGCAGTGTGAAAGCAGAGGAAGCTTTTAACCACATAATGTCCCAAACTTTGAGATATCTGTTGAAAGAGTGGTTGCTGGTCATGTTGCTCATCTGGCAAGAACTTCGATCTAACATTAACTGTGCACACTGTCTGAACCATAGCCTGTATAAAAACAGGTCTGAACTCTTCACAGTGAAGGTAAGAGAGTGGCATTTGAGATGGACACAAGTGTCAGGCGTCACTCACCCAGAATAGAGCGCAGGTGACCTTCCAGCGTCTGCAGAATGACACTTTTAATCTCTGCCACGGTCTTGCCCAGGAACTGTTCACAGGCATAACACAGCAGCTCATTGTCAGTCATGACCTTCACCTGGTAGCAGAACACATATAGTCATGGTCCAATACTGACATGCACTGGATTACAGCATGCCATCGACACCTAGAGCTCTATACCATGCACTCAGACAGTAGAACAGACGGCTGTTGTGTTACTGTACACATTTATGGTTATGAATTGTTATATAATACAGCAAAAATGTTTCAGAGACACTCAGAATCTTCTAGCATCTTACATATAATATTAGATCAACACTTGCAGTTTGACACATCTAAAAGCATATTTTGCAGGTGAGGGAAAGACATTAAGCACAATCAAATCTGATGGATGTTGTGTATAACTGAGGTTGTGGTTGAATGAGGGACATGCTTCAGTCAGTATTTATGCCATGTTGAATTTACATGCAAAAGCTTGCAAATCAGTATGTAAAAGAATATGAAATAAAATGTTTAAAGAGACCAAATGTCTCATTACATTCAGGCAGAGTGAAGGGCTGAGCGATA
>NW_015538036.1:1226303-1233523 GCF_001515605.1 Sinocyclocheilus anshuiensis | reverse complement strand
GAGGAGAGATATATATATATATATATATATATATATATATATATATATATATATATTTAGAATTATATATATATAACGGTATATATACTGTCTATATAGAACATTTACAATATATTTAAGATTCATTCATTTACATAGATGTAAAATTAAAGTAATATTGTGAATATTGCTGACTTTTTGTAATTATTTGTTCATTGTGTTTTTAATGTAGAGTGCAAGTCAGAGTGATTAAATGTATAAAAATTGAGATATACACAGTATTATCAAAAAGCTAAGAAAATAGAGACATTTTTATCTATAACACCCAGCCCTAGTATGAATTAAAGGGATAGTTCACCCAAAAGTGAAAATTCTGTCATTAATTACCCTCATGTCGTTCTAAAACCGTAAGACCTTCGTTCTTCTTCGGACATTTTTGATGAAATCCAAAAGCTTTCTGACCCTGCATAGACAGCAACACAACTAACACGTTCATGGCCCAGAAAGGTAGTAATGACATTGTTAAAATAGCCCATGTGACATCAGTCATTCAACCTTAATTGTAAAGCTACAAGAATACTTTTTGTACACAAAGAAAACAAAAATAATGACTTTATTCAACAATTTCTTCTCTTCCGTGTCAGTCTTCAACACGCATACACACGAGAGTGCCACGCATGAGAACAAAGGTCTTGCGGGTTTGGAACGACATGAGGGTGAGTATTTAATAACAGAATTTTCATTTTTGGTTGAACTATCCCTTTAATGGATTTTACAATTAATGTAAAGGGTGGTAAAACCAAACCTGATGGGAGAACAAACTCAAAAAATGGGTCTAAATGTTCATGTCTGCATGCAAAATAAAGTAAAAGAAATAAACATAATGTCAGGAATAACCGAGAGACATTTCTAATGCAACCAATGTGCAAACCCAAGGCCTGGATTTTCCACCCCTTCACCAGTTATGAGTCTATGAGACACATTTTAAAACAATCCCTCTCCATGGCTGTGAAAAGGAAAGGAGAATGAAATCATGCATCAGAAAGAGAGGGGTGAGTTTTTGTAGGTTTAAAGTTTTGGCTAGAAGCTGCCCCTCTCTACTGAACTACAACCAGCTTCCCATTTAAACATAAAAAAACTTTTTTTTTTCAGCGCTGAAAAAAATCTGCATGTGGCCTGGTTATTTCAGCAGTACGTGATTATGACGAAAGCTGATTTCAGTGCAGTGTCAAAGGTGAACTCTGGCAAGAGTGTGTTTGTGCATCCTCCCCATAGCCGAGCAGTCATCAAACAGTTAAAGATGTGGTAAATTACCAGCAATTCAATACACAGCAGAATGATGCCACTAATGTGGGTGGGGGAAAACATTAGCCGTAAAATGAATCTCAAATGACTCCACAGGAGTTGGCATCTGGTGATGGTTGGGCTAGTATGGCTGATGCTCCAGATAAATGTTCCAGGTCTGGAACCATATTTCCAAATATAATTTCTGAAATTACATTTTTAGTATTTCTCAGAATGAAGGACAGTTCACACAAAGATTAATATTCAGTGCAAAAATTTGATGCAATAAACATTTTAACATTTTCATGTAGAGATGATAATTTCGATCGCATGGCGAAGAAAACTGGCCAACCAATAACCTTTGTACTTTTGGTTACATGCCCAAAGCTGCTGCTGTTACACAAAACCAGGGCATTTCTGCTTTTCTAAAATTGGTCTGAACAGACACATTTTTCTGCTGAATACTTTGGTGTGAACAGTCTTGATAGTCCAGTGTAAAAGATCAATAGTACAGAGTTTAATCATTAATGGAGTCTAACTGATTTATTTCAGAATCAGCAGTCATTCAGGACAGACATGTACATCAAAAATGTCAGTAACAATGGAATGTTGTAGCATTTACAGTCAACATGGGGAGCCATGCTTTAACAAGCATTCAAATGAAAACTGCGTGCACTGGTGACAACAATTTCCCCCAAACTAAAACAAAAAGAACCATTCACATGTTGCGCTCATGGGAAACCACAGCAATCGTGCAATCATGCAACACAGTAAAAACGAAAGTAGGGCAAGACTGAAAATGTGTTCTAGGATAAAAAAAAACACTTTCTCTTCTTGAAGCTTTCCAAGTTAAGAAAACAAAGTTATCTTGAACTCAGAAAAAAAAAACACAACCCAAACCCACAGTGCTAGTATTATCTGTATCTGTATCTTTGTTTGTTGGTGAACATGTCTGAGGATTGATTCATAATAGAAAACAGACTCAAGGAGGAGGATATTGCAGAGGACTGGGTGGGCCAACAGGTAAGTGGGTCCATTAGTTCAACAGCTGCAAGGCCTCAATTTACAAAACACATGAGACAGACTTCCCACAGTTGCTCTAAAACTGAGGGGGTATAACTAGGGACGTAATGATAAATTGATATGGATTGATGCAATCAATCAAATGAGAGACTAACAATATGATACAACACATAATAAATCAATATGGGGATAACTAGATGTGCACATTTTAGAGAGCACTGACTGAAAGACTGAAAAACTTTCTTGACTGTTATCAGTGCATATCTCATTGGACAAGCCAATGATCAGATGACAGATGTGCAACTTGATTTTTTCCCTCCATTATTTTAATATTCAGTATTTTTTTTTATGTGGATGCCCCAATTGAACTACAGAATTTGCCATTTTCATAAAGTTCACTGTTTTAAATCATAATGTGGTATGTTTTGAGGTATCAGCAAATATTGTATTGCTGGCTAAGAGAATAAAAATCAAATATAATGATGAAATGTCCAAATTACACCCCTAGGTATAGCATGCAGGGCAAAGCAGTGTATTAAGACTCATTTTTATTGAAAAACATTCACTGTTTTGATACAGTAGACAAATGTAATCATACAGTCTCTCTATGGAGAGACCTTGAGCTCAAGCCTCTATGCAGACTGAATTGTGGAATGTCTCGTTTAATTTCCTCATCCAATCACATGTGACTACCAGAAATAAATGCCCTGTAATAGTTGGACTACCTCGATTTATAATGCTCTCATTGTTCACACCAGACTAAGTATTCACAGAGAGAAAATAACACTTGAATAAAAGAATCAGGCTTTGAGAACTGAAATTAAAGATCTTGCAACACAGGTAATGCAAAATGCTCAGTTGTAACCATAGTGGAAATTGGTATTTCCTCTTGAAGTTGAGTTTTCAAAAGAGCAGAGAAATGTTCATTAGAGCAAACATGTGAGTTCAGTTACACACTGCAAGTTTTGGCACACTGACAAACAAGAGCAATCAAAAAACTGTCAAGGGAAAGAAATCAAAGAATGAAACTAATCAGCATATAAATTCATCCAGATTCCTTTTGTCTGTTCGAGGAAAGCTTTTAGATGCTTAAAAAAAGAAAACAATTCAAAACATCTGTAACATCTACACTTCAATAACATGAAGGTCACAGAATGTGGCAACATATTGGCTCTGTTCTAAAGCCTAGTTTGCGGCATTATAAGGCACTCCCAATACGAGTAGGTGAATTAAAGTAATTATGAAATTTCAAATTTTAGACTTAAAAAGCTTGTAATTACAACTTGTAAACTCTGAATTTTCTAAGAGTTACAACTTTTACCACCTGACCATTGTAATGTCATGAGAAAACATTTGAATGGTGATGGCTACAGTGGTAAAATGTAGTTATTTCATAAAACTTCTGTATAATAATTCTCATAATTGACTACTGTTAATGTCTTAATCTAATATCCTGCTAAATAAATTTTAACTTCATTAATAAGGCATTTGTTAGTTGCTGTATTGTAGTTTTGTTTATTGATGACTTAAAGGGATAGTTCACCCAAATTGAATATTCTGTCATTAATTACTCATACTCATGTCGTTCCAAACAAGTAAAACCTTCATTCATCTTCTGAAAACAAATTAAGATATTTTTAATGAAATCCAAGAGCTTTCTGACCCTGCATAGACAGCAGTGTAACGTGACACGTTCAAGGCCCAGCGAAATAGTAAGGACATCGTTAAAATAGTCCATGTGACATCAGTGGTTCAACCTTAATTTTATGAAGCTACAAGAATACTTTTTGTGCTCAAAGAAAACAAAAGTAACGACTTTCTTCTAGGGCTGTCAAAAAGAATTAGAATTTCGAATATTCGTTGAATTTAAAAGAAAAATCCACATTCTAGTGTGGTTGCATTGTAATGTTTTTGTTAGACTATCCAGTTGAAGCCACTAGATGCGGCGCTGCTGCTGATTTTTCGAAAATATTGCGGAAAAAGAGAACATCAATGCGGAGAAAATCTTGTTTACGTCAAAACTGAAACCAAGCTGTTTACACAGAAAGCATATTTCATGCATTTTCTAGAGGGACATCTATCACTGTTGCACTCGCATCTCGCACAAAAGAGCCGCGTGTTTAGAAAGCCATGTAAAATTAATGTAGGTTTAACTTTAAAAAAACCATATATTGACTTTTTGGCGGGTTTTTCCCCATCTCACTGCATCTCATGTTTTTAAATGAAAAATGTACACTGTGTGATTGGCTTTCCGCCCTTTGTATTAAACTATGCATACATACATGATGCTGTTTTGTTTATAGTTGTTTAAGCAACTTAATTAATTATATATGGTTTATAAACATTATTTTAAACATTATGCACTTTTTTTCATAGTCATGTTATCTTACTGAATAAACGTGCATTAGTAATATTATGCTTGATGCACCCTCTTGTGGCCTCAGGTGAGAAGTCAAAAGCTTTTCTTCACCCTAACTGAAATTATGAATTTTAAATTAAAATATAATTCGAATTTTGATAATATTTAATTACAAAATTCGAATTTAGTTTTCCAGCCATTTTGACAGCCCTACTTTCTTCAACAATTTCTTCTCTTCCAGTCAGTCTCTGCCGCTATTCATGAGAGTACCACGATGAATGCGTGTGGTGCTGCTGACGCCGGAGCCAGCATTCTGACGTAGAACCCGGATGCACTGAGCATTGTTTACAAGCAGAGGAATGCACATGCATGCATCGTGGTACTCTCATGAATTGCGGCAGAAACTGACCCGGAAGAGAATAAATTATTGAAGAAATTGTCACATGGACTACTTTAACTATGTCCTTACTACCTTTCTAGGCCTTGAATGTGGTAGTTCCATTGCCGTCTACGGAGGGTCAGAAAGCTCTCAGAATTCATCAAAAATATCTTAATTTGTGTTCCAAAAATGAACAAAAGTCTTATGGGTTTGGAACGATGTTCATTTTTGGGTGAACTATACCTTCATTTAAGCTTTAATAGTGTTGCCATAGAAAGGAATAATTCAGAGTCTGAGGACATACAACATCCTGGGTTGCATCTAGTGATTAAAGTCACTTACTGTATAAGAGTTAAGTTTCGGCCTATGTAGGCAGTATATACACCAAGACATCTCACTGGAACAGAGCCATTCTTGTAAATTGTTATGTTTTTTTTTTGTTTTTTTTACAGAAAACACTTTCCCCCAAAATACCAGTAAATGAGCATTTAGTAAGTACCCACAACTTTTTCAGCTTTTCCAACAGTTCATCATGTCAAGCATAAACCAGTGACCTTCAGTCTGGTAAACCTACTAAGATTGAGGGGGAGAGAGGGTGAGGAGGGAGGGAAGGAGGGGAGGCAGGACAGCACAATATTATCAGTGTGTTAACATATGTGAAAGGGGAGGACTGAGGTCAGGGTTCAAGGTTAGGGAGGATGGGCGCTGGTGTTGATTGCAGTTGAATCCAGACCATCAGGGAGCCGCTGTCTGCTGCATATGGAGAGACCTTTCATATCATGTCATTTATCTTTGAAATCTCATGACTGACTCAGAATGGATGTCTTATTTATTCTAATCATTATGCTTTGCCTTTGCACTACTTGCTGGCACTCACACCCCTAGATCACTCCTTTAAACATCTATGACAAAGCAGTTTCCATGTCTGATAAGGTGTTTATGCTACAGGTGGATTTGGACAAAATGCTGCATAAAAAAATGATTAATCTTACATTTTTAAATAGATTTTAGTAGGGCTGGCCTGGGCGATAATTCGATAATGATATTTATCGCGATATAATTTTCCTCGATAAAACAATATGAAGAGTTCGATAAATGTTCAATATAATGTTTATGCTCCAAAAGCAGAATGAAAAAACGCGACTCATTTGAATCGCGCCACATGGACCGTTTATCCGCTTGGATCAAAGTTCAAACTGCCTCGCGGCGCGAGCTCACTAGAGCAGATGCTTTTACTCGATCACGCAAGCATTAAGCAGCGCTGTGAGATCCAGTGTGAAGAGCTTGAATTCACCGATGAACACAAATGACTCGGTGATTTAAACTAGTTTAAAGCCAAACAGGAGAAACACTGAGTGCAACGAGACAGTCAGAAGGCTTTACAATCTACAAATTGCCATCATTTACCATGGATTTACTGTAGTTACACTCACTGCACCATGGTATTGTGGCAGAAATTTGGGATATTCACACTGAATTTTATTAAAGGAGTAATGGTATATAATTGTAGTATGTATTTGATTAAGCTATAGCATGTGTGCGTTTTTAGACAATTAATTTTTCTATTTAGATATTTATTTTGTCAAGGAAAATTAATGGTCTGGTTTCTACAACTTTCACTTTGGAGCAAAAATCTGGCTTTAAACTGGAAAGAAATAAAGATTTGACATTTATCGTGATAATTGTCGATATCGACTGATATGAAATTGATATGATAATATGAAAATCCATATTGCCCAGCCCTACATTTTAGTATAATTTTAACAGAATGTGCATTACAATATAAAAATGTTGTGTAGGTCAACTGCATTACATATTCTTTATGTAGGCTACAAAAAAAAAAAAAAAACTGTTACTAAATTAATGCTGGAATACACTCCAAATCTGAACAGGTATTAAAACACTAGGCCTCATACACTTGCCGACTTTGTAAATGGTTACAAAGAAAAACTGGGTATCATACACTAAACCAGCGGTTCTCAACCATTCCCAAATTTCGAATATTCATTGAATAAAAAAAAAAAAATCCACATTCGAATGCAAAAACAAGGTCAAAAACAAGGTCAAAAAATAAGGTCTGCGTCAGTCGTCAGGCAGCCTTATCAGTGGCGCATGAAATGCGACGACAATGTAAGTGTCATTGCATTTTAATGCTTTTGTTAGCCTATCCAGTTGAACCCACTAGATGCGGCGCTG
>NW_015538036.1:1194483-1223720 GCF_001515605.1 Sinocyclocheilus anshuiensis | reverse complement strand
TGAAGAACAAGAATCTGGTGGAGTTTGCAGAAAACAATTTGATTTTACCTTTTTATGAATTTTGAAATTATGTCTGTATGGCGAGGTAAATAGTATTACTCATGAGTTTTGCATGCAATTATTAAAAAATGAAACCGTAAAGCAACATTAAATTTACCACAGTGATACTTGGGGAGATGTAGAACAATTTTATTTATTTTGAATTAATTTTTAAAATTCAACTCCAACATCAAGTGTCTCAGGCCAAAACATGCATAAAACATTTTACAAAAACATTTTACAAACCCATTGCAAATGTTTTATTGAAAGTTTAATAATTAAACAATAAAATACCATTAAATAAGAAGTGCCTGTTTAATGTGTTTTTAATTAGCCTATTATTATCGATTAATTGACTGTTGTTTCAGTTTGATCCGCGCTCTGACCCACTCCATGTCCATGGTGCACTGTAGCTTTACAGAATACAGAATACTGTCAGCACAGAAGACAAACTCATGGGCTGCTCCTGCATGATGTAACCCGTTATAACAAACCATCCCTGACGCAGTCCTACTAGACAAGCCTATCTGACAGCTTCTGTTGAGCCCACGAAGCATCCTACGCATGTTTGGTAGCCTACTGTTTTTACTGAAAACACGTTTTAACCGCAAATTTCGGCTAGCACAACTCGTTAGAACACCGAAAGAAATATATTAAGCTTAAATGTCTTACCATGGTCGAGTAAACACCAGAACAATAAGGGAGAAATAAAGAGAAGCTTCATTTTCATTAGGTTTTCTAAAAAATAAACGCAGATTTTGATAGATAATAGTGCTATGTTCTTTCTCTTCAGTAAACCCGAAGCCATTGTGTCTTCTTATTATTAGCTATTATTATTGTTTTACAGCGGTTGGTATCGAGCGTACTGGTGCATTAAGAAACCGTTGTGTCACGAATGAAAGTGAAAATATAACTTGGGAGGCTCCTTACGCACTGCAGCGCGAAGACGTAGATACGTGTTGTCTTCACGTTCTTTAATCTGTATTAGCGCTGTTTGTAAAGCTGTGTAAATGCTGTTTGATAGTGTTAGTACATAATTGTTTTTGTCTAAAAATGTGAAGGCTTTTGAGCAAAACAGATCTTAATGTTGTAGTTTACTATTTTTTTATCTCTCTCTTTTGGTGGCTGCTATTTCTTAAATTAATACATATATCCTGTAGCCTATAGGGCTGTCAATTTTTTTTTTTAATTTCGAATATTCGTCGAATTAAAAAAAGAAATCCACATTCCATGTTTAGAAAGCCATGTAAAATGAATGCAAGTTCAACTTTTAAAAAACATGTCTAAAGACGTTATGGCGTTTTTTCCCCATACCACTGTATCTCATGTTTTTAAATGAAGAAAGTACCCTTTGTGATTGGTTTTCGGTCCTTTGTATTAAACTATACATACATGCATGGTGCTGTTTTTTTTCTAATTGTTTAAGCAACTTTATTAATTATATATGGTTTATAAACATTATTTTAAACATTATGCACTTTTTTTCAAAGATAGTCGTGTTATTTTATTACGCTTTGAAGAAACGTGCATAATATTTTGCTCGATGTGCCCTCTTGTGGCCTCAGGAGAGAAGCCAAAAGCTTTTTTCCCCCTAACTGAAATTATGCCTTTTAAATTCGAATATAATTTGAATTTTGATAATATTTAAGTAGAAAATTTGAATTTAGTTTTGCAGTCATTTTGACAGCCCTAGTCCCTTATTGTCCAAAGGCCCCTATTATATTAAAGGGTTAGTTCACCCAAAAATTAAAATTCTGTTCGACTAAGTCTGCAAGGTTTGTGAAATTAAATGTTCATTAGTCATTCAAAGATTTGTTTAAATTATAGTTATGCATATTTGCGGACTGCTGACGGCAAACGAGAAAGTATTATAATGTTTGCCTTTAATAATATTAAAGCAATCGTTATAATACTTTTTTGTATACATTTTAATTCATTTGTTTAACAGTTCTATCTGATTATTAGATAGACTTCTATCCATATTAGACAGAACTGAATGACAACGGCGAACAAGGGGGAGAATGTGAGCACTGTGTGCTCAGGTGCTGCCGCAGCCGTTCCCGGCACCCTCAAAATAAAAGTCCGACGCGCCGTCAAAATAAAAGTCCAGCTTCGAACACATCGGCCAAACAGAAAAACTTATCGGCCGATACCGATATTTGAAAAATGGCAGATATTGGGTTATGTATTCCAGCCGTATTTTTACTATAAAAATGTTGAAATTTAAAATAATACACAAAACAAATAATAAAATAAAGATCCAATTATAATCACTAAAGCTGTCAATCACTGCAGGTTTATAATGTTTCACACTGTCTAAGTCCTGCATTTCAGCACAAGCGAACTGACTTACTGGGTGGAAACAGGGTCCCAGATGGCATACTATTTCTAGTGGATTGTTAGGCCAATATAGCTCAACCCTAATATAGCCCATACCCATTTAACACAGGATAGTTCACAGTCAAGAGACCATAGTCTAGGAATCAGCCTATATCTACGAAGTTAATTATGCACCATCTACCAATATAGTTGTTGTGAGCAGCGAGTATGGACTGCTCATCAATGGCCCTTTTCTGTATACTTCAAACTAATTTATTTCCATTTGCTTTTTGTCTCTTTCAAAAAGAGTAGCTCTTAAATTGGACTGAAAAGAAACTGTGCATTTCTGAATGGCAACATGCACAAGGATATGCAGTAGGATCCACAACTAAATGTTTAATTTCAGCCTTTGTGCTGCAGCAAGCCCTACAGCCCTCTCAATCTTTTAAAATTAGATCAATGTAGCTTTTAGAGCTGCCAGCAAACTAGATTACTACATGCTTTATCAAGGAAGGGGGGATGGTAAGGGATATCCCACCTAGCCTTGCTTTATTTCTAAGCTATGCATTCAGCTGAACAACTGCTCTTTTTGACATTTAATCCCTCTCTAGAAATTGCTGAAATTGACAGTTGTTTCATCTTCCCATTAGCTCTAACAATAAAAAGGATGAAATACACATTTTCATTTTAGCTGTAACATTTAAAACTAATAGCTGCATTTCTGCAATAGTCCTTTTCCACACATCCATGTGTTGTTATATGACTCTCTGATAAATGACCAACTTCCTGTGCTCCTGTCAATGGATGGCGGCCAGTTTTGGTAAGTCAAATAAACTGTTGGTGACCTTCCCAATAAACCTTTCAACGGTTTCTCTAGCTTGACATAGTATTTCCCCATATATTATCTTATCAATTTTAATGTATGACAGTGGTGAATAGGGACGTTATTCTCAGAGAGATCTCTTGCTCAGGAACTAAGTCCTTCCGCTGTGCAGACATGGAAGTGTGATAAAATCTACTGATCTGTATTTCCACAGAGCTGATTTAGCATAATAATCTTATGATCCCCAGCAGTGAGATACTAGAGAAAGATCAGATGCTCAGACACACACGGGTGAGTCCAGCGCTTAAAGGCAGGTTAGCTCAGCAAACACTTAAAGAAATGAACAGGAGAGGAACATCAGAGAAAAGACAGGCTGGTTATTATAGATTGCACATGCATAACTATCTCAATAATGATTAAAGAAGGAAACAAGGAATGGAAATAAATCATATGCTTCAGAATGATAAACAGTTCTCTTATTTCATACATATGACTTATGGCTAATGTTCTAAGTACAGCTACAAGCATTGTGTACCCACAGTGCTCTCACCGAATGACATATAGGCTTTTTACACTGCACTTAACCTTGGATTATCATCTTTTTAAAGCTCAATTTTAGAGAAACATCATTTGAGGGAAAATTTGACAGAAAATGTTTTATTGTTACAGTTATGGTCCAAGAAATGTCTATTCAGGACGAATTAGAGAGTCAGTAATAAATAAGTCTGATGTGCAGGAGTGAGACAAGCCGTTATTTAAACCGTGATATTGACACCGCAAATATGCAAATAAGAAAGTTAACCCTGGGTTTACGATTGTACAGTACGAAATCTGAATAACCAGGGTTATTTCCTACCTAGAGCAAAGAATGAAAATGTGTGAAACAAAATATCATAACTCAGCTTTCCTATGACCTGCTGTTAACAATGTTAAATATTAAAAGCCCTATATAATTTTAGCGCAACAGATTTTTGGATATACTATGTTTTCATCAGCAGATGCTGCACCATTAATGATCTTCCTTTTGTAACCACTGAAGCTGAACTTCAGTCAACATTCTAGTATTGTTAATTCTGTTTATTTTTCCAAACACTGGCCCTCGATACTCAAGCCCTTAATGAAGTGAGTTCATGTGAACGGGGGGGTTGAGTACTGATATATGACACGTTTGTGTTTAACATCTGAAAGCTGTCTAAGCTGAAGACTATATCACTGACAGGAAGAGCGCTCAACAGATACGTTATTTCCTTTCTAGTAAACGGTTATTTTAGTTACAATCAATGTCTTTAATATGTTGGGAAGAAAACAAAAGGCCCAGGTGTGCGCACTCTGGAGTTTCTCTAAAGTAGACATATTATAAACTCACAAGTTTAAATAGTCTAGCCAGACAAATATGAGCATGCCGTGACACGTCTCTAAAATGCCCACTCAACTGAAATGTACATATATGGAGAATGATTTGTTTATGTTGTGAGCCAGTAAACACAATAATAGGAGCGAATGTGATGAATACATTCTTACTTCTGTATGTCGGTGATAAGCCACCATGCCCAGGCCCAGCCGCCCACTGTATAGCTCTTCCCATCAGAGCCACAGCAACCACCTGAGAAAATAAACACGGCATATTTAGTACAAATACACATTCCACAATAATCTCACTTTCAAACTCAAACATGCTTGCAAACATTTGTGGTAATCTAAAATGGCAATCTAACATTAAAGCGAATACTTTGTTAATAAATATTCATTTTAAATTGTCTTTAAAAAACTCAAACCATATTTTTCCATTGTAATAATCTAAATCTTTCAGCCCATTTCACAAGCTATTGGTTGGTCACCACTTTCACCACCTACAAAAGGTAAAAACCTCACACATGCCTCACCAAACTGGTTTATAAACTGTAAACTGAACAACAACTTCATTATAACCACATGTAATGAAAATCATCGGAAAGCCCCAATGCACAGTTACAGGCTAACCAAACCACTATGGTGGTTAAATGTTTACAGAAATGAGCTCAATAATCAACTAGCTGTTCCAAACAAAACTATTTGTGCATCTGTGAAGGTCTTACTATACAGTTCAAAAGTTTGGGATGTAAGATTTATTTTTAAAGAAATTAATAGTTTTATTCAACAAGGATGCATCAAAAGAAACAGTAAAGACATTTATAATTGTTATGGTTAAACCAAGGGCATCCAAGATGTAGGTGAATTTGTTTCTTCAGTAGAACACAGTCACCTACATCTTGGATGCCCTGGGGGTAAGCAGATAAACATCAAATTTTCATTTTTGGGTGAACTATCCCTTTAATAATAAGAAATGTTTTTTTTTTCCAAGCACCAAATCAGCATATTAAAATGATTTCTGAAGAAAATTTAGTTCTGCCATAACAGGAATAAACTACCTTAATGAAATATATTAAATAGAAAAGTTATTTTAAATTTTAATAATATTTTACAATATTACACACTGAACTTTTTTTCATCAAATGAGCAGAAGAGATTTCAAAGATTTTTTTATTTTATTTATTGTAAATCTTACTGACCCCAAACTGAATGATAGTGTACATGAACACAGAATTACGATTCAATTACTAAGGCGGGACTAGTTTGATTATGAGGTTTACTGAATCCCAAGGTCATAATTTAAACTAAATGTCTGTTATTGTTTGCAAGACAAACAAACTAAATACTCTTCACTCATATAAATATATTTTCCATCAATAGCGGATTAAATCATACACATCTTTTGGCCACATGAACATGCACATCCTATTTGCCTTTAATTTTCATTATGTAAAATACAGTCTGTTGCTCATGTTGTGATTTGGCTAACAAACTAATGCTATGGGAGGCAAGCAATTAGAAGGGTAAGAGTAAAACAGACCTTCCAGTTCTCCATGACATTAAGTTTATGAAGCAAGATATTTAGGCTATGCGTCTGTGCAAATATAGATATTGTTGGGTCAACCATGACAAGAGACCTGGACTTCAGGGAGATAACCTAGGATTTATTACATTCAGCTATCAATGTTACAACATCCATTCATGTTGCCTGAAGGTTATGCATCAATCTGGACTCCTGATGTAAAGTATAAACAGTAGGGGCCTGTAACCATTAGGAATGTGAGATATGTGAGGAACTCCCTCACAAATCTATGTATATGGGTCTGGTCCCCAGACCATTCAAGTCAGAGTTTGTCTCTCTTCATGTTGCAATGGAGGTACTGGAAACTATTCCAACAAATTCCCTGCATGTCATCAGCTATTAGTGTGCAATCCTCAGCTGTTGTTTAATCAATTGCACAACTGCAGTCAGATTAATCACGTGAAAGACAGATGAATTGGCCCATTGAAGTTTCTGTCATGTAACTTTATTTCATGAAACATGACCAATGTGGACACAATTTTCAGGCAATCTAAGCAAAGAGGAAATAACCCTGCAATACCTGCATGAAACTGTACAGTTAGAAAAAATTGTAGCTGGCAGATCATTTAAAATAAAAGAACTAGCAAATTTTGTGACAGTGACACTAAAGTGTGTTCTATGACTTCCTGTAGTCTGATATCTGGGATGCATGCCTCGATCACAGTGATTCCCAACCCTGGTCCTGGAGGCACCCCAACACTGCACATTTTGCATGTCTCCTTTCTCTGACACACCAATTTCAGGTCTTATGCCGAGTTCACACTGCATGATTTTCAAACTCGTGGGATCACAGTTGTTTTCACACTGCGTGACTATCTGGGGTAGCATTCAGTTGCTGCTTTGTTCACATTGCACGATGGATCGGCGACAGGGGGTTTCACATTGCATGACTTCACAATAGGAAGAATCGCAGACAGCTCCAGATATTTAGCATGCCAAATATTTTGCAGGCGTCGGTGACGTGTCTGCGATTCCCTCAGATCGCATCTTTGATAATTCACACTGCGTGATTGTCACTCGCGTGAACGAGCGACGATTTTCCTCCGATTTCGGGCATTTGTCAGCGATTTCGCAAAACCTGTCGGCAAGTGAAAAATCGGGCTAAAATCGTTGTCACTCGCGTGAACGAGCACCGATTTGCCTCCGATTTCGGGCATTTGTCGGCGATTTCGCAAAACCTGTCGGCAAGTGAAAAATCGGGCTAAAATCGTGCAGTGTGAACTCGGCATTAGAGCAGGGATCCTCAAGTCTGGCCCACGAGATCCACTTTCATGCAGAGTTTAGCTCTAACCCTAATCAAACACACCTGAGCATGCTAATCAATGTCTTCAGGATCATTAGAAAATCACAGGTAGGTGAGTTTGATCAGGGTTGGAGCTAAACACTGCAGCGCATTGGCCCTCCAGGGCAAGAATCGAGGAGCCCTGTCTTACCCTGCGTTCCGTTTGGAAGGGCTCATCCCTATGCCCTAATCCCTTCAAAGGGTTTACCCTCCGGAGTGAGAACTTCGAAGGGTTGAAGGGTGTAGGGGACCAAACAACTGTTTCTTGAAGTGCCCTTCTGCATCATCATCACGTGCCCACACGGAGGTGCCATCATCATGCAAAGAATCTGCGCAAAGGATCATGGGAGCCCGAAGTGTCCATCAGTTGTACCCTTCGAAATCCTTCATTCCAAAGGGCCCTTTGAAGTGGCCAGTTTTGAGCACTTCGGTTTGGAACGACCCTTCAATATGGCGGACATGATTGTTTTCACTCCGAAGTGCCCTTCGGAGGGCGATATATCCCGTTTGGAACGCACCGTTAAGAGTCTCTACTAATGAGCTGATGACCTGAATTAGGTGTGTTTGATTAAGGAGATATGCAAAACATGCAGTGTTGGGGTGCCTCCAGGACCAGGGTTGGGAACCACTGCTCTATCAGGTATATTTGATAAATTATATTAAACATTAAAAGTAGCTATAGCTCATACTGAATGCCTACATTACCCACTTAAATGTGTATTGCTCAAAGTCAGAGGTCTTGACCTTCTTGACTGTATCCAGCAATTAAAATCATACAATAATAATTTTGATGTAGTCTATTGATTTAGACTCAATTCATGTAAAACAGCTTCTAATCGAATAAAACGTTATATTTTGCTATTATTTTTCCCACATGTGGTGATTTTCCCCTTAAAAAATATAAATGTAACCTAAAATTGTGAAACCCAGGAACCTTTCTGCAACGTAGCAGGAAGACAACTAATGACAAAAAGAAATCGAGGCATTGAACTGTGTAGACAAATCCCAATTTTTATAAACGGGGGTATGCTAAAAGGTCTTGATCACTAGAGCGCCCAATCCTGTTCCTGGAGATCTGCCTACCTGCAGAGTTCAGTTCCAAACACACCTGCCTGTAATGATCAAGAGCTCCTGAAGATGTTGATTAGTTCGTTCAGTTGTTTAATCAAGGTTGCAGGAACAGGATTGGGCACCCCTGGGCTTGATTGATACCGTTTTGACCACTTTATTCTGCAGCGACAAAACGTGTTATAGTAACGTTAGTATTCAAAAAAAGGTGGCTTAAAAATATTTATACTAAGGACGTGGCAGGATCACATAAAAATAAAATGTATACAGTCAAAAAAAAAAAAAAAAAAAGCACAATACGCAAGTCGTGTGTTTAATCTAAACTACTACATAAGCAATCGATATTCAAGACCAAGAAGATTTCAAGAGAAAAATCGATTTCATTGCGCAAGCAGGTCAAAATCGAACAGAAAAGAGCATGAGGGCGGCACAACAACACGAGCCGAGAGTGATGGATTGTCTTCTTTCATGCAACACAAACTACAATGCAACAGGCAAGCACGAATGACTACACACAACTCGACTGAAATGCTTGAGAAAATAAGCGTTAATTGCAGTAGAATAAAATACATGATGATTTACGTACACATTCTACGTTAGCTACATTTCAGATGAATATAATACACGCGAAAAGCGGACTGCTTTGAGAAAAACTGAAGGCAGTTGATAGGATATGTTAACGTTACCTGATACCACCAAGGCTTCGTTTGGTCCTACCGTGTGGCAATTCCCCATATTTTTTCCTGCCCGACGGCTTTAAAAAGCTATTCGGAACGTGAGATTACTTCTTTTTTTCCAAGGACGACGGAACAGTGTATTGAAAACAGTCAGATACAAAGACAAGGCATTCAAAGCAGTCTTGTGTACACCATATTCCTCCCGATTTCTGCTCGCATGCACCAGAAGTCACCGCCCTTTCAGAGATATGGCGACTGTTACTACGATACATGTTAAATTTGTTATTCTTTAACCTTCCAGTAGAGGGAGCCATAAGATTGGAAATGAGCCTAGACACCAGCGTTGCTCATATCTTTTGAAAAACAAAAAACTTTTATGAGTATTTATTGACTACTTTGTCCTTCAGCTCCAGACAAGCTCACGTCAAAGGCAATTTGAGTCAACTTTACCCAGGATTTTTTTTTTTTTTTTGGATGTCGGGTCTTAATTTTTTTAAATCAAGGTTGGTTTTCAAAGATTGTTTAACAAGAAAATCCAGGATGGAAGTAGGCTAACCACCTTGCGCATAAAAATGTGAGCTTGGTTACGTCCTATCTGACCTGTTGGTACAGCTGATGTTTTCTTGGCTTCATGTTCAGCTGCATTTTTATCTTGTAAATCAGTCGACATGCTCACCTTCCACCCAGAGCTTACCATCACAGCAGTGGTTCTCTGCTTTAAGTTTAATAGAAAATAAAAAAGCATATCAGATAAACAACAACAAAATTATGAGTTTGAGCCCTATATCTTGGATTTAGAATACCCTTTTACCCCAAGCGACTTACAAATGGAGAACGTCATTAAATTTGTCATGAGTCAACGTCTATAGTAGGCCTACATAATGCCAAATTAAAAGTACAAACTGCATTAATACACAGAATTGAGGTAAAATGAAAAAAAAGTGTTGTTTTTTTTTAACAGCAAGCCAAATCTGTTTACCTCATTTTTTTACATTAAGGGATTAAGTAAACACTCAATTCATGGATCTGCTTTTGACGCATATCTTGTATATGGAAGTGAATAACAACTTGAGGAATCCACATCATGGTTGTGTGGTTTTGGTAGTTCATAATATACTATTCAAACATCATCTGTGCAGACATGTCAGCAAATGTAATCCGGCTGAAAGCTGCAGAGCACCATCCTTTTATTTTAATAGATGATGGTTGGATTAACCTTTACTATAACAAAGTGATGGGGATGAAATTTTACTTTCCTTTTTTGAGCTTGAGGGAAACCAGCCAGGATGATGCCCTCCATCGCCATGCTTTTTGGTCCCATGTAATTACATATCTGGAGACAGTCTCATAAGTCATAACACTGATCAGATGAGAAGCATGGCCCTCAACAGTTAAGCTTTGTTGTTGCCTGGAATGTGATAATGTTCCAAAACCAAAGCATTCCTTTAAACATTTGGTGTTATTACTCCAGTCAAAAATGTATGCTAAATAATGAATAATAGCTTTATACCAGCCTTCAGATGCTTATTTTGCATTCCACACTCTAAAAACATTATAGTTCTTTACACGTAGTAACAGTTCTATTTAGAACCTTAACTCCCTGAAGAACCCTTTTATGCCAAAATGGTTCTTTGTGTTAGAGTTTAGGGCTCTTTATTCCCATCTTTTTGTTTTTCAAATCTGTAACTGTTAAAGTTACCTCATTATTGATTTTCTGGTGCTCAGCCATTCAACTACAGACCATAAACACACTCTCAACAGGTAAATGATTTTTCTTAAATTGAAATACAAATGTAATGTTCTTTTCTCTTTTTAGTTTTTTTGGTCACATGTAGCAGCTCTGTTAAGATGAGGACATTTCTCTCCTCTTCTCCACTAAGTAACAGAAATATTACATTCATAATCCATATTGTTATATTTTTTTCAATTATTACTTGGGTTTATGCATAAACATGCAGTCACAAAAAAAACATTAGAACTATCCCCTGACATTCTACAGTATTACTTTTTCCTTTTAACATTGTGAAGGGCTCACATTCTGTCAATTTTTACTACTTTTGGCCTTTGTGAACATCATTGTTTTATACATGTTGTGTATTTCAGATGCATGACATCTCACAGCCTCATCATCTGCAGAGAGAAACTGCCACTCAGTTACATCAAAATGATGGACGTAAAGTAAAGGCATCACTGAGGATTGTGAAGATATTTCACAGGAACTTTGTCTTCATCACATCTATTTTCTGTCCTGTTTTGTGTTTTACTTCATGTATTTGTTCATTGTCAATTGTCATTTATTAATATATTCAGCTACAGTAATAGCTTGTTAAGAGCACTGACATTTTTGCTACAATTTAAATTTTTTTTACTTTTCAATAAAAAGTACATAATTCACACAACATGCTGCTGCTGTTGTTGTTTTAATGTAAAACCCTAATAGAGGCTATAAGATATTATGAGACAATGTAGATAAAGCAATTTTAATAATATATAAAATAATATTGATAATACTAATATTATGTAAATATACTAATATAGTAATATTAATGAAAATAAACTATCATTAAAAAAGTTATTTATAACACCATTAAGGTTCTACATAGCACTTTCAAAGCATGGTTCTTTAGCACATAAAAGGGTTCTGCTATTGTTACAAGCTGAAGAACACTTTTGTTTAGAATTTTTTTTAAGAGTGCATTTTGGTACATGACCAATTTGGTACTTGACCAATTTGCATTTCAATATGACTTATCATTTAGACTTAATGTGCAAACCTAAATTTATATTTAAAATTTAAGGTTCACATTTCACAGATTTAGTAAGTGACCCTGGACCACACAACCAGTCATAAGGGTACATTTTTCGAAATTGAGATTTATACATCATCTGAAAGCTGAATAAGCAAGCTTTCCATTGATGTATGGTTTGTTAGGATAATATTTGGCCGAGATACAACTATTTGAAAATCTGAAATCTGAGGGTGCAAAAAAAAATCTAAATATTGAGAAAATCGCTTTTAAAGTTGTCCAAATGAAGTTCTTAGCAATGCATATTACTAATCAAAAATTAAGTTTTAATATATTTACAGTAGGAAATTTACAAAATATCTTCATGGAACATGGCCTTTACTTAATATCCTAATGATTTTTGGCATAAAACAAAAATCAATAATTTTGACCCATACAATGTATTTTTGGCTATTGCTACAAATATACCCCAGCGACTTAAGACTGGTTTTGTGGTCCAGGGTCACATATAATATTTCTTCCAAACAGGCTACTTATAATGACATTTTATTGTTTTTTATTTAGCTTATTTTTAATCTATGCTCTATAGAATGGCCATAAGTACAAAAATATATACTGTATATACTGAAATGTCAACAAAAGCTTTATTTTGCAAGACTGTACATATGACACACTGTAATCAGGCATGTTTTGCGTTACTATTTTAAAATGTACAACAGTTATTAATGATCATGTTTATCAGAAAAAAAAAAGATTTACGTTAAGCAAACATTAAGGAAAGATTTACATTAAAAATTTCAGTTCAAGATTTGTCTGAAGGATGTTGGTTACTGATTGTAGGGTGCTGATATATGTTCTTCACTTCACAATAGCTCATATGGATTCATTTGCAGGCTATTTCTTCTACAGGCTCCTAAAAATAATCAGAAACAGTTGATAGTGAGCCTTCTCTGTTTATTATGTAAAAAAAAGAGTGTGAGAGAGAAGTATTCATATTGTATGGACATATAGTATAAACAAAATATAATATAAAAATATTAAAGGTTTATACTAACCTCTTTTCAATAGCCTTCATGATGTATTTCTGCATGAATTTAGATTCTGGATTCAAGCATTTCTGCTCTGTACTATTTTTCAGAGTAACACTACAAAAACACAAGACAAAATAAGCTGCATGATTATTTATGTCAGTCAACATATTTAAACAGAGATGTACAATATTTAGAGAATATTTGTATGTAAATAACAGTATACACTTACACAATCTCCTGGGTTTTACAAGAGGGACTTGGTGGAATGATTTCAACCTTCTCAATCAGTTTTGGAGGAACCATGTTCACACCTTTGTCAGCACAAAAACACCTGCCCTTCGGAACTCTAGCCTGGCCTGGAAGAGAAAAACAGTGCATTTTACCATTATCTGCAACATCCTGCCATGCAAAGAAGGTTTCACAATATAAATGCACAGTATGAAAAACAAAATGTGCATTTCTTCAGTCTCTAAAGTTCAGAGATCAAGCTCACCTTTCACCTCTACAACAAGCAGGCAGCCTAGAATAACCATAGCTGTAATGATTTTCATGGTATTCATTTTATGTTTTCACCTCCCTAATGGCTGGTTAATGAAGTTGTGTATGATTAAGTTCAGCTGCTGTGTTTTTATGCTTTTGTAAGGGGTTTTCCCTCCCTGACAATTTTTCAGTTTTTGTTTCTATGGTCCTGCATCTGTACTTGTCTCGTTTCTCAGAAACACTTTCTTTTCATGTAGACTTGACCTTTCCAAGAATGAGGAAGCAATCATTCCAAAGATCGTTTTCTTTGGTCAATATTAGACTATTATTGCAATTAAATTGCAATTATTTTCAATATTAGACTATTATTGCAATTAGAAGCATTAGGCCATTAAAACATTAAAAACATAAACATGGTGTAATTTAATGCACATTTTTATTATGAATTTACAGATATCAGTCTATGTAAGTATTAATACTTGGGATTTCCAGTGACTCTATGTGGGTAACATTGCACCAGTAGGTGGCATGGCAACGAATAAGTGAGTCACTGAACCATTTTTCAATAGATATGTTAAAAAAATACATTCTTCAGGTACAAAATAAGTGTGATTATGAGTGAGTCAGTGAATCATTTACTCAACCGAATCATTCAACAACCAGGGGCATAGCTGGACTTTTTTTACTGTTGCACAAGCTCCATTGTAATGTGAAACGCTATAAGACACATGTGACATTTGAATCTGCTGTGGCTTAGTTTCAAACTATTTTTCTTAGCTGATGAATAATAGTCAAAAGTAACTGACAATATTGTACATAAAATGTATGTCTCTTCCTTGTAAATTGAACTATTGTATACATTGTGCTGCTGTTGTTCTGAATATCAGACTGCGACCTTGTGCAGACAGCTGAATCACAGTGTGGTGATGGAAACCACAAACTAGTACACAGACCAACACTTCTTTTTAAATAGATGTTAATAGGTCAGTTAGTTCCTCTTACTCACTACCCTTTTATTTTACATTCTGTGTTCTATTTTAAAGTCAAAACAGTTATTTATTGAAATACATCAACATGGGAAAACCCCTTATAAGACTGGTATAATTATTGGTATAAACAGCTGTTTTTTTCTTTCAGGAATATCAATATAGTACATAGAGAATTTAAATACACTTCCATTCAAAAGTTTGGGATCAGTAAGATTTTTAATGTTTTTTAAAGAAGTCTCTTATGCTCACTAAGGCTGCATTTATTTGATCAAAAAACAGTAATATTGTGAAATATTATTACAATTTAAAATACCCGTTTTCTATTTTAAAATACTTTTAAAAATAATTTCTTACTGTGATGCTAAGCTGGATTTTAATTCATTATGTAGCTATGTCATTTTCAGTTGATTGATTTATCCGGTGCAGTGGCAATCTGCAGTGGCAAAAGTCTTCATATAAGTCAAAAATAGACTCTGTTTAGCAATTTTTTTTTAAGCTTTATTGAGTTTTCACTTCCCAGACCTTGTGTTTTAGATGAGACTATTGTTACCCATGAGACTATTGCTTATTGGAGTGTCATATTCATTTACACTCAGAATGTCAGAATGCAAGAACTACTCTGAAAGAGGTCAGGAGACATAATTTATAGATAGAAAAGCTTTATTTGACACATCTTTGTGGATAATGAAAATACAATCAGCATATTATAAAAAGACTGTACATATGACACATTGTTCAGTGGTCTTATGAAAATACATTTGTGAAAACAACCAAGTGGTCAGAGAAAAAAGAATTTAATCAGCTTAGACAGGAAATATTTTTAGTTTTAAAGTTTTTTTTCTAAATTGAACTCCAACTTATGAGGCAGTATATTAATACATATGAAGTCATTTGAAGGATGTTGGTGCAGATGATGATGTCATGGTGTTCTTCAGTGGCACAGAGGCAGTTGTACTGTGTGGTGCTGTCTGCTGGCTCCTGTGAAGATCAGAAATATTTTGCATTTAATTGAATTTCCAATTAATTCATTCCTTTTTTTTTTCAAATTGCCATGTCTCTCTCTGCCACACAAATCTACATCTTTGCATTGAATATATATGTGAAGCATGAGTAAATATACTATTCTCACCTCTTTTCAAGAGCCTTTATGATGACATTTTGAGTGAATTTTGACTCTGGATTCATGCATTTCCGTCCTGCACCATTCTTCAGAGTGACACTATGAAAGAATAAAAAGCAATGAGCTGAATCTTACTTGGGTTTGTTTTACTTGAAAATGAAAATAAATGATTGTATACAAATGTAGGCTGTGCTTACATAATCTCATGTTTGCGACAAGATGGACTTGGAGGGATGATTTCAACTTTCTCAATGTTCTTCACTAAAACCATGTTTGCACCTTTGTCTGCACAGAAGCACCTGCCCTTTGAAGACCTGTCCTGTCCTGGAAGAGAAATGTCATATATTTCATTAGTCTATTAACTGCAAAACATTACCATAAACAAATGTACATTCTGAAGATATGCTGAATGCTCTTTATCTGCGATTCTCAGAGCTCAAACTCACCTTTCACCCCTACAGCGATCAGGCAGGCGAGAAGAACATTGAACATTGAAAAACATGAACATTGTGTAATTTAATACCAGTGGTGGACGAAGTACACATCCCGGTTCTTACTTGTGAATTCAGTTCACTGGAGACTCGCACTAAACGGTTCATTTGAATCAGTGAGTTGTCGACTCGAGAACAGCTGCAATCGGATCATTCCAATTCGTGAATGAATCGTTTGGTGCGATTTGGAAATTTGGAAATGCTGACATGCACAAATGTCATCAATATGGGAAAACGTATAAGACTGGTATAATTACTTCTATAAACACAGCTGTTTTTTTTTTCAGGCATATCAATAGAGTATATAGAGAATATATATACACTGTTGTTTAAAGGTTTGCGATCAATAAGATTTTGAATGTTTTTTTAAATAAGTCTCTTATGCTCACTAAGGCTGTATTTATTTGATCAAAAATACAGAAAACACTGTACTATTGTGAAATATTATTACAATTTAAAATAACTCTTTTCTATTTTAATATAAATATAATTTCTTCCTGTGATGCTAAGCTGAATTTTCATCAGCCATTTCTCCAGTCTTCAGTGTCACATGATCCTTCAGAAATCAGTCTAATATGCTGATTTATCATCAGTGTTGGAAACAGTTGTGCTGCTTAATATGTTTTGGAACCTGTGATACTTTTTTTCAGGATTCTTTGATGAATTAATAAAAACATTTTTTCAACTTAACACATTCTTGGTGAATAAAAAAATATTTTCTTTAAAAAAATACTGCCCCAAAACTTTTGAACGGTAGTGTATATATTGTTACAAATTATTTCTATTTTGCTATTTAAATGCTGTTCTTTTTAACCTTGTATTCATCAAATATCCTGATTAAAATGTCACAGGTTCCAAAAAATATTAAGCAGCACAACTGTTTCCAACATTGATAATAAATCAGCATATTAGAATGATTTCTGAAGGACACTGAAGAATAATGATACTGAAAATTCAGCTTTGCTTCATAGGAATAAATACATTTGACAGAATATTCACATACAAAAGAGCTATTTTAAATTACAATAACATTTCACAATATTAGTTTTTGAATGTATTTTGATCAAATAAATGCAGCCTAAATGAGCATAAGAGACTTCTTTGAAAAATATAAAAAACCTTACTGATCCCAAACTTCTGAACAGCAGTGTATGTATAGGTAGGTAGGTAGATAGATAGATAGATAGATAGATAGATAGAATGGATAGATGGATGGATGGATGGATGGATGGATGGATGGATGGATGGATGGATGGATGGATATATAGATATATATATAGATAGATAGATAGATAGATAGATAGAAATATTGTGGGTATGGGATCTCAATGTCTGCTCTAACGATACAATGAAAGAATAACAGTGAACACTAATTGCTGTTTTGTTCATGCATTCACTATATTCCATCACTTCCTCCTCTCTTCCTTTTTCAAGAGAGACTCATTTGTTTAAACTTTCTTTCATTAATGATGACACAACTAACAATAAGCAGAGCAGAAGTTCCCATGTTTAAGACGTTTAAGGCTTTTTTTATAACAGTTTCTTCTGATCACAGTTGGAAGTAGCTGTCTAGATGTTGTTTTAATTCATTATGTGGAATGGAAATGTAGCTTGATATCATTTTCAGTTGATTGATTTATCCAGTGCAGTGGCAATCAACATTAGTTTGCACTGGCAAAAGTCTTTATACCAGCCATATCAGTCAACTGAGACACTGTTTAAAATAGTAGCAGTCTTTAAAACGTAACTTAACTTTCATGTCCCAGACCTCGTGTTTTAGATGCCCATGAGACTATTGCTTATTGTAAATGGATTATCATATGCATTTTTACTCAGAATGTCAGAATGCAAGAACTACTCTGAAAGAGGTCAGGAGACGTATTTTATAGATATAAAAGTTTTATTTGACACATCTTTGTGGATAATGAAAATACAATCATAAAACAAATTATAAAAAGACTGTACATATGACACATTTGTGAAAACGTTTGTGAAAACAACCCAGTGATCAGATAACAAATAATTTTATCAGCTTAGACAGGAAATATTTTTAGTTTTAAAGTTTTTTTTCTAAATTGAACTCCAACTTATGAGGCAGTATATTAATACATATGAAGTCATTTGAAGGATGTTGGTGCAGATGATGATGTCATGGTGTTCTTCAGTGGCACAGAGGCAGTTGTACTGTGTGGTGCTGTCTGCTGGCTCCTGTGAAGATCAGAAATAGGTTACATTTAGTTTCATTTCCCATTAATCAATTAATCAAGTCTTTTTTAATTGCTCTCTGCCACACAAATCTACATCTTTGCATTGAATATATATGTGAAGCATGAGTAAATATACTATTCTCACCTCTTTTCAAGAGCCTTTATGATGACATTTTGAGTGAATTTTGACTCTGGATTCATGCATTTCCGTCCTGCACCATTCTTCAGAGTGACACTATGAAAGAATAAAAAGCAATGAGCTGAATCTTACTTGGGTTTGTTTTACAGTTGACTAATTAATTGAAAATGAAAATAAATGATTGTATACAAATGTAGGCTGTGCTTACATAATCTCATGTTTGCGACAAGATGGACTTGGAGGGATGATTTCAACCTTCTCAATGTTCTTCACTAAAACCATGTTTGCAGCTTTGTCTGCACAGAAGCACCTGCCCTTTGAAGACCTGTCCTGTCCTGGAAGAGAAATGTCATATGTTTCATTAGAGTCTATTAACTGCAAAACATTACCATAAACAAATGTACATTCTGAAGATATGCTGAATGCTCTTGATCTGCGATTCTCAGAGCTCAAACTCACCTTTCACCCCTACAGCGATCAGGCAGGCGAGAAGAACAAAAGCTGCAATAGTCTTCATTGTCTTCTTGCTCTCGTTGAACTGTGCTTGTGTTATGTCTGGGTCAGTGAGATTATGACTGAAGGACTTCAGGAGTTCATTTAAATACTGTAGGATCAGGGTTTCCCCTCAGTTTTAGTTCTCTTTTTAGGTTTCAGTACTCCAGCTTCCTCCCTTTTTTCTCTTTTTATTGCGATTTCTCCGAAGCACTGTCCTTAACCCTCATGGAGAGAAGCCTTGACTTAGGGCACCCTGTTTGTAACTTTCCATGAATGAGGAAGGATATATTGCTTAATTAGACTGGAATATAGTGGGAATTGTGTTTTGGCGGGAGTACTACTAGATGTTAGGCTAAAACATTGAAAAACATTGGGCATTTAAGATATTTTGAAAATGTTTTAATTGATTGAATTTCATGGCTTTTATTGTCTGTTTTTAAACACATGACAATCTGTTGTATATATGTTGTATATAAATTAAGGTAACAATACACAAATAGATCAAATGCACACTGAACCTATTTATTAACACAATCTTTTGCAATAATTTTAATGATAATGACCCACTGTTTCAAAGAAATCTGTGCATATAACTACAGTACACGGTGACAGGCACCCAAGTAACAACCAACAATTTCTGTGCATTCAATCTGACTGATTCCTGCTCCTGTTTATAGCTACACTGTGAAGTTGAAGTTTGTTTAATTTTTGACTGTTTACCAATTGGATGTAAATGTGGTCCTACCCTTTACTGAAATCAGCTTTCTCAATAGTCAAGTTTTATATCATTCTTAATCACCCACTCCCCTTAACCAGCAACACCCCATCTGCTAGGATAATATCCATTTTTCTACAGATTTTTTTCTTGCAGTGTTTTCCCAAAGAGGTCTGCCATCCAAGTCCTAACCAGACTCAACCCTGCTTAGCGTCAGAGTATTAGCTGCTGGTCATCATTAAAGAACATTTTCAATGTAGTAACCCAAAGATAATAGTTTTAACACCACAGTTCAGCCAAGTCAATAACAACCAATGAAAAAATAAAAAAAGCTTCTTAGCTTATACTCTAAAAATATAATGAGTGGATCTACTGCCACAATATTAAATAAATGCATGATTGCAAAAAATCTAATTTATTTAATTTATTTATCAACCTATATGTAGGGCAATAGAATATACGGTCTGTACAGTATAAAAACCATTACGCCTATGGGATGTCCCCATTTTTCACAAAAACAAACCTGTGTGTGTGCGTGTGTGTTTACATGTTAAATACTGTTTCTGTTATGTTATAGTTTTTGTGGTTACCATTTTTGCCAGTGAATGTTTTACTTCATTGAATGTACTTGCTAATTAAGTTACATTAAGCATGTGATATGCTAGCCAAAAGTTTTTTTTAGCAAGTTGATCAAATTTATAAATATTTACCTTTGCCTATTTAACACAAGATCTGTTACAGTCATTTTTGGTCTGAAATTAAAAAAATTATAATAATGATCCATCTCCATGATCACAAAGTGTGGCTGGGATCTTTTGGTTTTGCTGGTGTGCTTGTGGATGTTTCATTTATTTATTATGAAGGCATTAAAAACCACAAACAAGGATGTGGGACAAAAAGTGTATTTTCTGTGGAAAATGGTCAGTTGTTTTCACTACCTCTTTATTTTCAAGTCAGTCTAAACAATATTTGTTACATTTGATGGTAAAAAGCTGATGACATATATTGGCCAGTAATATGTGTGAGTTGTTTGTCCATAAATTATTGTATAGTTTTCTCTAAGCACTCATGGGTCGTGTTTTTCAAATGAGACTTTTTTGGTGAGCCAGGTAAGTTTGAGGATAAACTGGCATAAACCAAACCTTTAGGAAAAGTTTCTAGTCAAAATGGGTTTTGTCATATATTTGTATGGTATGTACAACACTTAACGTAAAGCAAGTAACGTTTGTTTGCAGATTATTAAATATTTCAGTTATGAAAATTTTCTAATGATGAAATTCAGTGACTAATCAGAGTTCCAATGTTGAAATTCATACCAAATAGTTTAACGCATAAACAAACTGCAAATCAGGTCATTAGACAAAACTTCTCATTTCACTGGAATGTTATCAAGTGTTTTCACTACCCTTTTCTTTATATAGGATCTTAACCAGACATTGTGTTGAAGTCTAAGCTAATGACTTAGCACAATCATGCTGATGAAATGCAAAACTGAAACTGAAAAAAAATAAAACTTTTTGTGAAATCTGGAAATGTCACTTCAACTGCTACATATATATTAAAAAAAAATAGAGTGATTATGCATACAATGCATGCTGGTATTATCAGTTAACACCAGTAAAGCATGGAGTGTCGCAAGGATCTGTCTTAGGCCCTCTGCTATTTTCAATATACATTTTGCCCCTTGGCAATATTATTAGAAAATATGAGATTAGTTTCCATTGTTATGTTGATGATACCCAACTATATATTTCAACAAGACCAGATGAAACTTCTAAATTAACTAAGCTAATAGAGTGTTAAAAATGTAAAAGATTGGATGACCAATAATTTTCTCCTATTAAATTAGGATAAGACAAAGAATCTCATAACACAGAATCTATTAGATTAAAATGTCCATCTAGACGGATACTGTTACTTCCTCTACAGTCAAAAATTTGGAAGTAATATTAGACAGCAACGTTTGTTTTGAAATTCATATTTCACATGTTACAAAAACAGCATTCTTCCATCTTAGAAACATTGCCAAGCTACGGAACAGGTTACCTGTTTCTGATGCAGAAAAGCTAGTTCATGCATTCATGACCTCAAGACTGGACTATTGTAATGCATTGCTATGTAGTTGTCCTGCATATTCAATAAACAAGCTACAGGTAGTCCAAAATGCAGCTGCTAGAGTCCTTACCAGGGCAAGAAAATATGATCATATTACCCCAATTTTACAGTCTCTACCTATTAAGTTCTGTATCAGGTACAAAATATTACAACTACTTATACGCTGTGCTAATTTTTCTCTATTTGCTTCTCTGTTTCTGCCACAGGATGGGCATCCGAGGTAACTTGGAATTACACAAGCTTCAGTCTGGATTCAACCCTTACAAAGATCTGAGATGACTAAACACCTGAGAAGAGATGATGCCAACCCCTCAGAGGACCTCAGATGATGCCAACCCTGAACCAACATACAAAACTACCAAATGTTGCTATAAGTTTGATTGCATCATATAATAATTGCTGTTAATAGTGTTCATCGTCTGTTTGATTACGTCATTAACTAACTGCATGATATTTACTGTACATTTCTGACATATGGACATAAACTTGACATAGTCACCTCTGATAAGCTACTCCTAATAAAATATAATGTAGAAACTTAAATTTTCTGTGAAGCTGCTTGGCAAAGATTTGTATCGGGAAAAGTGCTATACAAATAAATGTGAATTGAACTGAATAAAATTCAAAGTTACTTTTTTATTATAGTCATTTGTCTATTCTCTATTTTTATCTATTCTAGTCCACTTTAGAATAGTCTATTGTCTTTATTATTAGTGTTATATTTCATTTTATTAACTTAATTTATGTACATCTGCGCTGTCTGTACTTTTTTTCTGCACTGGAAGTTCCTGTAATCAAGACCAATTTTACTTGGCAATAAAGCTCTTTCTTATTCTGATTCTTACATTTTAGAATTCATTAAGTTATTATTTTATTTTCATTCATTTATTTCATTATTTCATATTATTTCATTACACTCATTTATTTCATTTGAGCAGAATCATGCAGTCTGAATTCAGTTTACATGCAATTATGACATCACTTAAAAAATATTGGCCTGTTTATGATTCATATGTAATTCAGACATATCACTCTGACTGGGATAATGTTATTCGATTTGTATGTCAATCATTTTATCTAAATTGTCAAAATGCATTTACACTTGTGATGAATGAATGAATTAATTAATTAATATTTTGTGCATGATGTACAAAAATCTGACAGTTGAGATAAGTCCCTCAGGAGGCTACTTGTCCCAAATACAAGGTCATCTTATTCAAGTGAACCAAGATAGCCTCCTTTGATTTTCAATTTTGTGCTTTAGACAGTTTTAGACAATGTTTCCATTCCTTGAAGATGCATCCTTGTCCTTTATGCTAAAACAGTTTTTGCGCGAAGAATTAACAGAGACCAAAGAGCTAGAATTTATGGAAGACAAAAACTTTTATTTGATAACACAGTGGACACAGATGGACAATGAAATAATAAACATTATAAGTGGACTGTATAACAGCAACAACAGTGTTTATTTGTTTTATGAGCCTAAAACAAAACTTATACACAAAATGATATATACAGTAGTCAACATTTGAAGTGGATCAAAAAAGTTAATCAAAGTTGTCCTAAGACAAGACAAGAACGCATTTTGGTTTTAGGTTTTAGGACAACTTTGATGACAGGCTTTGATCCACTTCAAATGTTTACTACTGTATATATATATATTTACTTTTTATAATTTTATAATTTGAAATTTATAATTACTACACAGTCAGTTGTATAAATTATCAAGCAGAAAATATTTACAGTTTATGCATATGTGTTCTAGGCAAACTCATGCAATGTATGCAAACTGTCAGCTAGAGGTCATACAGCATCTGAGGATGTTCTTCATTGGCATTATAACACAGCAGCTAATCCAGTCTCGCACTAAGCATCTACTGCCGGGCCCTGTAGAGATCAGAAATAGTTAATTATATATTAGTTTAAATATTCTATATTATTTGTATATAATTTATTCATTTCAGAAATTGCCAATAGGTCAAACAAACAACAAAAAATGTTACACTCACATCTTTTCAAGAGCCCTCTTGATTAAATTCTGTGTGAATTTAGACTCTGGATTCAAGCACTTCCGCTCTGTGCTCTTCAGATTGACACTGGAAATAAAAAAGGAAAGATGAGCTGAAGGTGTTCAAGAGGGTTGAGACAGCAGCATGATCATTAATAGTAAATATCTGTACAAAACCATTGTTTTTGTCCTTACATAATCTCCTGTTTCCCACAAGATGGACTTGGAGGAATGATTTCAACCTTCTCAATGTTCTTCAGTAAAACCACATTCACTCCTTTGTCAGCACAGAAGCACCTGCCTTTGGAAAACTTCTGCCCTGGAAGGAAGATTGTACTTTATAGGGTGCAGAACAGCATGATAAAAAACTAATTAATATAAAAAATAAAATATTTTTAAGAGATACAGTTATATTACAATTATTCAATTATAGGTCTTAATAGGCAACACTCACCTTGTACTTCCGTTGCAAGCAGACAGGAAAGAAAAACAAAAACTGCTGTAGTCTTCATAGTTTTTAAAGTTTTGACGATTGTCTAAGACTGTTATTGCCAGTTCAGCTACAGTACTTATAGCTGTCAGAAGATCAGGGATTTACAGAGCGGACTCAGGTCCCAGTTTCAATTTCACAAGCACGGCAGTTTCGATTTCCCATTTCTTTGAAATGCCCTGACTTTGTCTCGTGTCGTTTAGTGCAAAGATTATTCTGGCCAATGAGGAAGAATAATAATTTGTTTTACAGCAATTTTGGAAGTTGGTGTAAATTCTTTCAAACACTATTTGAAGCCCAAGGTAAATGAAGGGATCAAATGTAAAATCTCTGCACAAGCGCTAAAGCATCCATTATACTGGCAATCATCCTTAATTATAATACTCTTTGGTCAGACAACAGCAAACAGTGTTCAACTCCATGTGCATAAATTATTCAAATGTTTAAACTGCCATTATAAACACAATATTTTGGATTATGAAATGACCAATGTTGTGATGATGAAAATCAGTGACATCACGTCAAACGTGAACCCAACTTCTGTTTTCAGAGAAATCAGTCATCAGTTTTCACTACCTCTGTATATGGAATAGAGTCTTAATAAGAAGCTCACACTTATGAAGGGGGAAAAACATTTTGCAAACTCATGTCATGAGCAAAATGTTTACTTTGATCTTTTCTGTTGCATTTCTAATGCAGAAGCAAAAGACCAACATACAAATAACAATGTTTTGTGAACATGTAGGTTAAGTGTATGTGTACGTCTAGCACACTATAGTGCTGATTGTTAAACTTTATGTTTATATTACCTCATCGACATGCTGTTTAGTATAATTAATAATACATATGAACCCAATCTGGTTCTTATACACATAAGCTACAGTCTTGATTCTTTGTGTTTATGTATTTTGCCACCAATTTACCAAAACACAAAATAGTAAAATTTTCTCATGAGATTGGGGGGCAGTTGCATAAACATAGTCATTATGCTAAGACTGTGTTTTAAAATCTGCACGACATGAATATTGCGATTATCTTTTCTTCCCTACACTGTGAAAAAGAAACTGTACTGGCAGCTCATTACACATGACATGACATTATCCATTGATTTTACAGACATTTCTGTTAACTACAAAACACAATGCAATGAGGCGTAAAATTCAAAACACTGGTAAAACACCTGTAAAAAATTCCTTCAAAATATACAGTATATTGTGGCCTATTTTTACAGATTTTTTTAGAGTGTATTGTGATGTATCTATGAATAAAATGGCTTCTCAGTAGCAGTTAGCTATAGGGATAATCAGTCTTAGTTTTCAGATTCAAATTAGACCAATATACATTTTTATCTAATTGATTTAAAAAAGTTATGACCAGTCTTAAAGAAAAAAAAATATGACTAACTTGTAAGACTTACTTAAGCATTTTATGCAATGAACAGCCTAGCCAAATTTCTTTGACCACATCTCACACATAAAGTATGCCCTGTCTGTGTATTTAAAGGGGTCATATGATGCGATTTCAAGTTTTCCTTTCTCTTTGGAGTGTTACAAGCTGATTGTGCATAGATAATATCCCTGAAGTTGCAAAGACTAAAGTCTCAAAACCAAAGAGATATTCTTTATCAAAGTTAAGACTCTGCCACGCCCCCCTAAAACGGCTCGTTCTAACACGCCCCCACATATCTACCTCACTATGTGGAAATATTAGCATAATGCTGCCCAAATGTTCACGCAAAGAAAGAAGGCGTGGTTTCAGTAACCGCAGTTAGTGTTGAAGCAGCCATGTCAGGGAGCCGCTGTGTGTTTCTAGGCGAAAGCAAAAGCACTTTATTTGGCCTTCCGAAAGTAGATGCATTTAGGAATCTTTAAGATCACTTACAACAGAACAGCAATGCATTTTATGGACGACCGTTTCATGAACCTAGGAGAGGAGGTAATTCTGACTTTGCTATGACAATCTGGTGCTTCTGAATCAGCTACTGTTTTGTTATTAGTGTAAGTATTTGCTATTGACTGTTCAAATGCGGAGTTTTGCGCATCGTGTGTGTGTGTGCGCGAGCGAGCGAGCGAGAGAGAGAGAGCGAGAGAGCGAGAGAGATAGAGAGGGAGAGAGAGAGCGAGAGAGAGAGAGAGAGAGAAAGAGAGAGCGAGCGAGAGGATGAAGCTCGCGATTATGGTAAGGGGCGTTACATTTCCGACGAGTGCTTGCGATGTTCGGCCAATCACAATGCACTGGGTCAGCTGGCCAATCAGAGCAGACTGCGCTTGTCGGAAGGAGGGACTTTGTATAAAACGAAGCGTTTGAGAGAGGCGGGGCATAGAGAACCTACAATAATGTACAGTATTTGAAAAATAATGTGTTTTTTGAACATTAAAGCATGTCAACATATTCTGTTACACCAAATACACAAAATAATGATCTTTAAAAAAGCATCATATGACCCCTTTAAGACATTGTGTCAAGTCAAAGGAAGTTGAACTTTTTAAAACACTTTCATTTTTTAATTTCACTGTGATTCATCCCTTTCCTGTGTGAACAAGCCTGTAGGTACTAAATTTGGATTGTCTTCTTTTAGTGACATATCATTTTTGCGGTTTCCCTGTGACTGGTGAACACACTCCTACAGACTCAAATGAAAACTTATTCACAGTGTTGTTATTGTCCCCTTCCTAACTATGCCATTTCTTGTACCATTTTCATATATATTGTCAGAAATGTGATATTTCTATGTTCACCCTTGATTTGTGGTGTTGAGATATTTTCCATTGCTCAGTTTCCCTTGTTGTTTCGTATTGTGTCTTGTTGCGCTAACTTTGGTTTTTAGGATGATGTCATATAAATACGCCTTTTTATTGTATATTTTTATAATATTACTTTTTTTTATATATATATGTGTATATTAGGTGGAAATAACATACTGTTTTTAAGTGTTAAATGGTATGGGGGAAAAAATGAATTGGTTGCATCTGACCAGGCAATAACTTTGCATCTTTATTTGCATCTCCTGTTTACTTTTTGCACACACAGAGACATGTAACATAACTAATATTTCTTCAGGAACCAATGACCAAGACCATAAACGCAAAAATTATCAAACCTTCACAAGATTTTATTTGAAACTTTCATCTGACATTTAACAACAAACAGAAGAACATCCAACACATTGTTTTTAAATAAATTAAACTACTCATAACATAATGTGTAAATATAATATATAAAATACTCTATTGTAATAAATGAAAGAATCAATACAGCTTTTTAATGACAGAGTCCACAGTGGCCACAACCTTCACACATTTTACTGAGCACTCCTAAAAAAGAAGAAACATAAATAAACATTACTCCATTGTATTTCTTAATTTTTTAAATATGAACGATATGAAGTTCAGGTCTTCAATATCAGTTGTTATGTGATTGATATGACTCACCTGGTCTTTTTTGCAATCCTCTCAATGATGTTCTTGGTAAACAATGACTCTGTGTTTAAGCATCTTCGACCTTCACCATTTTTCAGTGTGACACTGTTCAGACACATCATCAGGTTATTTAAAGAGAACATAGATTGATAATGTCTTAAATTCAATTAGAAATAATAATGTACTTACACAACCTCCAGATGTCCACAGGATGGACTAATAGGGTGAATTTCAACTTTCTCTATCAGCTTTGGCCTCACCATTTTGAGACCAGCACCATGACATAAACATCTTTGGATTCCAATCCCGGGCTTCCCTGGAGGATGATAGAAATAAATGACGGAAATTATTTTTCTGAAACAACGAAGCAACAGATTGTGCTGAGTTAGTGAAATGTTAAAAAAAAAGCAAAAACAATCTTACCTTCAATAGCAACAATGGCCAAACTGACAAAAACAAGTAGAGCTGCCACAGTCTTCATTGTTTCAATCTCTTGAAGGTCTTCACTTTAAGCCACTTGACTGACCAAATGTGAATAAATGAGCTGACTGGCTTCATTTTATATGCTACATCAGAGACATTCTGGGATTTCCCTGTTTGCTGCTCTAGTGGGGGATAAGATCTGGCTGAGTTCCAGTTACTCTTTCTATATCTTACTCAGTTTCTGGGAAATACTGTGCAGTGTTTTCATCATTTTGTTTGGGTTAATTTCATCAGGTTTATATGGCACACATACACAGTTTTACACATATCAGATAGAAAACAAAAATAAGAGAATAATATATAATAGATAAGAGATATACTAATTGTAATAAGAAACAAAGTGGCTTTTGATAAACTAAAATTGTGTACTGTCTTTACTATATAAATAAAAAAAAAAATTTTGGAATTACAACAACAGGCCTATTTCATTCTGATCTGCCATTAAGCATCCATTTTTTCCTGTTATATATAACATTCAGCACAGAAAAAAAAACTGGACTCAGAAACTGCAAAGCAAGTATGATTTTTTTTTTTTGTCATCTGGACTTGAGGGAACATGTAGTAAAGATATGTTTCAATATGTTGTCAAAAGTACTGATTATGTTTCACAGACCCCACTTCAGCAAGCTCCCAGATCCATGTTTCTGGAAAAACTTTTCGAATCGTCACTGCTGGAGAATCTCTGCTAAAATCAGCATCTGGCAGTAAAGACATCCCTAACTCTGGCTCTGGAGCATATTGCAGGGTGTCTACAGATATGAACAAGTTAAATTTAAGACTTTTTAAGACCTTTTCAATACCACCTTATTTGAAATTTAAGACCAAACCTCTGATGGAAATCACACATTATTTTACATACGTATAATGTAATATTTAATTTGTAAAATGTAGAAAAAAAAAAAATAAATAAAAAAAAATATATATATATATATATATATATTAGTGCTGTCAAACAATTAATCGCAATATATTGTTTCTTGTTTTGTTCATTACGTCGTATGTAAATTACCCTCAGTTCGCTCAGTGCTTGGTCTGGCACTGTTTATGTTTAGCTATTACTGTTATGAGTGTTTGCCATCTGTGAATTATATCCTGTTTGGATTATCATTTTGTTTAGTTTATTAAAGTAATAGTACTGCAACTTTGGTCCGCTTTGCCTCATCTTCCT
>NW_015538036.1:1184968-1194379 GCF_001515605.1 Sinocyclocheilus anshuiensis | reverse complement strand
ATCCCTCGGCGTCAAAGTTTAACGCTCAGGATATCCATTTAACATCATTCTTCGACATACAGGGTACTTAATTGCTTTCAATTGTTTTCCTTATGCGTCATCTCAACGATGCATGTAATACTTTGCATATGTAAAAGTATACACTATATATATATATATATATATATATATATATATATATATATATATATTCACAAAAATATTAAGTGTATAATATTCATACTTTCATAACCCCATAATCCCTACACCTACCCACTTTTTAACAACATAAAACTCCATAAGACTACGGTTATGTATTGTATAAATATTTATTTACAGGTATTTATTGGTACACCACTAATTTCATCATGGTGATATTCTGTGTTTGATGTAAAAGGGTTCTTATTGAAAGCAATGGCACCCTGTACGCAGGGGCGGATCTACCGGGGTGGCAACTGCCACCCTAAGAAAAAGCTGTGCCACCCCATCTGCCACACCAGAATTATCACAGAATAAAATATAAATGTAAGAATTGTTTCATGTGCTACTTTTCAGCCGCGGCGATGACAGAGTAACGCAAAATAATGGCAAAAACAAGTCTTTTAATAAACTGTGCACGATGGTTGTACGCGCACGCAGCGTGCTAGTGTAGTCGGCTTCATTAACAAATGACTCGTATGAACCGGATCTTTTTGAGTTAAAACCACAAAGCGCGGCCCAGTTCACTAACGAATTGTTTTTACATTTGTTCGTGAATCAGATAATTACTGCTTTTCAGGTAACTCAGAAGTCCTCTGAGAAATCTAATCCCGTCCGGATATGTCTGAGATTCATCGCGTAATTGTTTGGTGATCCGATTCTCCGACCGCTGCTCCACTTTCATCATGGATATAAGCCCGAACATAACCTGAAATCAATAAGAAGATGCCGATCACGGAAACTAATAGCAGAGTTAGGTAAGAATCTAGTCGTATTGCAGTTTTCTCGATTGTTAATATAACTGATTTTAGTTGGCACTTTTTTCCCTCAAACCATTAATTCAGTTTTCAAAACAAAGACACATTTTCACTATTCTATATGTACAGTAAACTGTAGCACATATTGTACACCTTCAAGTGTGTTACTGTCATGTACTGCATTTTTGCAGAACTGAGAAATGACTGCCTAGAGATATATATAGTCTTTTGCCAGGAGACCAAGAAACTGCTATAGTGCTGTATACTGTAATTTGGCCAAATGTGCAGAGGATGCTAAATTTACTTTATTTTATTTTATTTTTGTACTGTACTGTATTGTGGGTTCGCCGTGATTTTCATCTTTTCATATTTTGTTGATCCTGGATCAACATTACTGTCCAAAAATACAGATTTAACCCAATCCCTACCCCTAAACCTGACCCTACCCATAATTTATTCCTAAAATCAGAGGGAAATGATAGCTGATTAACAAGGGTGTAGAAGCACCTAATCCTGAAAAGTTATCTCTCAATTCTGATTGGCTGATTGGACATTAAAAAAAAATCTAACAGGAATAAATATTATGGCAAAGGTGTTTGCAAATGTTTGCTTTTGAGATGTGATTGCGATATTTTGAATGCAGTGCTTCATTTTGCAAGAGATGTGAGGCATTTTGCATTTTGTGTGTGCAATTCTTGGATTTGTGTGTAAAGTTTTGAAAAAAAGAGGCAAAGTTTTGAAAATTTGTGTAAGCCGTTGAAAAAAACCTGTAAGAAAAACTAATAACTAGATTAAAAAGTTTGAAAGACAAATTTATGCTGGCTTGTCTTAAAGTCTTGTTTAAAAACAAATGGTTTGGTCAGTTAGATGTTCTAGATGTTTGCTGAAGTGTTGCTAGTTGGTTGCTAGGCTCTTGCCATGCAGTTGCTGGGGTGTTGATATGGTTGATAGAGTTTGTTCTGGGTAATTACAGACATCCCCACCTCTGTTAATAACAGAAAATCAAACATTGTTTTCAAAACCAGTTTCAGAGCTTTGATATTATTGTATTTCTTTCTAATGTTAGGAAATTCAAACGTTTTTATTGCTCTTAAACATGCACTAAACGTGATTATACCATCTAAGTAGCCTATGTAATTTTAATAGAACCGCATGTCTTCTTTAGTGATACAAGCTCAGACACATTTATAACCTGTTGAAGTTTTTTATATTGTGCATTGACTTGGTGCCATGATGGATATTAAAATGTTGTTATTTATTTTTCATTTTAAACAGTATGATTACTTAATGGTAATACAATATTTGTGAACACAACTGTGTATGTCAGACCATAAATCCACAAAAACTATGCATGTGGGCTTGCTTTGGTGTTGCCACCCCTCATAGACCCCATGCCACCCTAAAAATTATTTTCTAGATCCGCCCCTGCCTGTACGTCGAAAAAAGTGATAGGCTAATGTGACGAGTTGGGAGTGAGAACGTGTTGACCAAACAATCTCCTTGGATAACTGCCTCTGCTAAGCTATCTAGTGATGGTCCTCAATGGTATTTTTGTGATTGTGTGGACTAGGTGTTGTTGCAGTAGGCTACTGTGAAGGGGACTTTAATGAACCTGTCATTTCCGCCATGATGTTATACCCTCTGCCTTCTCCTCCAGTTTCTGGTCCATCTCTGGTTCCTCGTCCACCTCTGGAAGCCCCCCCCCCACTCCTCACATATGGATGGCACGTATATGCCATCCTGGAGGAGCTTGACTACCTTTGCAACCTGATTAGGTTGGAGGTAACATCTGATATAAACATATGCCATCGGTTCGGTTTCAACTGCTTTTTTTCCCAAGTCTAAAAATGCATACTGTGTTACAAATCTACAGTGGCCTTTTGTGCTTTCACTTTCTGATAACTATGGCCTTTTCACATAAATGCACACATTGTGTTTGTGTGTGAACAGCAGGATAAGATGTTCCAAGGTCTTTTCCGCATAGGCAGAATTTTCTGCCAGAAAAGTTCAGCTGAATGTACTACTCAGCAAAGCTTTCAAATCACATGCAATTTCTTCATTTTTCATAACAGTGTGAATTGTTATAGAATATGAGCATGACAAAAACTGTATTGTTCAAACAGGAATTGTGTGCGCTCAAAAAGAACATTGAGTTCTCAGGTGCGTAAAGCAAAAGGGAGAAAGTTTTAGTCCAACAAGTCGGAAAACACACTGAAAAAATGTTCCAATCAGACTCATGAGCACTGAAGAAAGCATGGGCTGAAACGTTTGCTCTTTGGCCTGTTTTTAATACACTTTGCACTTTTGTCACTTTTTTCACTTTTGCATATGGATAATAAAAACAACATTTTTCGGAGACCTTTTTTGGTCTGATTGAAAAATGTTTTCAGTGTGCGGACAAATTCAAAAACTGTATTGTTGAAATGAATTTTTCAGTTAATTGAAATCTGTATCAATAGATCGCAATAGACTACTGCAAGATGAGAGAAATGTTTCGTTGTAGTAGTTATTGGGAGACTGAATGGTCAAGGTCCATTGTGATTCATCCTTATGTAATCAAAAACATATTTATTGTTTCATACTAACATTCTTAAGTAAACAAAACACCAAATTAGCATGAATTATTTTTATTTCATGGTTATATCCCACACAGATTTCCTCTGGATTTAAAAGTTAAAAAGTGAATAAAGTAGTAATTATGGACATAAGCTATCCAATACTTTAACCAAAACAGCATTTAATCTCAAAACTCAAAAATATCAATGCTCATCATGTCTGATAGAACAAAACATTCACTGGCATCAATTAAAACGAGCCTGTATTCGTTATAGTTTCATCAGAGAAATGTTTAAAATCACAAAACAATAAATAGATAAAGAAAAAGTATACATTTATGGCTAAATGGCTTTGAAGTCTTGTGTATTATAGCAGAGTAATTTCAATAACCATCCTTGTCGTCAAACTTCTTAATCTTCTTCTCTTTTCTTCCTCTGTTCCTTTGCTTTTTGTTTTGCTTTCTATGAAGATGGCACGATGGCACAGAATTTAGTTCTAATAATATAATACATAAACATATACACTATCATTGGTTGTATACATTCAGTAGTAGCGTAAAAGTGATGTATATCTCACCCTTTGCCCTTCAATAATCTCTGTCCTTGCCTATCATTTGGATCCAAACACATCTTTAACCTCCTGTTAACCTCATTTCCTTTTCCCTTTCCTTTTGCAATCACAGTCAATCTAAGATCGGCAGGAAAAGACAGAAACAAAAGCAATTGTTTTATTGCAATTGCCGGCTTGCAATTGTTAATTACAGTGCTCATTAATTATATTGAATCTCTAGAAGAAATAAAGATTTATAAACATTATCTTGTAATATAGGACTCATAGTATGCATACTTACATAATCTCTGTCTTTGAGCAAGAGGGACTTGGTGGGAACAATTCAACTGCAAGAATCCATCTAGGCTTCACTGCTTTTGGCAGTTTGCCTCTGCATAAGCAGCGTTGTGATAACCCCCCTGCTTGCCCTATAACACAGTTAAGTTTAAGGACTAATGTACACAACAGATCCAGAGCAGGAAAACTATTGTTCCAAGCCGGTAATCACTGATTGGATTGACAGACAATAAACCTCATACAAACACACGAATAAGGATATATTTGTTATGATGCATATTGTATATGTTTAACAGAAACACTTAATTCAATCAATGACATTAACAAACATCTCTGTAATACTTCATTCTGACTGGACAATCACTGCATTCTGTGGTCAAATATTTTTGTATAGCGACTGATAAACTGCAGAATTTTTCAATAAGGACAGACTGTAGATTATTCATTACAGTCCATTTAATGTTTAAAAATGTCATACTTTGATGCATATGTGTTCATATACTTTAATGAAACACAAACTGCTGATCATTTTAAGTTTGACTATTTTCTTAGTTTTGTAATGGTGTGTCAGATTGTCCTCAAAAATAAATTTTGTTCAGACACCTTCCTGGACAACAAAAACAAAGTTTTTTGTAAATTAAATCATTCTTTTATACACATGTTAACAATGTGCGTTAAAGGGTTAACTAAAAGGCTTTACTAATTGTTCTGTGCATATATGATGCAAATGTAAGACAATAGACAATAGATATCAGCTTACCTGCAGAGTGTGTAAGAGTCACTCCAAACACCAGAACACACAACAGTGTGTGAACAACCTGATTCATGATTCACCTCACAGGCAGCTCCAAAGAAATGTTTCCTTCGTATGCAGTCCGCTCCTTATATAGCACAGACTTACTTTCATTTTCCAATCTTCCAATGAAATGTTCTCAACAACACATCCATCATCCTTGAGGATAGAGTTGCATGGCCGGAACAGAAATGACCACTTGTTTTAACATTTGAAAGAAATCTGCATTTAAAAGTCACTAAAGACTATGTAGAGAGAAAGACAGCACAAAGAACACATCATCATTATTATTAATATTTATTTATTTTGCTTTGGGCAAGAAGAAAAAATACATTTTTGCCAGTCAGAATAAACCTTTTCTAAACCTAGCTTTTAGAAGTGAGTGTTGTATTAACAAGGTCTTATAGTCAAACATTAACATTCACCACCATCAAATTAATGATACAAACATGTGCTTAGCATTTGATTGGTTACTTAGTTTGTAATGTTTGCCTTTTGGGAAGAGACTGTATTTCCTCAGAGTATTTAATTGTGTTGAACTTAACTTGACTGTGCAGAGAACAGAGGATTTAAGATTTTTCTCTGTTTTATTGGTCATATGTACAAATAGTAAAACCTAATATTATTAGTGGTGTGTGTGTTACAGATAGGAGTGATCAAATCATGTGGCGTGTTATGAAAAGGAAGTGAACAGATTTAAAAAGAAACAAAAACTGAAATGCAACTAAAATGATTACTTATGTAATGAAGACTCTTCCTTGAAACAAAGCCAAAATATCAAACTGGTCACTTATAACTGAAAGCATTTTTGTATTAATGCACTGTATATCAAACACCACTTCAGCCAGACGTATATGTTTTTTGTACATCCAGAGATATTACATACTGTATGTGACATCAAATTAATAACAACAAGGTCCAGTGTTTGGACAAGAGGAATGATTAGTGATCAGTAATAGAATAAATATGTACTCTATAATCATGTAGTAACATGTATGCTTTCATTTAATTTTCTACATTCATTGAAGTTCTGAAAGCAAAATGATACAATGTAAAAATGTGAGATTTGAGAAGGTTGAAGATTTCCTGCATCTCAAAAGAAGGTCACAGTCATAAGATGTGGCCTCTTTGTTTTCTTTTCTGTTCCTTTCTTGTGAAGAAAAGGGAAAATTCAGTTCAGTCCCTGTGCCAAGGTTATTGAGGGGAGTGAATGGCTTAAGAACTGAACTGAAACTGGCACTGCGATGAAATGGCCAGAATGGTTCTGAATTAACTCTAGAAATGAGCTGGCTTAGAAGTGAGAAATATAGAACTGTATTTATAGAATACTTAAAATTAGGGAGCTGCAAAAATGAATGAGTGTAATTAGTCTGAAGCAGGGTTAGGGTTAAGATCCAGGCAGAAAAATGTGTAACAAAATTCTGTTTAACAAAACCAAAAGGGTAAATCTGATACAGTATGTGTATGCCAACACAAACAGCCAGTGTCATTGAGTAAACTAAGCAAACAAGCCAATAAATGTAACCCCAGGAATCAAGGACAATGGAACAAAGCACATGAGCAAAAGATCATAGGACAGAAAAACTAGGAACACAGGAAAAAATAAAATTCTGCATAAAGGAAGGGAAATGCAGCTGTATTGTAGATAATCACAGAAATGAACAAAGAGTAGAGTCAAAATATGATAGATAGATAGATAAATAAATAAATAAATAATAAATGTTTTTTCCCTGTATGCCTACAACCAAAATAAATTCCTTGTACATTGTATATTATTAATACATGACCAATAGAATCTGTGTTCCAACTAATGCAATAGTTCTAATACTAGGAAAGGGTAGCAAATACTTATACCTATTTATGATTAGATCTATATATTTAGAACAAAGACTATAGAAATATCTAGACAAGTTACTAAATTGTGACAGGACTTAGAACCAAAATACTGCCGATGGCGCTCTCTAGTGGTGAATCTACATATTTGTAAAAATTAGCTATGGTGAAATTATTTGACGTTCATGAGAAATTAGCCTATAGTGTTCCCACCCTGTTAACTTTTCTGCATGCCTTCATCATTTATTTTTGCTACTTTATACCCTGCTTCCAGATCCAGACCTTCTATAAACTATAATGGTGTTAACAAGCGTGAAATAAACATTTTGCACACAATTTTAAAGGGCGCTGTAGTCCAAACGAGCCGTTCGTTGTAGTTCTTGAAAAGGGATTTTTTTAAAACGAAATATCTCCCTTTGGAGTGGACTTTGAGATTTGTAACTTTCTAGATCTTTTTTATGCCCAAACATACACACTACACACTGACTAAAATTAAAAAAGTGAAAAAGCATAATAGGACCCCTTTAATATGATTTTACCCCAATTTGTTGAACAAATATGTGAAATATTATTTAATTCTGTGCAGTTAGGAGAATATATAAAATGCTGGCTATGAAATTAGTCTAGCAAACAAAGCAAAGGAGACAACCACTGTATTGCAAAAATGTTTAAAATGTCACATAATCTATGGTAGAAATAACACTGTTGGTAAGCTTCATGAGTTTTAGTTAATGACCGAATTTTCTTGTGGTGCATACATGTCCACTGTTTAGTAGACAGTTAAACAAATTAGAAGCATGTAAAGTGCATTTAAAGTCCCCCTGTAGTGAAAATCAAGTTTTTTTATGTTGTTTAGCGAATTAAGAATCACAAACGGCTGCATTCGAGTCTTCAAGGCATTTTAGGACACAACATCGTCAAGTAAGTAACTTTAACAAATATTACAGTATTCACTGTAGTTGTCCGCTAGTAAAAACATAGTTTTATCAGTCATTATCCGTGTATGCCATTGTTTTGCGTTTACTACATTTCATTGAATCAGGAGGCGCTGGCTGGTGTGACTGAGTGGAGGCGGGGCTAATTTGCATATTCATAGATCAGCGTATAGTAAATGAGGCAAGGGTGTAGAGTTACATTCAAGCTATTTTAAGGCATGAGAAAATTATTTTCACAAGAAAAAACATTTAAATATGTCATTTTGATTATCAAAGATAAGTTTTAAGGGATACAATATTTGACTACAGGGGGACTTTAAGTGTATTTTAGTTATTTTTCTGAGAAATAATAAAGCAAGACATTTCTGAGAAATAAGAATTAACAGGCCCACAAGTCCATCTAACCGAAGAAACGCCCATCTTTTTCCTGATTGGTAAGAGCTGCTTTCAGTTCTTTAAAATTGAATCCTGCATATCTCAGAAATTGCTGTTCAATTAGTTGCTGCTCAGTTATATAACAACATGATAGAAAAGTCATAGAACCGTCCAGTAGTGACATATTCGTATACTGTTGTGAAGTACGGTTTGTCCTCCCGCTGTATTGAGGTCAAAGTGGAATGATGCTGTTGTTCCTTTAAATGCTCTCACCCAGCTGATGATCTACGTCACAGCATATGACCCGGTTTACAATATCATTTTATTTCTTTATTGTTTTGGCCGCGGATTTAGGAACAACACAGACCACACGCGTCGAGTCGTAGTGTATAACTGTCCAAAACAGTCCTGAATAAACATGAGCTAGTTTCCACTGAGAGCTGAATGCAGTGCGTGCGGAGGGTTGTGTTGACGCAGAGCGGTCACATGAATTTGAACTGAAGATGGCGGACCACAGCTCAGGAACATCGGAGCAGCACAGCAGTGAAGTTTCAGAAACTTTAGTGTCATCTAATGAATTCCTCAAACCCCACATGCAGGACAGCGATAGACATACAGCCAACAGTCCAGAGGAGTCGCTTTCTCCTGCCTCGGTGATTTACTTTAAGGAGGCGCTAACTTATAACTCAAGTATACAGTTTACAAAGACGAGCTCTTCTCTTCCTGCCCCAGTGCGATATGAATTCCAGATTGAGAAGACTAACAAGAAAACAAGAAGTGAGTATATGTTATGGTCGTCTGCATATGGGCTTGTTTGATAGGATCTGATAGTGTTTGCTTCTCTTGAACATGCTGCGTTATTTGACACAAGCCTTATGTTTCAATGTCAACAACATTGCACAATGACAGCCACTCCGACGTTAATGCAAGTTTTTTTTTTTATTTTTTTTTTTTATTTATGACTTTTAATTCATAAGTCAATAATAACCCACAGCTAGCACAAACTGTCATCAGCTTGCATGTAAAATATTACACCTGGTGTACGGATGTAGGTATCCACAACCTTAAAGGTGGGGTAAGTGATTTCTGGTAGCCAATGTTGATATTTCAAATCACCAAAACAAACACGCCCCTACCC
>NW_015538036.1:1184312-1184636 GCF_001515605.1 Sinocyclocheilus anshuiensis | reverse complement strand
TTTCACAATTTGAGTTGAATTACTGAAATAAATGAACTTTTCCACGACATTCTAATTTATTGAGATGCACCTGTAGGTACGCAACCCAGACAACGATTAGTTCTGTGAAACAAAGCAAAACCAATGTTACACCGTGTCTACACCATAGACTACACCGGACGCGAGCTGCATGGCGCGACAAAATACTATAGAACTCATTATAATCAGTGATGCTGCTACACTGGATACGGTGCGGCACGACATGACAAATCCCCTACAGAAAACTACCAGTGTAGACAGCATCACTGATTATAATGAGTTCTATAGTATTTTGTCGCGCCGCGC
>NW_015538036.1:1172761-1174842 GCF_001515605.1 Sinocyclocheilus anshuiensis | reverse complement strand
ACTTAGGGCTGTGCAATTAATCGCATGCGATTGTCATGCGCATCTCGTCAGTAAAGCCGGTCCCGTGATTAGTAGTAAATAGCCATCACCTGCTTTCAGACGGCATTTAATGCACAGAGCCGTAGTTCACTGACAAGCTAGGCGATATCGCGTTCATAATCGAATACAATTCATCTGCGATTATGAACGCGATATTGCCTAATTGTCAGTGAACTACGGCTCTGTGTAGTGAATGCCGCTCAATCTGAAAGCAGGTGATGCAGATTTGCTACTAATCACGGGAGCGGCTTTACTGACAAGATGTGCATGACAATCGCATGCGATTAATTGCACAGCCTTAGGCGGAGCTATCAAAATAGGGGCGAGACCCTTTTGGGGTAGGGGCGTGTTTGTTTTGGTGATTTCAAATGTCAACATTGGCTACCAGAAATCGCTTACCCCACCTTTAAAGTGTACAAATCGGATAAACTCCTAATCATGTTCCCCATGAGAAATATTACTGGTTGAGTGTGCGTCCTGGCTATTATTATGGTCAGATTTGGCTAATTCTGAATAGCAAGTGAGCTGAGCTGCCTACCATGCCCACATTTTTGGCCATCATAGTCATGCTGTAAATGACTGGAATGCACATAATGATGCCCAAAACTGCTTTCTGTGTAGGTTGTCACTTGGTTTTCTGTTTTTTAAACATTCTTTTTGGCGTTGACTGTCCTTTTCATAAATGTATGTATTTCAGAAAGTATGTCAAATGGGTAGGATGTCTAAATATGCAGTATTCATGAAACCGTGTGCAGACAATTCTTGCCTGCTGAGATTTCTGTATGCAAGTGTGCAACCAGTTTGCTATCCCATAAATCCACAAGAGCCGAGTAGCTGTCGGATCTGTGAAGCTCTGTGAGTCCCGCAGTTTTTTTTCATGGTTAAATTGTACTTGTTTAACAACACCCAGGTAAATTATTTTCACAGTTTTTCTTAGTACATCACAGGTCAAAGAACATACTGGTTGAAGGCTGATGGTGAAATACCAGGTACATCTGGAAAATGTACCATTCTATTCAGTTGCAATGGACTCTTGTGCAGCTTTTTTAAAAAGCGTATATTTTGAAGAAATTAAAGATTGGATATGATTTTATTATTTTTGTGGAAAAAGTGAAAATGAAAACACTATATTTTTTTCTTTCTTTTGTGATTGCTTGCTTCAGAGGGTTAAATCAGACTCATACAGCCCATTTGTCACACTCTGTGAATTATTTAGCAGTGCAGTATTATGGTTCAATATCTGTAATGATCTTGCTAAGAGCTGCATCACTGAATGATGTGACATCACCTAGGGCTGGACGATATGGCCAAAATTTATATCACGATATATTTCTTAATTTCGGTCGATACGATATAATTCCGATATCGATATGAATACTATTTATCTGAAATAAAAATCTTTTGTAACATTATAAATGCCTTTATGATCACTTTTGATCAATTTTAAGCATCCTTGCTAAATACAATTATTAATTTCTATAATTTCTTTCCCAAAAAATTTATAAAAATTATACTGAATGGAATAGTGTATAATGTTACAAAAGCTTTTTATTTCAGATAAATGCTGATCTTTGGATCTTTCTATTCATCAAAGAATCCTGAAAAAAAAAATGTACTCAACTGTTTTAAATATTGATAATTCCTGTGATGGCAAAGCTGAATTTTCAGCAGGCATTACTCCAGTCTTTAGTGTCACATGATCTTTTAGAAATCATTTTAATATATTTGATGTAGGGGTCGACCGATTATCGGCGCCGATATTAAGCAGTTTTATGATTATCGGTATCGGTCATTTTCAAAACAGATTCGCCGATAAAATAACTTGATTTTGAAATGCACTATCTGGCTCTGATGCAGCCTGTCAGAACACACCACTCTGTGGCCTAAAGCAATCTCCGCCCACCGCCCATCTGATTTGTTGGGAGTCACGAGTCCAACCAATCAAAGCGGAATTCACTCTCACTCCGAAAGCGCTTGCTAACTGCAGCTGCTTCAGTGATCACGCATCAGTTGTCTCTCAAAGGTAAGGCAGCAGCAGACGT
>NW_015538036.1:1120453-1172385 GCF_001515605.1 Sinocyclocheilus anshuiensis | reverse complement strand
AGTGGGGTGAATTTTTTCATCCGTTTAAATTATATTAAGCCTTAAAGTTCTGTATAATTAAGGGTGTGGCCACTTGAGTGACAGGTGGATTGCCGCGGCTGTCACCACCGTCGAGCTAGGTGGGCATGGTTTCAGCAACCAGCTCCCGCCTCTTTGCCCATTTTCGCTCTGCCAAGATGGCGACGGCCGGCTCCGCCCACTATGAGCTTCAAAACCGCTCTTCAGGAACCTACGGATGAAGTCACGGACACTACGTCCATGTTTTTATACAGTCTATGGTTGGAGTCAAATTTTCTGAAGACAGTCGGTTTCCTTCAGAAATACAGTGATATAAAAACACCCGCACAGGGTTTCAATTTTGAAACGTGCAGTGCTCATGTTTATCAGTGGCGGCTCGTCAGTGGAGGCACAGCTTCCCCCTTGATGGAGTCTCTGTCACTCAGTCTACAGTTGAAGACCTTCCCAAGGCTCTTCACCGGACTCTCAGTGACTGACGGGATCTGGTATTCTCCCAGCCTGAAGCGGAATCTGTCTGTAACCTTCCCCTTCTTTAGAACCAAGGACCTGGACTTTGCAGGTTTGAAGCTCATGCGTGCCCATGTCATGAGTCTCTCCAGCCCCTGAAGAATCCACCTGGCTCCTGGTACCGCCGTTGCTGACACTGTGAGGTCGTCCATGAAGGCTCTTATGGGCGGTTGTCTTACTCCGGACTTACTGAGGGGACCTCTGCATTCTGTTTCAGCTGCCTTGACCAGCATATTCATCGCCAGCGCAAATAGGGTCACTGAGATGGTGCAGCCAGTGATTATCCCCACCTCCAGCTGGTGCCAGTCAGATGTTAGCTGGCCAGTAGTAACTCTCAAGCTGAACTTGCTGTAATAGTCCAGGATGAGATCTTTCACCTTCTGCGGTACATGGTGTTTCTCCAGTGCGACCTTCACCAGCATGTGGGGTATTGAGCCATAGGCGTTGGTGAGGTCCAGCCACAGTACTGCCAGGTCCCCTCTACCTTCTCTTGCATCCCTAATGAGCTGGGTTACCACGAACGTGTGTTCCAGACAACCTGGAACTCCTGGTATACCTCCCTTTTGCACAGACGTGTTGATGTACTTATTGCTCAACAGGAAGTTGGAGAGCCTCTTAGCCACGATGCTAAATAAGATTTTGCTCTCCACACTGAGCAAGGAGATAACCCGAAACTGGTCGATATTCTCAGACTTCTCCTCTTTTGGTATACACACTCCCTCAGCATACCTCCATGGCTGGGAGATCTTCCCTCTCCTCCAGATCACCTTTAGGACCCTCCAAAGCCGATGTAGTAGCTTTGGGCAGTTCTTATACACCTTGTAGGGCACTCCACTTGGGCCTGGTGCTGAGCTCGGTCTTGCTCTCCTCACCACTTCCTCCACTTCCTTTAGGCGGGGCTCCTTCAGGTCGAAGTCTGATGAAGGCTCTGGTGGTGTTATCAGCGCATCACATGGACCCAGCGGTTGTTCTCTAATGGGGTCACTATAAGTGGCCTTGAGGTGGCCATTTATAGCATCCTTGGAGCAGGTGAGGCGGCCAGCCCTCTTTTGGCCAAGGAGCTGCTTGGTCAACTTGAATGGATTAGCCAAGAATGCTGCCCTCTTCCTGGCTCTCTCCTTCCGCCTCCTTCTGTGAAACTCTGCCCTCCGTAAGGTCAAGAGTTGTTTCCTTAGGATTGCTGTCAGGTCCGCTAGGCCGGGCTCCTCTTGCGTCTTACCAGAAGTCGCTTCTGTGCGTTGTGTCGTCGATTCCGCTGTCAAGCATCTTATTCTGCCTTGATGGATTTTTAAACCCCTTTCATTCTTGCAGGTCCTGTCGCAGATGCACTGTATTGTCGTTGTCATTATTCCTTTATCCTGTGTCATTGTCCTCGAGTCCGTCCTATTGGGGTGCTCATCCTCCCCCCCTCTCGGGCACCCCTGGGGGTATCTTTCTTTTGTGGGTTTTGTAGCTTGCTTTGGGTTCTTCCTTACGGAAAAAGTGGTTTGGGCTGCCAACCCTCTCCACCCCTGGGCTGCCGTCTCTCCGGCCGTCATCTGTCTCTCCAGATGTCACCACCCTCTTCGTGGTTGTCACCCAGTCTATTCCTGGTTGTCACTGGTGCTCCCAGAGTATTTCAGTTCACAGAAAACATCTTCTGATGCACGACCTTGGACACATCATCAGTGTTGTTTCCAGGAGTCACTGGGTGTTTCGGGTCTTACAACAGACACCCTCGTCCTGGCGACCCGACCGAGGCTGATCAGACCCCGGCCTGTGTCCAAGTGGCATTCTACTGCCCCCACTGCTCTCCCCTCTTCAACCAGAGCCATCTGGAAGCTTTTTCTGCTGCCTCCACGTTGTTACCTATGGCTCTTCTTCGGTTAACACCTGTTATGCCCAACGTACCATAGGCCTTACTCAGGGAGTGACTGGCAAACCCCCTGCTGCCCACCTCTACTGGCATACACCTGGTCCTCCATCCGTTCCTCCGACAATCCTCCACCAGTTATAATACCAGTATAAGTATCTTGGAGAAAAGCCCCGGAGAAACTAAGGCAGAACACAGTATCATCAGTTACCGCTCTTTGACTTTGTTTTAGATCGCTCAAATTAAGTTACGGTGCTCTGCATCTGTTTAGCCGTTCGTCAATATTACTGTGCCAGCCTGGAGTTATACGGTATTCTGCCTCTGTTTTTACTGTACATTAAAGTCTGCGCTTTTAAATTACGGTGTGACTTGTGTACTTTCATACATCTGTCGGCACTTCTTTAGAAAAGCAATTTAATTAGATCGCGATCTAACAAACTGCTCCATATAACAAAGCACTGTAAACAAGCAACGACTAGATAACTTTGCAACAATAATTAATCGTAAGTAATCTTTAAAGTTTTTTTTTCTTTTTATAATGCAGATGCCAGTGTGAGGAGACGAATGCTATAGTCTCTAGCGGTCAGTCGATGAATTGCAGTTTTAGTCACTTCCGTGTTGGCTTCAAGCGAGAGACCGGGAGGTTGCCACTTGGGGAGAACACGCCTAAGCTGGATACAGGCTAACGTTACAGACCAAAAAGCCATTTTAAAGTGGTAATAATAATAATAATAATAATCGGCAGGGATCCCCAGACCAATACAAATAGTGTGCCTCCTCTATTTTAAAACCCACGAGCCGCCACTGATGTTTATTCAATGAAGTCAAAGCCTTTTGGAAAATCTATTTGTGGCGGTCAGTTGTGATATTGTGGCGGCGCCACAAATAAATTAATGTATGGGAAACGCTTACATAGGCTACAGAAACTTAAAACTTCCTCATGACAACCCGTCAAAATATAAGTTCAGGTTAGCTTAAAGAAATTATAAGAAATATATTACTGTGGTGCAGTATGATATACATAATACTACTACAACAATTATTACAACTTTTGTTTAAAATAATAATCACACAATACGCTATTTCTTCCATGTTTTAATTTTTATGGTAAACCCTTTGTTTGCCAAAAAATAAAGAGTTTAACTCTCATTTGATTAAAATATAAATTAAATGTATTTATCCCTTCATTTGCACTGTACTGTAAATTAAAACTAACTGAAATGTCTATTGTCACATAGGCCAAGACATTTCAAAAGGCTATTGAACTAAGTGTGCCTGTAAAAGGCTATTAGTGTTATAGTTTCATGAAAATAGTTGCAGTCTTCTTAACAACTTCTACAATATAGCTATGAAGACAATTAAATTATTTACACTTATTATATACATTTTTTAAAAGCTAATCCATTGATGTGCATTAGATGATGAATTGAATAGTCACCTCTACTATTGTAGGTTATGTTTTAGCCATCAGAAAAGAATTAATGAGGAATTATGAGAGGTTATGCTATTACACATAAATTTCTAACATGTAAATTATTGAAGCCAAATACTTACATTTCCCCAAGCTGTTTAGCTGTAGTACAGTATTCGTAGTCTTAATCGTGAAGCATACAGTGGCCCCACTTTTAACTCTCTCTTTATATTACCCTTATTGTAGATGGATGCACAGAGGAAGACAAGAGTAAGAAGTGCAGTGTGGGAGTACTACACTCAACCAACACCAGTAAAGGCAGTTTTTGTCCTTGTGACAAAAGAGCCCTTGTTATTCTTAATTTTGACATTAATTTTCATTTTTACACCAGACATGTGTATCGGTTCAAAATATCGGTTATCGGTCTACTTGATCTGTAATAATCGGTATCGGCATCGGCCCTGAAAAACACATATCGGTCGACCCCTAATTTGATGCTCAAGAAACATTTCTTCTTATTATTAATTGTGAAAACATTGTGCTGCTTAATATTTTTGTGCATTTTTTCAGGATTATTTAAAGAAAAGAAGAACAGCATTTATTTGAAATATAATTCTTTTGTAACTTTACAAATACCACTTTCAATTCAATGTGTCCTTGCTTAATTATTTCTTAAATCATACTGACCCAAACATTTGTCCGTACCTAATGCTGTTTTAAAAAAATGTGTTATTAATTGATAGTTTTCATGCTTTTCTCTTATAATAAGAGAAAACAACAAGGTCCATTCCAATAAGATTGGAATATTAGATTACTGCTAATATTCAAACCCCGTTTTACATGACTTTGCATATGAGGTTCTTCTCTTTTCAAAGGAACTTTCAAAGGTTGAAATGTGAAAAAAAAAATTTAATCGTGTTTGTTTCATACACGGTTTAATATGAGTGGCCAGTTTGCTCCTCTTCAAGAAGTCTTTCAGTAAAAAGCAGCTTTATCAGCAATGTTCTGGTTCTCAATCAGTAGTACTTCTTCCATCCTTCTCTTGTGCGGCATGTGGATCTTTGACAACAGCTCCCCCCTGCATCTGACAGGCCTCTTGGGAGCTGTGCCCCTCTCCACCTTCTGCTCACATGATTCCCACAATCCTCCTCAGCATCACGGCAGCCATCTTGGCCAACACCCTCCCATTTGCAGTGCATGCAGCCAATCCGGTGAAAGCAAGCGTCTGTGCTGTGAGGGAGGGACTGAGAGAGAGAAAGAGACATCTCTGATTGTAGCTCCGCTGAGGCTCACACAGCATCTCAATCCCCTGGCTGTGCTGAGCCAGAGAGCACTGAAGCCTTTATTCACACGGAGGATTTTAGCTGTCGCTGCTCATTCACAAGGCGAGGCCATTGAGTCCCGGAAGAATAGCATCCTTTCGGCCGGGTTTGCCGTGGACTGCTTGTTTATTTTTTCCCTTCCTTCTTTCTTTGTTTTCCTTGACTGTTTTTTCTTTCTCCTTTGTGCTGGAGAAGACTCTTGCTTGGACTGGATCGTTATTCCTATTCCCTGCTCCTGACTCTTCACTGAGGGCCTTCATCGTAAGTGTTGTCGTCGCAGCAGCTATCAGCTGAGTCACCATGTCTGATCTGACTCCCCAGAGCGAAGCCCCCACCCCCACTACTGACAAGATCACACAGGCTGCCAGAGAGACCATCTACCTATGCAACTTCCGCGTGTCGGTGGATGGCGAATGGCTGTGCCTGCGCGAGCTCAACGACATCTCGCTAACGCCAGATCCCGAGCCGGCTCATGAAGGTAGGTGCACAGCATCACTAGGCCTCTGTGGCTCCTATCGTACTGGGCGGTGCTCGCCCAACCTTCCACCATCATGCTCTCAGCATTCCCGCAGGCCTGCTTGGAAATGTAGTTTTTATGGAGAACAAGTGTTTGTTTCTCACCGAGTGGTTTGAGACAAGCTATTCATATCCTGTTTTATTCTAATTAAATTATTGTCACATTGAACAAATTGAGTATGTGCACTGCACTGTTCGGAAAATCCCTCCAATAAACAAACAAAAAAAAGTTTTTGACAGACTGTTAGACTTGTAGTGTCATTGACTGTAAGACAATTTGGATTGTTGGTCATAATTTTTTAAACAACACTTAACACCAAAAAAGCTGACACTAAAAAGCAATGACTGTAAAGATAACTACATTAGCATACACACCAACAGAATATAATATTTGGTTCTTGTTATTAGTGCATGCTGCAGTTATGTTCGAGCTCTTAAAGCAGGATGAATTCTGATTGGCTGACAGTGTTTTTATTCTTCATCATCTGGAAAACAATCATTCTGAAAGTGATCCCAACGATATTGCTACTCTGTTTCATTATAGCTGTGGTGTGGACTTCCCTATTCTCATAACTAGAACGATTATTAAACCTTTATAGTTATCATGCTTGGTGTGAATGGACCTTTAACAAATGACTTAATATTGTTTGAAATGTTCTTTTTCTCTGTTGAGTTTAATAAAAATAAAAGTCATTTTGCAAATTTGCTTATCATTTGGTTTTCATTTAACTTTTCTGAAGAGAAAAATAAGGCAATAAATTGTTTTCTAGAATAGTGATGGTGTCAGACCTCACAATTGTTTTGCTAATCCAGTGCATTACTGGAGAGTCACGGCTTATCGTGCCAAAGGTTAAAAGGTTAACATCATATGGACACAGTACTGTTGCCCTGGAGACAGGCCTGGGATTCCCACTCAATCAAATGACTTGAAGGCATGTGATCAACTGGCAGTAGAGAAGATGCAACCAGGGCCACTAACAGCAACAGTTTAATCTAATGTATTTTATCTTCATTGGGCGAGCAGGAAACAGGCATGTAGAAAGACAAGGAATAGAAAACATTATCTGATAAGGTGTGTTTACAGAGTCATCCTCTGAGATGATTATATACTACAGAAGTAGTTGTTTGTTGGTCAAGCATTTTCACGAATTGCATCACCTTTGGACTGTGTGATAAACATCTGATATTTTTAGTGTCACATCGGCCCCCAGGGTTCAGAGCCAACAGAAGTTAAGACAGTACTATTTCCTCTCTGGTATTTTTTTCATAGATGTTTTACAACAAATATTCTCTTCAATTAAGCCACTGCATATCAATCAGTACTGGTTAGTTGACATTGTGCCCTTGATCTGTTTCACTGCATGCAGATGTTCTTTGTAGTGTTTGGTGTGCTCTGCCTCATTAAGTGTCACTTATGGTTTTATTTCATTTTTGTTTCTTCTTTTCCCTCTCAGCCAAACGACATAGAAACTCTGTGAATAAAAAAAAATCTAGCATGATTTACTCGCCCTCATGTCGTTTCAAACCTGTGTGACTTTCTTCTGTGGAATAGGGCTGTCAAAATGGCTGAAAAACTAAATTCGAATTTTGTACTGAAATATTATCAAAATTCTAATTATATTCTAATATAAAATACATAATTTCCGTTAGGGTGAAGAAAAGCTTTTGACTTCTCTCCTGAGGCCACAAGAGGGCGCATCGAGCAAAATATTACTAATGCACGTTTATTCAAAGCATAAGAAAACATGACTATCTGTGGAAAAAAAAGTGCATAATGTTTAAAATAATGTTTATAAACCAATTATTATTAATTAAGTTGCTTAAACAACTATAAACAAAACAGCATCATGTATGTATGCATAGTTTAGTACAAAGGGTGGAAAGCCAATCTCACAGAGTATATTTTTCATTTAAAAACATGAGATGCAGTGGGATGGGGAAACCCCCCCGCCATAAAGTCTCGATATATGTTTTTTTTTTTTTCAAAGTTAAACTTGCATTAATTTTACATGGCTTTCTAAACATGCAGCTATTTTGTGCGAGATGCGAGTGCAATGGTGATAGATGTCCCTCTAGAAAAAATGCGCGAAATATGCGTTCTGTGTGAACGGCTTGGTTTCAGTTTTGTTGTAAACAAGATCTTCTCCGCATTAATGTTCTCTTTTTCTGCAATATTTTTAATGAGCAACGCAGCAGCGCCGCATCTAGTGGCCTCAACTGGATAGGCTAACAAAAACATTATAATGCAACACTTACATCGTCATCAGCCACTGATAAGACTGCCTCCTTAATGCACACCTAAAATTCGAATGCAGCGTTTTTGAAATGAATATTCGAAATTCGAATTTTTTTTGACAGCCCTGTGGAACATAAAAAATATATGTTTTGGACGAAAAACTTTCTTTCATGTTTTACAGAAGAGAGAAAGTCATACATGGAAGTTTGGAACTACGTGTGGTAAAAGATAATTTTTTGTTTGTTGCTGTCGTGGAATTAATCTAACAAAAAAAGATTATTCCAGTGCTGTGGATAAAAAGGAAATATTACATTCTTTCCTGAGGCCTTCTGTCAAACAAATCGGTTTAGATAAGTTGCCACTAGAGTCTTGCAGGACAAGTAGAGCATTGTTTGAGCTCCTTCTAGTGTAGTCAAATTACTTCATGGTTAGTAACTGTCTTCTGATCCAGATTTGCTGACATGTTATAATAGTGGCTCTTAATGACCATCAGCACTCAGTTTGCTATTAATAGTCTCTGTTGTAGTGCTTCTAAAGTCATCCACTAGAGTAAGATTTGCGCAAATGTATGACAGTGAGAGCGAGTGAGCTTTGCTCTGTAGATAAAAGTCTACACGCTCAAATTTCCTACAACATAATGTGTATTCCCTCTTGTTGTTGCTTTGGTTTACTCCCATGATGTGCATGACCCAATCCTTTTCTGCTTTTTTTCTGTTTTCCATTGCCTTTTGCAAAGACTCATGGGAGGATTTCACAGATTTGGTGGAGCAAATGCAAATGCTTGATGAGTTTAAAGGTGCGTATGGTGGCATCACTCCCCCCAGTCCCACCTCATCCCTGCCTCGGGCACCATCCTAAAACCACAGCTGCATGGCCGTGCAGCCCTGTCTTTACCAAACCAGCCTCCCTGAACGACACATTCGCACCACAGCTTCTAAAGCTCTACCTCTTGTGCTCATGTTCTTTTGTTCTCTTTATTTGTCTCTTTTTCATTGTCTATTATCTCCCTTCCTATTGATTTGATGTTTCTATCAATAGCTTTGTCTCTGTTACTTTTTTCGCTAGCTCTCTTTGTAGCTAGCTAAATATTTGGCTACCCATTTGGCTGGATTGCTCTTGTCTGGCCTGTTTTTTTTGGCTGTTTCCCTGCCCCACCCCATTCTCTGGCTGATTTGGCATGTTGATCGCATGGTTTTACTTGCATTTCATACTATCATTGATCAATTTCTGGTTCTTCAGATTTATTCCCTGTAGAGACATTAAACATTAATGATTCAGAGACTTCTTATGCACTAAAAAACACACTAAAATAATCTGTCCTTACAGTGAAATAGTTTTGTTTCTGTAATTTGTATAACCTTTGCATAGACATGAAGCTATAGCTTGTCTCATTCTTTGATGTGTGACTCTGCAAAGCTACAAGGTCTTTAATACCTGGTGAAAACGGATTTTTAACAGTAAAATCTGTTGGTTTTACAATTCATTTCAAGGTCTTTGAACAACTTCATTCTTGTTGTTGCATTAACAATTCAATATTATTTTATAAGTAATGACCATTTAAAATAAACTTGGGCTGAAATGACTAGACTTGAACTGAAAGTATCTTCCATGCCATCATTTTTCATTTTAAAAGCCAGTGTACTGTGGAAAAATGACCCACTGCCTCCTGGATCATTTCTCCTGTCTCAACACCTGAAAAGTAATGAGATTTTGGTGCAATGTAAGTGCAATGAGATGGGAAGTTTGACTAAATGCTAAATTAGTCCATCATGGCCCATTTGTAAAATCAACCCAATTGATTTTAAAGGGAAAAAAACCTATACCAGCCTTTCTATTGCCCAGCACTGTCCTCATGAAAAAGGTCACTGCTATTCGTGAACAGACATGGATTGAGAGTCTTAATGATGAAATGATTGCATTACTGTGGGTGTGTTTTGGTTTAGACAGGGTGAGGCTTGAGAACTCAAACTAGAAATTCAGTTCAGTAAAAACAGATTTACTGTAGTGATCGATTTACTCTTGTGATTCATTATAAGGTTGAATTGAGATTATCCTGAAAACAACAGCTTTCAAAACAATCATCTGTTAATTTTTATCTGAAAATTTCTCCTGAGGAGCATGATTGAGGTGGGATGAAATCTGTGTGCATTTGATGCATTTCACATTGCATCAACTACAATTTCATAAGTCTTAGCCAGACATAGATGTAACCACGTAGCCACAGTCAATGGGAAGTCCTCATGAAGTCTTTCTCTGAGAAAATCTCTGAGAAAACCCTCATATATTGCTTATATCTCATGCTCAAACCTGTTAAATACTGTGTAGAAAAATTCAGAGTTAGAGAATGATGTTTTAATTCATGCTTGATTTTTTTTGATTTCCAGATCCCAAGGATCCCATTGCCATCGAGAGGCTTAACCTGATGAACATGGCCAAGCTGAGCATCAAGGGCTTGATTGAGTCTGCACTGAACCTGGGTCGCACACTGGACTCAGACTATGCCCCGCTGCAGCAGTTTTTTGTCGTCATGGAGCACTGTCTGAAACACGGACTTAAAAGTAAGCGCAACAAATCCAACCCAAATTCTGCTGTCCTTAGAGTATTCGCTGGTCCTCATTTGTATCCTTTACGCAAAAATCATCTGCTCATTAATTTTGATAATTACTGATTGTGGAAAAGTTGACTCCAGAAGCTGGTGAGATCACAGCCAGCGTCAAAGACCTTCCTGGGCTCAAGTAAGACGATGTTTTCAAATTGTACATGTTGTTGTTGTTTTTTTTTAATGCATGTTTCTGATTCTAAAGTTGTTCTTTTATCCCAGAACCCCATTAGGAAGAGGCAGAGCATGGCTTCGTCTGGCCTTAATGCAAAAGAAGCTCTCAGACTACATGAAGACCATCATCAACCGAAAAGACCTACTAAGGTACAATTACAGCTTTTGGTCTCTAGTATAAAAGCCGTAATTGTGATTTTGCAACCCAGTTTTGTAAATGTCTTATATTTGATGTTGTTGTGTTCCTCAGTGAATTCTATGAGCCCAATGCTCTTATGATGGAGGAGGAAGGAGCTGTGATCGCTGGGCTGTTGGTGGGCCTGAATGTCATTGATGCTAACTTGTGTATGAAAGGGGAAGATTTAGACTCACAGGTATCTGTTAGTTACTGTACATGAGTAATGAAGGGACAGCAAATGATGGAACAAAGTGTTATCTTTGTTACATTTTCTTTGTCCTTTCAAAGTTTTTCTCCAAAGTGTGCTGGCCAAAAGGCGATACAGGGTAATAAGATCTCCTCTACTCTCTTAATAGGTTGGAGTCATAGATTTTTCCATGTATCTGAAAGATGGCGCGCACAGCAGCAAAAGCACAGAAGGGTGAGTCCATATTCAACTCCCTCAATGGAAGCTAATTGTTGTAGTCTGACAGTTATTGGACTCAAAGCTGCTCTTTGCTTGCAGTGATGGACAGATTACAGCTATTCTTGACCAGAAGAATTACGTTGAGGAACTGAACAGACATTTAAGGTGCAGTCCCTTTACCCAACATCAAACTTGTGGGGTGTGTTTGTGACTAGCTGCTCATTTGGAAAGCATGAGCAATCTCTCAATGTCACTCTAAATTCCCCTTTCCCAGTGCGTCAGTGAATAACTTGCAAGCCAAAGTGGATGCACTGGAAAAATCCAACACAAAACTTACAGAGGAGGTGGGTAGTAATTATAATTTAATGGATTACTGAAGATGTGGTAAATACAAGAGCGTAATAAACAAGAGACAAATGATTTACATAACTGATAGATAATTTACATGTTAGCAGAATTGAATTCACATGATATATTTATGCACACAGCTGTGTATACACTACTGTTCAGAAGTTTTAGGTCAGTGAGATTTTTTAAATGTTTTTCAAAGAATTCTCTTATGCTCACCAAGGCTGCATTTATTAGATCGAAAATATAATACCATGAAATATTATTACAATTGAATATAGCTATTTTATATTTTAATATATTTTAAAATGTTATTTATTCCTGTGATGGCAAAGCTGAATTTTCAGCAGCAAATAAAATCCTTTTGTAACACTTCTTGTTTGTAACATTTTTGTAACTTTACTGTCTGTCTTTACTCTTACAGTTTAATGCATCTTTGTGATTAAATGTTTTTTTTCCCCCAAAAAAATAAGTAAAAAAGTGCTGACCCCAGAATTTTTTATGTGGTTTATTGACACAGCTTGAAGAACTTAGTAAAGTAATGAGATAACTAGTTGTGAATAGATGGTAGTAATAATTTCTTGTTCCAACTGCTTGTGCATGTGTTCTTGATATTTAGCTTGCTGTGGCAAACAACAGGATCATCACTCTGCAGGAGGAGCTGGAAAGGGTGAAGGAGGAAAGCTCTTACGTAGTGGAGTCTAGTCACAAGGTGAAGAACATTTTTGATGCCACAGTGCTGATTGTTAACAATCATTCAATAGAACAACATTGATTGTTGCTCATTATTCAAAAGTAAGCCTCAAGCTCATAGTAGTTCTTTGCTCTCATATTTGACCTGTATTTCTCTTGAAGGCATCAAGGGCAGATGGTACCGCAAACGGTCAAGTGCTTGGAGAAACTCGCAAACAGCTCAAAGAGGAAACTCAGCTCAGACTGGCGAGTATACCATTAATGTGTATATCGTTCTCTTTATCTTCAAATTCATCTCTGATATGGGGTCTTCAAAGAATCGAGTCAGTGTTCTTTTGATTAGAAGTCTGAAAAACCTGAATCCTTGAGAAACAGTGTATTATTTGTGTGTTTGTGTAGGATGTGGAGAAGGAGTTGGAGGTGCAGATAGGGATGAAGCAAGAGATGGAGCTGTCCATGAAGATGCTAGAGAAGGACATCTGTGAAAAACATGATGCTTTGGTGGAGCTCAGACAGCAGTTAGATGAAATGCGTACACTCAACCATGAGCTCTCCATTAAGTCACATGTAAGCTTATGCAACTTATTCAGTTATATTTTTGAATAACTAAACCTGGCTCTCGCCATAAACATAGCCACAGAGGCTGACATGGCGTTAAAAAAGGAAGAAAACAGTCACAGGTATGAAAGAGAGAGACACATTTCCATTAAAAAAACATGCTTCTCACAATTCACAGATTTCACACACGGAAGCTGCTTGTAAGCAGCATATATTTATTTTCCCTCCCCATTTTAAAAGGTTACTCTATGGTGGAGTGACAACGAAGTGATCTGATTTGACAGTGCCAAAATAAAGAAGCAAGTAGAGTAGACTTGTGGTGCCGAGTCACCATAGCATGTTTAAATTTCAGGAATTTCTATTCATCTGTCTGAATCCTGCTGTTGCTTCACTGGGCTTGTATGTGTAGAATTGTTGATAAGATTAAGAACATTACAACTACAGTAGTACCACTTATCTAATGTAGCAATTTATTTTTGATGCTGTGTGTTTGTGTTTGTGATTGTCTGTGTTTGTCTGGCTTGTAGAGCTCAGAGGCCGGTGCAAAACAGAAAAGTGACATCATCAGCCGCTTGGAGGAGAAAACAAACCAGATGGGGAGCATTATTAAACAGCTGGAGAGCAGGTAAAGGAGTCTAACTACATAAACACAGCATTTACACATGACATGTACACTGCAAAACAAAGAATGGGGTTCAAAAGTCTGAGAGCACAAGTGAAAATGCCTCTTCTAATTTCAATAAACAATATATAACATAGGAGCATATATACTGTATGTACACAATATTATCAATTAATATTGACCTATACTAATAAATGCTTTAAAAGTTAGTTAAATTTTTTTATAGTTTAAATAATTTTTAAAGTTAACAAATTGAACCTTAAAGCGTTATACAACTAAATTTTTATACACTTTTGATTGCAAATGAAAAATTCTATTTTGAATCATAGATTTTATCTGTGAACTTTTGAATCGCACCGTATATAACACATTTTCCAAAGGAGGTTATTGTTCAGGATGGGTAGATTTCCTTAATCGGTGAATGATCATAAATACAGAGTGCAGATCACATATATAGAGCACAAATAAGACAAGTCCACTCTTTCCTGTTTCAGTTCTGTTGCCAACCTGTTGGAGGCAGCAACGTTTGTGTTTCTACAATAACTTCTGCTCTCTGTCTCTGTCTTCTCTCAAACACTTCTTTGCTTTTGCCTGTTCATTTGACATTTTTCACATGCTCATTCTCTTGTGTTTCTACACCTTTTTCCTGAACAGTGAGAAAGACATGGCTAAACAGGCACGAAATTTGAACACGGCTGCAGGAAAACTCCTTTTTTGCATAACATAGATGACTAGGGTGTTTATTTTATTACTGAGTTTCAGATCCATTGCCGTTATTCTGTCTTTAAACCGGACTGAAAACTACAGATCTTGCTTCTGTGTCGCCCCCCAGCCTCATCTTTCAATATTGTACACCTGATCCAGTGCTCCTGTCTCTAGTCTTCTTCTGTATGTTTTAGCCAAAGTAAAAATGCAGCTGTTTTGGCATCTTAGAACAAAGATGGCAGACATGTACATTTTAAGTAATGGAAATGCATCTCTCTTATATCTTTACTTCTCAATACTGAAAAAATACTTCTCAAACCATAACCCAGTTCGGTACAGCACGGGGAAACATTCCTAACAAAATTGTACAATCGTTTTATACTCTATAAAAGTATGCAACACCATATTATTCAGTTAATTTTGGTTAAAAGTCTTTGACCTGAATATTAGACCAACCTGCTTAAGTTTCATGATGTTGAGTGCTTTGATGGATGCCCAAGCTGACAAACAGAGTGTTTATTTCAGGCTTATTCAGGAGGTTATGTTAGCTTTTTTTGGAAGAAATGCTGTTGAGTGCTAGATGGTGTGCCTCGATTATTTTACAGCTTATTGTAAAATTAATTGAAATCTGAATTTGATGCAGTGGTAGTTGATGCCAAATGTCAAAGTTTTGGAAAGATATTTGTGACGCCAAGCTTTACGGATTCTGCAAAAAGTCTGGATGATAAAATCCTCTAAATTGTGAACGGACTGAAGTGTATGTAGACATAATTTAGATGTGAAATGTAGTACAAACATAGCTTAATAAAAAACAAATCAGACACTTGTCAGACTTCTTTGCCTTCTTGAGCTTTTACAGTTTCTGCTCTAGCCACATGCTTCGTCCTACGTTCCTCCCTTAGTTCTTCTTTATGCTTTTATTATTCAGTTCATCTTCATTTCCCATGGCTTTTAGTTTTCATTTCACCACATTAAGTTAATGTGGCCCAACTTCAGATGTAAGAAGGCGGAACGAGAGCGGGACCTGGCTGACGAGGCCAATCGACTCTTCAAGCAGGAGTTTGGAGACAAGATTGAGAGTCTGCAGGAAGAGGTGGAGCAGTTACGGAGACAGAGGTCCTGAGATTTACTTATTGTTGTGATGTTACATATACTGGTCAACCAATATATTTTGTTTCATAGCTAGTAAGCAGATGTTAGATAATAATAAGAAATGGCACTTAAGCACCAAATCAGCATAGTAGAATGATTTCTGAAGGATCATGGGACACTGAAGACTTTAAGATGTTTGTCACTGATCTCATCACTTATTTAGCAGTGCTTTTTGAACCCTGGCTGAAGCACAAAAGTTAGTTTTCATTGTGACTTAACCAGATGATTGCACAGCCACTGCTAATGTTGTGAAAATTACAAACACGTTAAGAAAGACCTTGTCTTTCTTGATATGATAGATGGCTTTTGGAACAAGAGCTCAGGAAATGGCGAGAGAATCCTGGAGGCCACATACCTGAAGCTCTGTTAGGAAAAACCCCACCTCAGAGAGACATGAGACAGCATGTGGAGGACATCAGAAGGGTGAGACCTGCTTTCCACTTTAGTGCCATTCAGTTGCTTTTTCTGAGTGTGCTGTTCCCTGAAATTCAGGCTTTTTGTTTTTATACAGGAGTTAGAGTCTGTTAAAAAAGAAAATGATACATTGCGTACTACGCTTGAGGAAAAGTCAAGTCCGAGTTCCAGTTTGTAAGTCTTAAATGCTGGATCAGTTGCATACAACTCGATTTATCTACTGCAATGTTATTAAAATTAAACCGTCTTTTTCTCAGGACGCTGTCACATGAAGATGAACAGGTACTCTACATTTAATCAGTAATTCTTTTTTTTTTTTTTATCAGAGAGGTTCCCTGCAATAATTTCTTATTTTTATATCTTACTTGATAGGACCAGTCTCTTTGTAAAGACACTGACCCTACCATCTGCCCAATGTGTGAAAACCAAGACTCTCTGACTACACCCAAGGTACCCCAAGCAAGGAAATTTTAACATTTAAGCAACAGTACAACAAAATCCTCAGCAAACCCTAAATGCTTTTTAATAACATGTTATAAAACTACACTACTGTTCAAAATTTTGGGTCAGTAACACGTGTTACAAACGATTTCTATTTGAAATAAATGCTGTTCTTTTGAACTTTAACAATAACAGAATACAAGCGCAACTGTTTTCAACACTGATAATAGTAAGGAACTGTTTCTTGAGCACCAAATCAACATGTCTTTTTAAACATTTCAGAGGCAGTGTAAGAGCTGCAGTGGTGTGTTCTGTGAGAACTGCATGGCCAATGAACTTCCTCTGCCCTCCTCCATCAACCCTGAACACGTGTGTGATGTTTGCTACTCACAGTTACTGCAGCAGTACGCGTCCTCCCCTTCCTGAGGGGGCGCTCATTTCTGAGAACAGATTATTCTGGCAGTAGTTGAATGGGTAATCCATGACAAATGACACCTCACATTCTAAATCATCAGTCAGTACCAGGTATCTCAGTTAAGCAACATATCAGTTATTTTGTTTGCATACAACATTTGCCAAAATGGGATTATTTTTTACAAGCTCTTGTGGGAAATGCTTTAAAGATTTTCATGATTTCATATAATTCTTGAGGATGAGTGAAGCTGTCCACCAAGTGGATTTATGTGGTTCTAGTACTTGAATTGTCTCCATGTCATTCATGATTGCAAGCAGGATATACAATAACAAAATAGTGACGTATTAATATATATATATATATATATAAAATGAATTAGGAGATGATGGATTGTAGACAGGAGAGTGTCAGCTTTTTGAAAACTATGGCACTAAACAATGCACATGAACTGACATTTTAAACATGAGTCCAAAACTCATCAGTTGTCTACGATACAATTCAAACAAAACAGCATATTATGGAGCTCGTCACAGAGAAGACCATAATTGAAACTGAAATAAAATGTAATTATGTAGCGATAAAAAGGTAGTTTTATGCCTGTGTAAGAATGCATTTTATACTGAATAGCTGAACAATAAAATGTTATTATAATTTGGATTTCTCAGGCTAAATCATTTTATACATACATGCAATATTTTTGGCAGAATTAAAGCTTTGGTGAAAGACGGGAATGGCTTGGCGTGTTTGGGTGCTACAATGATAAACAGCACTTACTTACATTTGCATCTCATGTGTTTGAAGGGTTTCATAAAGTTACAAGTACAACAATGGAACGGTTATGGTTTTAAAAACTTCGGACACTTCCTCTACATTGACTGTTTTGTTAACATTGCGTCGATCTGAAATCAGAACTAAATATCCAAAAAGAAACACAACAGGCAATAATTGTAAAGTTCTCTTTTAATGTTGGTTATATGTATTCTTGTAATATACATTGAATCACTTTCATTAAATGGGCTGGGATGCATTAAGACAGTTTGAATAGTTTACTTTCATCCTATTGTTCCTCCCTTGATGCTGATGAATTCAGGAACAGCTCAACATATCTCTTCACTGAACGGCAGGGGAAAAAACAAAGCCAGGTTAGTCATCATGTTTGTATTTAACATTTTGGACCACATTTGGGTTATTTCAGATGAACACACATATTGCTTACTTATATACTCTCGGTCTTTGGACATGGCTAAAACGGCATCTTGATGTGTTCTGAAGTAGGCATCTGCCTCACCGGTGGGTCGTCCATCAGGGCCGTACTCTACAAGAACCTTCACCAGTCTGATAGGAATGAAAAACTAGAACAGAAATGACACCTCAGTCATTTGGTGTAGATTATACACTGGGCAAGATCAATTGAGGTCTTATTAAGGAGTTACTCCACTCCTCTTGACCACCTCATTGACACAATCAAAAATAATGCTGTATATTAAATAGAATAAATGTAATATAAAACTTTACCTTGACAATGTCTTCTCCTGTGGCATCATATGGCAGACCTCTCATGTGAATGAAGTTGTGTGTTGTTGATACAGAGCTACTGTTTGCTGTCCACAAAAATACAGATGTTTAGGACTGCACACAGTATACAACATTTGTATTAATATTTAAAGCCTGGTTGTAAAGGGACACTGTAATAAACACCTGCTTTCATTGTGCGTGGCGTGTCCTCAGCTCCTGGTGTGAAAGATGACGTCTCATTTCGCTGCCTTCCATACTGGATTTGGATCTCACTTTTCCTGCTGGGGAAAATCTCAATATACCTGCATATGAGGACAAAACAGCCCTTTGTGAACACAGATCTGAAATGTTAAAGTACATCTTTGATTTTAAATCTTTTGGTATTGAACAGAGGCAAGGCACCCCAGGTGATGTAACTAAAATATAACTAATAGATACCACCATACTTCCCTAGTTGATTGACTTACATTAAAAATTGCAAACACGTTTTGTATTATAGGTTTCTGAAATGGTATGTTTAAATATGGAAATGATCCATTATCTAATTATTTATACAATGTTGAATGTATAAAATCAGGCAAATGATATATGAACAAACGCCTCAGTAAAAAGCTTCAGAATATAATGTAATATAAATGCTTTAAAGATATGTAACGTAATTGAAATATATATATATACGCAAATAGATGAACTGCAATAAAATGAGCACTAAATATTTTGTCTGAAAACTCAAAATCTCAAAGAAGTGCATGAAAAAAAAACTAAAAACACATTTATGTTCCTGAAAAACATTTATTTTGTGTCAAGTATTACTTGATGAAATACCAACCTGTTTCCCATGACTTCTCTGTCTTTCTTTAGGGCCTCTTCAGCCACTTCCTTAGTGGCGAACTGCACGAAGGCATCGCCTGAGTTTCTTCCTCTCCTGTCCAGGACTATTGCAACTCCATCTTCCACAATCTCCAACTCTGTTTTGAGAATATTAAAGCACTCAAATGAAGCATATGGCTTTTATCAGTGCAATGACATTCAAATGTCACATTTTTAAGGATCTCACCAGAGAAAAACTGAACGATGTCTTTCTCTGAGCAGCTGAAGGGAAGCCCTCTGAGTCGCACCACTCCATCTGTCTCTGTAAACTGCTGTGTAGCCTTTAATACGGCTTCAGCATCTTTGTTTGTCACCTCATACACTGAAACACATAACATCACTAAATATGAGCACTGTGAACAATCTGGCATGTGATGAACACAAATAATACTGCTTACCTTCAACAAAGCGTTGTCCCAGGTAATGTTTGTGCAGATCCAATGCTTTACAAACATCCTCCTCGTGCTCCAGCTCAATAAACGCCTGTCCCATTGATTTGCCGTTCCTGTTCTGAATTATATGGATTCCCTCAACTCCACCTCGGATCCTACAATCTACAAAAATCAAATATATAAATAAAATGAAATGTGCACTTCACATCATGAGTAGGTCATATCTAAACATCTTCAAGAGCTGGAAATCCAAATATATTGACGCAACCCTATAAAGCCTACTGTATCGTATTTGATGCATTCATTTCTATTATCGACATTATCAAAATTTTGCAGAAAAACCTGCTACATGCTTTCTGCCACCGATTAAAAGTTCTTACTTTTTAATCAAATAAAAGGCCTTTTAGTATAATTCTAAAAACACCCACCTTTAGTTTGTGGTACATGTTTTTCTGCTAAAATCTTTAATGATTTTTATGAAGTATATATAAAAATAACTTTTATAATGTTATAAATATTTCAAGATTAACATTTTCTTAGCTTAATTGACTTTGATTATTCATACATACATTATTATTTTGAAAAATCATATTCAAATGTGACTATCAACTATGAAACATGAGGCTTTTGAACATTTTGCATTGCATTATATGTTTTGCTATGGAGCTCTGATCGTAAAACTAAGTGTTTACATGCATCTTACTTCGACATATTCAGTGATACAGAGTGACAACTGATATTACATGCATTTTATCTAATAATCCACTAAAGTGTACCATTATAATATTTTTTATACATATTTTTGCTCAATTTGGAAATCTAAATAAAACAGCTGTTTTTTCCCCTCCTTGAGTGTAAGCTTAATATCCTACTATATCATGGGCCATACAAGTATGGTGTATCAAATATGATACAAAAAAACATTAAGTATATATGCAAAAACATTTTAAAGATATTCTTTCATATTTTATCTAAAGGTTCAATAAATGTTCATTTCAAAAAGTTAGGTTTTTCTGATTATTATTTCATGTTTTACATTTTAATATATCTTGAACTGACTTGACCAAGTAGGTGAAGCATGTCTGCAAAGACTTAAGAGACTGTGAAACATCAAAACAAGTACCAGAAAAGAAGTTCATTAAGTCCTCTGCAGTACATGACCAAGGAAAACCCTTGGCCTGGATGATGAACACTTCCTTTGCTTGGGGCTCCTCATGAGGGGTGTATTCTGGTAGTGGGTACTCATCTTCCTTAGACGGTGCCTAAAACATTAAAAGAATAGTGTCAGGAGAAAACAATTAAGTTAAACGTTATGTGTCTGAACAGTTTTTTTCTGGAAATGCACTTAACTGTCTGTACATAAATGCATCAGGTACCTCAGTAAATAGTCTTCGCTGATATAATGTCCATGGATGCTTGACTTCATGATCTGCAAAATATCTCGCTGACCACGAATGAACATCTCGACCTCGTGCTACTGTAAACTGCGCAGTTTTAATATGATTCAGAGCATCCACGCATGGAAACTGCTGCTGTCTCCTGATACAGCGAACAAGAGACAACAAGAGCGCGCTCCTACTGAATGCAGACATCTTGTACTGTACACAACTTCGCCTTAAAATTTAGCTTAAACCCTAAAGTAAACAGACAGTTTTAACACGGCATGTTTCAGCTCAATTGCCCCAAAAATCACGTTGACCTGCGGCATCAGAGGACAACATGACGTCAACAACACGCGCCCTTGGCCTTGACAGTCCTTTCAAAATAGTAGTTATTTTTTAGTTGTAGTTTTTTTATAACTACAGAGTTTTTTTTAATTGCAGTTATAACAAAAAAGATTACAGTACGTACAAAATAAATATAAAATACAGTAAGTACAAAACATACAAAAAACGTTCAATAATAAACGAATTATGGTTTAACTGGTTAAGAGAATAAGTAATGTAATATAACGATTCTTAAGAAATAGACAGAAAGGAGTAAAAAAAGAGAGAGGGAGAGTGCACACAAATAAAGATACAAGTATATTAAGGAAGAATATTAAACATGGCACAAGTTCTAGATGTTTTATAGCTTTCTTGTTAACAGATGGTGAAATTTCAGTTCAGTTCTTGTTTGAAGATGTTAAAATGGGGTTTACTATATTTACATTTATGGACATAAAACTTTCCAATAAATAAAAGGAGGTTTACACAAAAACTTGCATTAAATAAATACTTATCTTTAGCATAAACCCCAAAAAGAATGTGTCTATAACATAAAGAGAAATCATAAAAAACATTTTGGACAATCAAAGCATTAACATGAACAAAAGGACACTCCAAAAACAAATGAGCTACAGTTTCAAAAGAAATTTCACAGAAAGAACAAAATGTATCAAAGTCACTTTTACATTTCTGCAAAAACTGCGTGACAGGATAAAATCTGTGAATTATTTTATAAAATATTTCTTTAACTTTTTATTTGTAGTTGTAGTTCAAAACTGCAAAATACGGTGCTTGATTTGGATTTAGATATTTTGTATTCTTGTAATAAAGCAAATTATTACACCATTTTCTGAAAATTATTTACTTTTTATTAGGATAAAGAATATTTTTGTCAACACACTATTAAGGTAGTATTAGATATTATAAAGACATGTACTGTTGTTAGTAAAATTACATTTTTGCTTTTCATTGTCATTATAATAAATGTAAAACAAATGATCAGAATATTATCTGGCGAACATTAACTTCATAATTAGTTAACAGCTATAAGTTATTGTCTTTTACCGATTATTAGATACTGATAAACCTAAAGATAAGCATTTTAATTTAAAATTATTTATATAGCCATTTTTACAATCAATCAACAACAACAACAACAAATAATAATAATAATAATGAACAAATATAATTTTTAGAGAGAGAGAGAGAGAGAGAGAGAGAGAGAGAGAGAGAGAGAGAGAGATTGTTAAGAACATAATTATCCGTTGAATTCCCTCAAACGCTCTTTTATCCTAATGCTAACGTGACTCTTATTTGAGAAGAAAGGCTATCCATTGGATCTACCAGCTGTCGTGATCTCGCGAGATTTGTGGCTCTGGAGACACTTTGGATGGGAAGGAGAACTTTTGCACGGGAAGGATCTGTGTTGTTGGAGTGTTAAGGATATTAAGGCTCAAATACTTTGCTTTTCCACCTTTCAACAGTCAAGATAACGGTCTAGTGTCGATTTCTCATCTACAGCGCATTTTCCTCAAGGAGAGATGAGCTTTTTATTGTAAGTATGAATGGGTTCTATAAATGGGAACACTGATGGCTAGTTAGCAAGCGTAGAAATACTGCTTTTGTCCCGAAGCTGCCTATACATTACCAATTCTGACTCACAGCCGTCATTTATTAGCAGCTAACAGTAATGATATATAAAACAGCTGATAGAAGCACAGGCTGATCCTGTCGCAGCAGATTAGTATGTGACCATCATAACACAAAACTGTAGGCTGGCTAATGAAGAATACTTAGCCAGTACATGAGGCCATCAGCAGCTGCAAGAAATTGGGTTTGGGTACTCATCATTATGACTGCCCTTGGATTCATTTTACAGTAATCTGGCTGTGAACACAGCTGTATTTCCCAACATCATGCCATTTATGTAACCGGGAGATTTTCGTGTTTTTCTCCAATGTTTCCCTTCATCGTAACCCAAAGATGTTGTTAGTTTGATACACAATTTGTATTACAAAATCTGTTATCACCAATGACTGCTACCTAATAAGTGTTCTCTCGCCTTCGCGAAACGTACCAAAATGATTTGACATCAAACTAACCTGAAACCCAGATATGATCAGTATGTCTGGATAATTCCCCTATAATCCCAGTATACTGTGTACTGTACTATACATATCCCAGTATAGTAAGTCACAATACTGTACATTTTGCTTTAAAATGTTGATTTGTGTTTATCTGCAACCTGTGTTGGTGTCCACATGGGTACATTTTCAAAATCATGCATCAGTTTCTCTCTATATCTATATTTTTTTATTGGGAGACGCTGCCTTGCAATGGATTTAATTATGTTGTGACCACCAAATCATAGAAACAAGTATAATCTTTTGCTCTAATGTCTTCAGAAGCATAAATATAATCATGTCAGCAAAATGTAATGCTTTTCTCTATTCTGCTTTCCATTGAAAATGGGAAGTAGGCTGTGCTGTAAATCAGGCCACGTGATTCGCAAGATAATTCAGTAAAGCCTTTTAAGTGGAATCATGGTTTTGACATTTGAGTTAAATTTAAATTAATTTGTGCAAAGAGTGTGTTTTTCACTATTGTTTTGTTGCTGGCATTATTATGCCCTCAAAACAGTTTGTGCATGCACATGTTTTTTGCTTTGTGAAGACTGGAATTCCCCATCTGTCTTCTGCTTGATGCTCTGATGCAGTCGCCTGACTCAAGAAAATATCATTATGGGAAAAGATAATGTCATTTGGGACCATCACAACCTGAAAATGGGTCTGTTCTGATCCTCTTTATTGTTGGCTTGAAGCATGTTGGTCATTCAAGTGAGTCCTTCAGAAGGTTTGCCTGTATTTGTTTATCACTTCCAGTGTTCCTTTCGTTGTTTGCTGTGCAAATTTGTGTCTGAACAGGTGGACATACTGAACAGAGCAGCTGTTGAATTGGTGAAGACAGGCTCACTTTGAGGTGTTGATAGACCAGTAAATGCACATAGGCTTGTAGGGTCAACTCGGAGGAAGAGTTTTATGGAGCCTCTTAGGTGTTAAGCTTTGGGGGTTTTAACTGTATATGTATATGAAGTGTTGAACACCTCCATGTAGAACTTTTCACTATCCTTTTGGCTTGTCCAAAGGTCTATGTGTTTTATAAAGGCAAAAACAGCTTTTAGTAGTATTTGTGCCACATTTTGGAATGACATACTTTAAGAAAAGCAAAAAGCATGTGAGTTTGTGTTGTTTTTGGAATATAAATACACTGCTGACGCTGACCTCGTTAAATTTTCTAGTCAAATGTAATTCCACTTCTTCAAGTGTTTAACTTTAAAAGATAAATGTGCATTGTGGTGTTATTTTTATTTATTTTTTGCAAACTGTAGTATACATATGGTCTTAATCAAATAATTCAAACAAAAAGCTGTTGAAAGAACATGTTTAATATTGTTCGATAATGTGACATTATACATTTTTAGTAATTCATCAAATGCCCTGGATTGCAAATTTCGTCCCAACATTAAAAAGATAATTGTAGCTTCTGTAATTTGCTGTTAAAAAAAAAAAAAAGTAAAGAAGGCACGTGCATCAGGTTTAGATTCACCTTTTATATTTTTACTCTTGTAAAGTGAGTTTCTAAATTTAAATGTTTAGTGATTTGCAGTTTTGCTTGACTGAGTTTAGTATCTTTTGGTTCGGTGTAAGTTTGTAGTAATCATTAAAGCCTGAACATCCAGCATTACTCTTCTGCCGTTCTACAGTGGAAGCCGCTCGTCAAAGACGTTCAAGCCGAAGAAGAACATTCCCGAGGGCTCACACCAGTATGAGCTACTGAAGCATGCAGAGGCCACGCTGGGCAGCGGGAACCTGCGCATGGCTGTCATGCTGCCCGATGGAGAGGACCTCAATGAATGGGTGGCAGTCAACAGTAAGCATGTGACTTCAATCTAGGAAAAAATAACCTGTGTTTGCGTCCTCAGCGTCCTCAGCGTGTGCTGCTAAAAGCCTGAAAATTTGCTGTGGCTATAAAGGTTTTTTATTTTTTTGTTCTTAATTGAATATAGGTCTGCTGCTGCAGAATTAAATATTAAATCAAAATTGTCAATCAAAACAAATGCTAACATCACAACCCTTTAAAATAGGTGCACTCGAAATCAGGACTCCCCCAAAGGGGTCTTTCCACTTAACATCCATTTTATAAGGCCTGTTTGTAGGTCAGTTTTGCAACATTCGCTTGGATTCATTCATAGCCTCTGGCCTTCTTCTATTTTTAACAATAGAGACAGTGGAGCTTTCTTAGATTATTAGCCGCAGGGACAGAGGGTTGAATACAGACTCTGGCAGCACTGATGTTGCTAGGGTTTAGGGTTTCATCTAATTGCTGCAGCTCATGAAATATTGGGTGTACCCAACATCTGCTATATAATTGTTAGAGCAGGGTTTCACAAACCCCTTGAGGTTTGTTGTGGAACTGCAGGGGTAGATATTTTTGTTGTTATTGTTTGGTCTTGACAATATGATTATTTTAGACCGCAGGTTTTAACATGACTAAAGATGCTGGAATAGGTTTGTATTATAATGCTGTTTGATGTGCTCGTAGCTGTGGACTTCTTTAACCAGATCAACATGCTGTATGGGACCATCACAGACTTCTGCACCGAGGAAAGCTGCCCACTAATGTCTGCTGGACCCAAGTAGGTATTAACAGGGATTTATCATGTGAAATATTTTGAGCATACTACCATTGACATTTTTTTGAATTGTCTTTTAATGCAGTACTGTAGTATTGTGAAATATTATTACAATTTAAAATAACTGTTTTCTAATTTAATATGTTTTAAAATATAATTTATTCCTGTGATGGCAAAGCTGAATTTTCAACAGTCTTCAGTGTCGCATGATCCTTCAGAAATAATTATAATATACTGATTTAGTGCCTAAGAAAGATTTCGGTAACACTTTACAATAAGGGTACATGAATAATCATGTACTAATGCCTAAATTAATACTTAATTCATCAAATACTAATGATTATTAAATGTGTTAACTAATCATGAACTAGTAAAGAGCTATCCTTAACTACGACTGGATTCACACATGAATAACAGCAGCCTCAACTACATGTTAGTACAAGTTTGATAGTTAATGCGTTAATTAACATTTATGGGTACACTAAATCAAACAGCCTCTTTAAGAAGGAATACAAAATACTCTGACTTTGAAATGAATTGAAATAATTCAATATCATAATTTGAGCTTTTGACATCTTCAGCATTGTCATAATCATTACTGGGTGGTGAAGGATTAGTTGATCCTCCTCATCAAGCGCGCAGCAGATTAGTATGTGACCATCATAACACAAAACTGTAGGCTGGCTAATGAAGAATACTTAGCCAGTACATGAGGCCATCAGCAGCTGCAAGAAATTGGGTTTGGGTACTCATCATTATGACTGCCCTTGGATTCATTTTACAGTAATCTGGCTGTGAACACAGCTGTATTTCCCAACATCATGCCATTTATGTAACCGGGAGATTTTCGTGTTTTTCTCCAATGTTTCCCTTCATCGTAACCCAAAGATGTTGTTAGTTTGATACACAATTTGTATTACAAAATCTGTTATCACCAATGACTGCTACCTAATAAGTGTTCTCTCGCCTTCGCGAAACGTACCAAAATGATTTGACATCAAACTAACCTGAAACCCAGATATGATCAGTATGTCTGGATAATTCCCCTATAATCCCAGTATACTGTGTACTGTACTATACATATCCCAGTATAGTAAGTCACAATACTGTACATTTTGCTTTAAAATGTTGATTTGTGTTTATCTGCAACCTGTGTTGGTGTCCACATGGGTACATTTTCAAAATCATGCATCAGTTTCTCTCTATATCTATATTTTTTTATTGGGAGACGCTGCCTTGCAATGGATTTAATTATGTTGTGACCACCAAATCATAGAAACAAGTATAATCTTTTGCTCTAATGTCTTCAGAAGCATAAATATAATCATGTCAGCAAAATGTAATGCTTTTCTCTATTCTGCTTTCCATTGAAAATGGGAAGTAGGCTGTGCTGTAAATCAGGCCACGTGATTCGCAAGATAATTCAGTAAAGCCTTTTAAGTGGAATCATGGTTTTGACATTTGAGTTAAATTTAAATTAATTTGTGCAAAGAGTGTGTTTTTCACTATTGTTTTGTTGCTGGCATTATTATGCCCTCAAAACAGTTTGTGCATGCACATGTTTTTTGCTTTGTGAAGACTGGAATTCCCCATCTGTCTTCTGCTTGATGCTCTGATGCAGTCGCCTGACTCAAGAAAATATCATTATGGGAAAAGATAATGTCATTTGGGACCATCACAACCTGAAAATGGGTCTGTTCTGATCCTCTTTATTGTTGGCTTGAAGCATGTTGGTCATTCAAGTGAGTCCTTCAGAAGGTTTGCCTGTATTTGTTTATCACTTCCAGTGTTCCTTTCGTTGTTTGCTGTGCAAATTTGTGTCTGAACAGGTGGACATACTGAACAGAGCAGCTGTTGAATTGGTGAAGACAGGCTCACTTTGAGGTGTTGATAGACCAGTAAATGCACATAGGCTTGTAGGGTCAACTCGGAGGAAGAGTTTTATGGAGCCTCTTAGGTGTTAAGCTTTGGGGGTTTTAACTGTATATGTATATGAAGTGTTGAACACCTCCATGTAGAACTTTTCACTATCCTTTTGGCTTGTCCAAAGGTCTATGTGTTTTATAAAGGCAAAAACAGCTTTTAGTAGTATTTGTGCCACATTTTGGAATGACATACTTTAAGAAAAGCAAAAAGCATGTGAGTTTGTGTTGTTTTTGGAATATAAATACACTGCTGACGCTGACCTCGTTAAATTTTCTAGTCAAATGTAATTCCACTTCTTCAAGTGTTTAACTTTAAAAGATAAATGTGCATTGTGGTGTTATTTTTATTTATTTTTTGCAAACTGTAGTATACATATGGTCTTAATCAAATAATTCAAACAAAAAGCTGTTGAAAGAACATGTTTAATGTTATTTAATAATGTGACACTATACATTTTTAGTATTTCATCAGATGCCCTGGATTGCAATTTTCATCACAATATATATAAAAAAATCTAAATAAAAAATATGCCACAATAATTGTAGCTTATGTAATTTGCAGTAAAGAAGGCACATTTATCAGAGGTTTAGATCTAGGGGGTTCTAAATGTAAAAGTCCAGTGACTTGTGTAATTTTGCTTGACCAAGTTTAGTATCTTTTGGTTCAATGTAAGTTTGCAGCAATTATTAAAGTCTAAATATCTTGCATTTTTACTCTTCTACAGTGGAAGCCGCTCGTCAAAGACATTCAAGCCGAAGAAGAACATTCCCGAGGGCTCACACCAGTATGAGCTACTGAAGCATGCAGAGGCCACGCTGGGCAGCGGGAACCTGCGCATGGCTGTCATGCTGCCCGATGGAGAGGACCTCAATGAATGGGTGGCAGTCAACAGTAAGCATGTGACTTCAATCTAGGAAAAAATAACCTGTGTTTGCGTCCTCAGCGTCCTCAGCGTGTGCTGCTAAAAGCCTGAAAATTTGCTGTGGCTATAAAGGTTTTTTATTTTTTTGTTCTTAATTGAATATAGGTCTGCTGCTGCAGAATTAAATATTAAATCAAAATTGTCAATCAAAACAAATGCTAACATCACAACCCTTTAAAATAGGTGCACTCGAAATCAGGACTCCCCCAAAGGGGTCTTTCCACTTAACATCCATTTTATAAGGCCTGTTTGTAGGTCAGTTTTGCAACATTCGCTTGGATTCATTCATAGCCTCTGGCCTTCTTCTATTTTTAACAATAGAGACAGTGGAGCTTTCTTAGATTATTAGCCGCAGGGACAGAGGGTTGAATACAGACTCTGGCAGCACTGATGTTGCTAGGGTTTAGGGTTTCATCTAATTGATGAAATATTTGAAATATTGGGTGTACCCAACATCTGCTATATAATTGTTAGAGCAGGGTTTCACAAACCTTGTTGTGGATGTTGTGGAACTGCAGGGGTAGATATTTTTGTTGTTATTGTTTGGTCTTGACAATATGATTATTTTAGACCGCAGGTTTTAACATGACTAAAGATGCTGGAATAGGTTTGTATTATAATGCTGTTTGATGTGCTCGTAGCTGTGGACTTCTTTAACCAGATCAACATGCTGTATGGGACCATCACAGACTTCTGCACCGAGGAAAGCTGCCCACTAATGTCTGCTGGACCCAAGTAGGTATTAACAGGGATTTATCATGTGAAATACATACTACATACTACCATTGACATTTTTTTGAATTGTCTTTTAATGCAGTACTGTAGTATTGTGAAATCAATTTAAAATTTAAAATAACTGTTTTCTAATTTAATATGTTTTAAAATATAATTTATTCCTGTGATGGCAAAGCTGAATTTTCAACAGTCTTCAGTGTCGCATGATCCTTCAGAAATAATTATAATATACTGATTTAGTGCCTAAGAAAGATTTCGGTAACACTTTACAATAAGGGTACATGAATAATCATGTACTAATGCCTAAATTAATACTTAATTCATCAAATACTAATGATTATTAAATGTGTTAACTAATCATGAACTAGTAAAGAGCTATCCTTAACTACGACTGGATTCACACATGAATAACAGCAGCCTCAACTACATGTTAGTACAAGTTTGATAGTTAATGCGTTAATTAACATTTATGGGTACACTAAATCAAACAGCCTCTTTAAGAAGGAATACAAAATACTCTGACTTTGAAATGAATTGAAATAATTCAATATCATAATTTGAGCTTTTGACATCTTCAGCATTGTCATAATCATTACTGGGTGGTGAAGGATTAGTTGATCCTCCTCATCAAGCGTAGAAAATACTAAATACACTAATAACTGATCTTCTCTGTTTTGTGTTGATATCTTTCCCTTTAAATGATGATCCTGTACCTCCGCTCTCTGACTTCTTGAAAAGCCACACCACATCTCTTAATACTCACAGTTTTAGTGCATGTGTATTTGATAGAAAGTATGAAATAAATCATGAGCTGAGTTTAGTAAGTAGTTAACAGTTAATTAATTATGATTGGGCCCCCTCAAGTAAAGTCATGTCAGAATAATGCATTAACAAGCCATGAGTGGATGTTAGTGTATGGATAGTTAATAATGAATTAATTATTATGGGCCCTCTCAAGTAATGTTAATTACATTACTAATTGTTAATGCATTATTTTGACATGACTTTACTTGAGGGGGCCCAATCATAATTAATTAACTGTTAACTACTTACTAAATTCAGCTCATGATTTATTTCATACTTTCTTGAGTATTAAGAGATGTGGTGTGGCTTGTCAAGAAGTCAGAGAGTGGAGGTACAGGATCATTACAGCCTGCGTCTGGATGGAGAGTGAACTGTACTGACACCCAGCAAACCATACCTGCATGTTTCTAGATTGGCCATTTCTTTGGGAATTGTTCTACAAATATTCTTTGTGGGTTTTGAGTTTTTATTTGATATTGAATTATTTCAATTCATTTCAAAGTCAGAGTATTTTGTATTCCTTCTTAAAGAGGCTGTTTGATTTAGTGTACCCATAAATGTTAATTAATGCATTAACTATCAAACTTGTACTAACATGTAGTTGAGGCTGCCGTTATTCATGCGTGAATCCAGTCGTAGTTAAGGATAGCTCTTCACTAGTTCATGATTAGTTAACACCTTTAATAATCATTAGTATTTGATGAATTAAGTATTAATGTAGGCATTAGTACATGATTATTCATGTACCCTTATTGTAAAGTGTTACAAAGATTTCTTATTATTATCAATGTTGAAAACGGTTGTGCTGCTTAATATTTTTGTGGAAACAGCGATGGAAAAAACTGTCACTTGATCAATTTAATGCCTTCTTGTTGTAAAAAAGTATGTATTTCTTTACAAAACGCATCTTACTGACTGGTAATGTGTACTTTAAAAAGTGCTTGCATGTGTAATGTAAATTTAAAAAAATGTATTTCTTTCACTTGTTTCTTCTATGTTGTCTTCAGGTATGAATATCACTGGGCCGATGGAACCAACATAAAAAAGCCAATTAAATGTTCAGCTCCGAAGTACATTGATTACCTGATGACTTGGGTCCAAGATCAGCTTGATGATGAGACACTTTTCCCTTCAAAAATAGGTGTGCTTCTTTCATTTTTTTGTGCATGATCTAGAAATTTGGCATGCTTTTTCTTTGTATAGCTCATTATGATCATGGAGGGATTTGTCCACATGGTGGTGCTTTTAAAGCATGCTTGAAAAAAATTCAGTCTTCTCAAGGATACTAGTTACCATTTCCACAGCATATATTCTACTGGTCATTTTTCCATCATTCCCTATTGCTTGGATTCTAAAACAGATTTTTAAGTTGCTTTTCTGTGACTTTTATAGGGGTCCCTTTCCCAAAGAACTTTATGTCGGTGGCCAAGACCATTTTGAAGAGACTCTTCCGTGTTTATGCTCACATCTACCATCAGCACTTTGACTCAGTTATCCAGCTGCAGGAGGAGGCACACCTCAACACCTCCTTCAAGCACTTTATCTTCTTCGTTCAGGTGTGTACTAGGGGTTGAACGACTTCTGATTTTTTGAAGTCGACTTGTATTTGATGAAAGTCGAGTCGAAGTCGACTAGTCGCTGATGACGTCATTAATGAACAAATAAGTCTGGAGCTGTGACAAACACCTTGTGCACAGCGCTGCCCACATGGCTGTTGCTCCTATAACAGCTCTTTTATCAGTTCTTTTGTCTTTGGGTCGTTATATTTCTCACAGATTTCTGCTCATTCTAAGTCAGATACAGATAAAGTAGCACAGTAAAGATTACATTAATATGAATGCATTAGTGAGAGCGATTGCGTGTGTGTGTATTAATTCTACCTGGCAGCGTCTCTCTACTAGTAGTGAAGCTGTGGAATTTAGTTATTAAGAAATATATGCTTGAACCTTTCAGTTTCTAAGCTATTTTATTGAGAAATCACAGAAGTGTTGACAATACATTTCCGCGCTGAATGTCTGTAGCCTATATGTGTGCGTTACACTGCAGCAGCACATTAGATTAGAACAGCGATTAAAGAAATCACAGAAGTGTTGACAATACATTTCCGCGCTGAATGTCTGTAGCCTATATGTGTGCGTTACACTGCAGCAGCACATTAGATTAGAACGGCGATTAACATACCTGTACAATAAGCTGTTTAAAACGTGCATTCTCCCGTTCAATTTCGAGCATCCAGTAATATAATAACACATGTCTTGTGGAGCGCTTTCAGAGTATGCATTTATTTGTTATTTGAACTGTTTGGAAAGGAGTGTAAATGTGGAAGTCCTTCGAAGATTTCTTATCCTGTTGCGCCCTCTGTAGGACCAGCGACTAGTCGACGTCAAGCTTAAAGCGTCATGGCAGAGCATTGAAGTCGACTAGTCCATTAGTCGGTGCAACCCCTAGTGTGTACTTGTGGCCTTGAGATGTGTTAGTTGGCTGATTTTGCTTATCACAATTAGATGAATGTTTGGCTACTTCCAATATAAACATTTCTCTGTCTTTTTTTTTTCAGGAGTTTAATTTGATTGATCGGAAGGAACTCGTACCCCTTCAGGAACTGATCGAGAAGCTCACATCCAAGGACAGATAAATCTGCTCTTCCCATCAAAATCTTCTCCATTTTCTCTGTACAGGCAGCCTGGCTTTGTTCTCTGTGTTCGACAGGTGTGTGGGAATGTTTCCTTCAAGAGTTGGGAAAAGGCTGACACCAAAAAAAAATGTTTTAAGCCACAACTCAACCATAGGTCAAAGTCATAGTGGAATTGTACTCCTTTTGACATCGTCTCAAACACAATCTAAGTGCCTGATATGTCCATTTTCAAAATTGCTCATTTGTAAAAAAGCGCTACCACTGCTATAAAACTTCTTTATGATTACACTTTTTTAGGAGTACATTGATGATAATTAGTGGTATGTTAGCTTTTTTCCTCGTAATGGATTTATTTAGAAGTGCATAGATTTAAAAATACTGAATGAAGCATTAATTGATTTTTTTTTTCACAGAGATGAAGATGTCTTGGCTTCTCTTAAGTACTAATTTTAACTGCTCCCTGTATCTCATGACATGTTTGGGATTTCCGTTATCCATTTCAATAGTAGAACTGATTTGTTCACTTCAGATTTTATCCAGCCCTCAATGAATGTCTCCTTATTGTTACACATTTCAGTCTTTACTGAAGAACATTGGGCCCACAGTTTGCCTGCCATTGCTTTTAAACCACTACAATACTGTTGAATAAGTACTTATGTGGATGAGCCAGATTCTCTCCCAGACGTCACGGGTTTGTCTGTTAGAAGCTGGGATGAAATGAGCTGACTATGCAAGATCGGTATGTCCTGTTTGATCTCATTTTTTCATACACTATAAAACACAAGACTTTTACATTCTTCTATTCATGGATGTGGAAACGCTGGGCACCTTTTAAGAATATAACTACAACAAATCTAATGGAAAAGATACACTTTTCTCTAGATCTTAATTAAGCTGCCCCAAGCTGTATTCGTATTTCAAAGATCCAGAACTTTCACTTGAAACACAAGCTAAATAATGAGGAGGTGAATGCAAGTTGTATAAAATCTGTGATAGATTTGATTCAAACTTGATGCTAGTTTAATAACTTGAATAACTGATTCTTATCCAACACACACTTATATTGCTGTCAAAATAGTTGGTGGTCCTCGGTATAATTTAAGCAGTGCATACGTTTGGTCTTTATGAAGTTTCGCCCCATGAATGTTTATTTTTCTGAATGTTACAGAAAATGTGTTATCCTGAATAACACGGTTAAAATGTTTCTCAGAGATTTTCACATCACTTTATTTCAGAACAGAATAAGATTGATTATAGACAAATGTACTAAACATTTTTGATGGCAAGTTGTAAATACTGTAACACGAGATGTGTAACTTGCTGAACTTTTGTGGTACAATGCTGAATACTGTTTATAGGATAATAAACCTGTTTGAACAAAATTTGGTGTTGTGTTCTTTGTTTTAATAGTGCAAGCAACAGCATGTGTTTGCTTTTTTCTTCTTTTTTTTCTTGGAATGAATCATACCAGCTATTACTAAAAACGCCTATATATATATATATATATATGTATATATATATATATATACGTGTATATATATACTGCATATATATATACATATATATAAACAATATTCTTGTCCCAAATTAATATACAATTTTTGTACCAACTCCACAAATAAGCAGCGGCTGGGTGAGATCCAGTTTGTCCAAGAAAAATACTTCCCATAAAGTGTACTTACTTAGTACTTAATTAATACGTAATTATTTTAATACCAGTCTGGCCTTTCCCATAACCCCTCCTTTAATCAGGAAATTTTTTTTTAAAAAGGTTGGAGCACATGGTCATTTGGGTGTGACAAAATCTGTAGTCTTGAAATCCATTTAATCTTGTCAGTCAATTTATGGCGCTTTTCCACTGCATGTTACGGCACGGTACGGCTCGGTACGGTTCACTTTTGGGGGGTTTTCCACTGGGTACAGTACCTGGTACCTGGTGCTTTTTTTAGTACTTCGGTTGGGGTTCCAAGCGAACCGTACTGTTACCAAAACGTGACGTGTAAACTCTGCTGATCACGGATTGGCCGGAGAGAATCGTCACTAACTGCGTCACTGAACTTGCGACACAAACACAAAATAACCGCTAGATTTAAATCAGCACAGCCAGCGAAGGATCGAATGCAACTGTTTTGAACGAGCGCACCTTTTTTTAACAACCAAAAAGTGGCTGTTCCCCCTGTTGAGGAAGTACAGACGTTGCTCTCGTTGATAGCAGAGGAGCGGATCCAGTGAGAGCTTGATGGGGCGACGCGGAATGAAAAAGTTTTTTAGGAGTCGCGGCAGTAGGGGCGGTGCAACTATAATGACGTGAATAATCCCGCCCACTCTAAAGCGGTACTGAACTGCAGTGGAAACGCAAACCGAGCCGAACCGAGCCGTGCCGTACCGTACTGAGCCGTACCGAGCCGAGTCGTACCACGCAGTGGAAAAGCGCCTTTAGTCATATGTGGCCATGATTTGGTTCATCTCTCAGGCCTGTGGTGTTGCTAATAATTTTCCTGTCCTGGCTAATGTTTGTTGAAAATAGATGCAAAACACAACAATCAGTCACAATCTGTGAACCAGCATATCAACCCATTACAATAAGAATGTTACAGTTTCTATTGAGTTCTTTTATCATTTGAGCACTTTTTTGAAAGACTGAGCTCCATTTCAGCTCTTTATTCCTAAGACCTGGGCTCTCACAAGTCTTCAGACCGTTGGCACTTTGATAGCACAGATTCAGGGAAGTCAAGGTTGTTTTAAACTGTAACCATCAGCTTTAAAGATGTTCTCCATCTTTAAAGGAGGTTTCGGGGGATCAGAAAATATAAGTTTATGATCTCCTGGTCAAGTTTTTCCTCCACTACTGTTCTCTAGCCTCTCTCTCTATGGACACTTTATCTTAACCAACCTTGTGTTTTGAAACTGCATGACTTTGGGTTGAGCAGTATGGATAAATAGACATCTATTTCTAATAATAATAAAAGCCCAAACTTACAGGGCTTTTATACATTTATAAGGTTGGTTCCTATAACTTTGGTGTGCATTTGTTTTCACTAATCATTCAAAAGGTCTTTTTCTAATAATTCACTATTATTAGGATGACATACCCATTTATCTATACTTCTCAACCCAAATTATCTTAATATCTGAAATCACACCACACCATTTGTAATAATTCTTAACCAAAAATATGAAAGTAGGCCCCTGTACTCAAGATTTCTGGAAGTAAGTCTACAGCTGCAGACTTAAGCTCACAGTAGAGGGAGACAAAACATTTGTGACTGAAAACTGATTTACTGAAGCTCATCTCGTGACTGGCTTCATGCTGACGCTGAATTAATGCAACAAGGTTCAATAAAAAGACAGGAGTAATGACGAGAACAAAAAGACCATCTAAAATCATTCCCTGAGTTGCTTTTGTTCGTAAAGGTCAGAGATTTCAATGGACCTGATTGTTAAAGGCCAGAGATTTCATAATTACAAAAATCTGATTCTTTCACGTTCTTGAAGTTTCTTCAAGAATGGGTTAGTTTCAGTACCAGCTAATATGAGCTCAATAATGTCATCAAGAATTAATGTGATCATATGTTGCCCTGACGTGTGAGTTGTATTAGGTAGAACCAATTATAGCCTAGAACTTGTCTTCTTTGCATTTCAAGAAGTCAAGAAAATCAAGACCGAATTATTATTTATCTTAATTTACCAGTCGTTTTCTATATCCCTAGTCACAGGTAAAAATCCATACAGAGCAGTTTTGTCCTTCTGCCTTCGTAGGAACAATTGTGTAATATTGTGCAAATGTCCCCAGTGCTAGATTCTGTGCTTTCTCAAATGTCTTAAGTCTGCAGTTTTTCTGGAAGTGTGAGTAAGTGTTTTCCTCCCTATTGCATAAGCTCTGTGTTGATTACAATCTGCATACTTGACCCCTGGGCTTCTGATTTTTTCTGTACCTCTGAGCGACTTCATCTTGACAACATTCTGTCTGTTTCTTTTGTTTATTCCCTGAAGGTTTGGTTCCATGCCATCTTGCTGTCTGCGCTGAGCCACCTCACATTTTCTTGTATTGGGATTTAATCTTGAGCATTTCTGAGTGTTTATTTAAATGGATATTGCAGCGCACTATAATTTTATTTTTTTTTTTTGCAATCCATTACTTATTCTGCAAGACTTCCAACGTTCACAGCAGTTTAATATATTCAGTTTACTATAATGACAACTAAAAATAGTTTGGTTGTTCTACATCACTTCAGTGAATGTTACATGATTACCAAGAACAAGATTAGAATCTGGTCACTGATTACAGATTACTGATCACCACACTTCTGATATCTGATTACTCGCATACCATTCAAAATGTTTTTGGTTGTTAAGGTTTTTTTTGTGTGGTTTTTTTTTAAATAAAAAATAGTAATATTAATATTATTGCAAGTTAAATTGACAGTTTCTATTTTAATATATTTTAAAATGTCATTTATTCCTGTGATGGCAAAGCTGAATTTTCAGCAGCAATTAATCCAATCTTCAGTGTCAATGATCCTTCAGAAATCATTCTAATATACTGATTTGCTGCTCAAACATTTATTATTGTTAATGTTGGAAACAGTTTTTGTGGACACTACAAAAAAAACTCTCTTTAATGATTGTAAAGTTCAAAAGAACCTAATTTATTTTAAATATTTTGAAACATTATAGATCTGTTTTGTTACTTTTGATCAATTTAATCCACCCTTTCTCAATAATAATTATATAATAATTATTAACCCCAAACTTTTTAGCGGTACTCTGTATTATTCTAAGTCTTTAGTCAAAGTATATAAAGTTGTTTTGTTTTAGTTTTGCATCCACAATTTGAAATGGATATAATTATTTTAGATGAACCTCTGGATCAGTCATACTGTATGACAATAAATGCACAAAACAACACATAGATCCTCCTTTTTACCAGCAGCACAATGAATAGACTGTCATAAGGTCATAAGTAGTAGTCATTTGTAGTTTATTGGTCCCTATTGAGCCTCACTCTGAGTGTAGTACTGGTTGGTTGGCATCTTTTTGTTCTCATTGAGAAATGATACAACTCTTGACACATCTTTGAATGTGACAGATCTTCCACCCACTGCCGGGTTTGCAGACTTTCACACAGACGGATCTCTTTCTAATCTAGCTCGACTAGAATGAACCGGCGCCAAACAATCGTGTTCTTCTAATCAGTAAATCTCCACTGAGCAATGATGGTCTGTTCTCTTTGTGATAGCGCAAGCATGCAAAAATGTTTATTATGGGATGCAAGAATGCAGAAATGAAGTATTTTGGTTCCTTGAGTCGCAGATGTAGATACACACACTCAGACATAATATATTTGGCCCTCCTCTTTTAAAATCTCATCTATAATTCATGTTCCAAATATCATTAATCCATATTTAAAAGAAACTTTCATCAACCAGAAAGAATGCTACAATTTGCCAAATACATTATATTGAATACATCAAATGAATGAAGGACAGGCTAGATCACATCACAAATACTGAGGTGATATGCATTAGTGTGGAAACAGACAAACAATGCATTTGAACGAGACATATTTAAATGACTAGACGATGACGAACCTTATTAAGTGTATATAGCATAAAGCTTTTAAATGCGTCTGTAAACTATAGTGGGCACATAAATCAGTTTAACAATAGTTGATTGGAGTTATTGCTCATGTGTGGCAATCATTCTGAATGTATGTAGTCATTGTCTGCTGAGATTTGGGAGTTGACTTTATGAATAAGAACATGTACATAAATACATTTAGTTTCTGAGAACTAGAAGGGTCAAAGCCTTTGTCTTAACATGCATGGATATACTGTATGTGTACACAGTCATAGTGAGTGACATTAAATGTAAAACCAGAGTGTCGTCACTCTGAAACTTATTACACATATTGTATGTATGATGACTTGAACATTCTGTCTCACTCAGTGTTATGATCAGATTAAACCTCAGTAATAATAAGGACTTTTAACTCTTTCCCCACCAGCCACTTTTTTTCCCAAAATTTTCATGGTCCCCAGAATATTTTGTTGTATTGATATTTTGAAAATGTAATGAATATTCTGAACATGTCAAAAGAAAGAGCAGAGCCTCTGCTTTTTTAAAGTCTAGCTTTATGTATTCAGGCACCTATTGTATCTGTTAGTCATCTTCTTGTTCTGCTCAGGAAATCTATGGTGTCTCATAGAACCATATGGTAAAAAGTTGTGAAATCTGGCACGCAGATAGAGGACAGTCTCAACATTAGCCACACCAAATTCTGAGTCTCAAAGTTGAGTCTCTAACTCAAAGCCTTTAGCACCACCACTTACTTGCCTAAATTTGCACGTTTGTGCTAATAACTTTTGAACCATAAGGGCTAGAAACAAAATCCTTTTCAAAAACAAACAAAAATTTTCCTCAGATTTTCTAGTTTATTTTGCTCAAGACTATGACATCATTTTCCATCATAAAAATTTTCCGCTGTTTTGAATTTTTCGTAAAACCTACTATTTCAAAATCCTCTTAGACCATTTGTCCAATTTTCGTAAAAAAAAAAACCATATCATCTTCGGACAATGTCGACTGAAAGACATGGAAACCAAGTTGATCAGTCAAACTGAATTGAAAATTTCATCAATTGTGGGAAAGAGTTTAATAGATTTAATAGAGTATTTCATAGAGTATTTACACTAATTTCTATTAGGCTGTGCAATATGCAATAATAATGCGCAAACAAATAACACACAAACAAATTTGTTGAAGAGCTCACCAAAGTGGGCATGAGGCTATCTCCGCAACGCTTTAGTGCATTCAGACCAAACTTGACTTGTGTTATGACAACCATGCTCTGAGGTTACCTGCACAGTTTCATTGCAGTTCCACCTAGTGGTCAGGAAATATGAAAAACAGATTTTTTTTGTTTAATAAGTCTGAATGGTTAGGCCAAAAATCACAAGACTGGTCTCTTTACATTCGGAGCAGTATGCCAATTCGAATGGTACCCAGTTTTCCCATGTCAGCCATTTTGAGTGTTGACCATTTTGAATATTGTCAAAAAATGCTCTATTTTATGAATGCATTGGAGTATCCTTACGAAACTTGGTATGTGTCTTTTGCACCATGCCCTGAAGGTACTCAAACGGTTTAATGGCACGCCATCTTGTGGTCAAAAATTATAATTAAATTTCAATAAATGCTAATGACTTTTGAGTAATTTTGCCTATTGTCATTAAACTTGTCTTGATAGATTCCTTGGATCCAAGGAATGCCAAGAACATCAATTATGCCTAAATTGGCCGAACTTTCTGTCTGCCATCTTGATTTATGTTGAAAACCTTCCTTTTCAAACTCCTCCTAGACCATTAGCCCAATTTTCACCAAATGTGACCCAAATCATCTTCAGACCATGCCGCCAAAAAATTATGGATTTCGCATTGATTGACAAAATGGTTTTCATTTACCGCATTAACAAATTTGATAGCATGATGCCAAACTGCATCTGAGGCTTATCTCTGCAAAGCTTTGACATACTGACACCAAACCTTATGTGTTTCATTGTCACCACACCACATAAATTTGGTACAACTGCCACCAATTGGTCAAAATTGATAAACCATTAAATCATATTACTAATGACTTAATTTATGATTTTTCAGCCAGTTTGAGTAAAATCACCTTAAAATGTCTTTAATTGCTCATTGTTGCATTTGGTCTGATCCCTACCATGCTTGCTCCTCATTCTGACTCTATTGTGTTTGGCCCCTTAATTGCAGTTTGCAGCTTTATTTTACATATGCATCCGCTTACATACAAGATCACTTGTTTCTGCTTCTTCTTCGCCTGTGTTTGATCCAGAGATGAAGTACTCTTTCAGAAGATGTGTAATAGCGCCTCCTACCGTATAACAGTGAAAACACAGAAAGCTGGAAAACCCTGTCAATGGCAGGGAAAGAGATAAAGTATTTAATAGAGTATTTACTATTACTACTACTAGTTTTCTATTAGGCTACATCAAAGTGCATGCGATTGCTGATTGGTTTATTGGATATTGTTTAAATCTTCACATATAGGTTTTCCAACTGTCAAAAGGAGATGCACCAGGCAAATACCTCATATCATTCCTGTCTGTTATTGCTTGACTGCTGAATCTCCATGGTAATTCAACCAAGATGTTTCTGCTTTTCCCCCCTCTCTTCAATAGGAAAGTCAATAGGTGAAGACTTTTATGTCTCCTTTGTGTTTGAAATCCCGCACAAATAATTTCAGTTCCACAAAACTGCAATGAACAGATTTCTCTGAGCCTGCCAGAGGATAAAAGTATAAACGAGATCAAAAAACTTATAGCAAGGATTGATCTTCGTGTGTATGGAGCTTTCTTTTTTGTTATTGACTTTTTATTTATTTTATCATCCCTGTAGCGTATTTTACGCAGAGGCTCACTTTTAAGAGAACTGGCCTTTTCCACATTCTTTACAAATGCTTTCAAAAATGGTTGGCAAAACAATATAAAATCAATTTAATCTATTAACATTACCATCATGTCTGTAACTGACATACATGTTCTTCATTGCAGTAATGAGCAGGAAAAGCACTGAACGGATGCCAGGTTCAGTGAATGTCACTGACCTGAGGCGGTGTGCAAGCGCTCTTTCAATTTTAACACCCAGCATGAGCCAAAGTGCTGTATATGAGAGTCAGGGACAAATTAACCCCAAAACATTTTTGTTCCATATCATTTTCAGCATTTTCAACAATTGTTTGTAGAAACAATTTTCACTCAGAAATGGCTAGTAATTTCACAAACAATTACAAAGAAACGTCAACATAAAACATTGAATTAAACGTGAAATTTTGAAGCAGAAAAACTGAAACAGTGTTTTCTTGTAAGATATATCTGATAACCTTTGTTTTATTTCAAACTTTATTTAATTTTTTTTTACAGTGTATGATTTATTTTTGTACTTTCCTGTTTCTAGTTTTTAACCACCAATGTTCTACAACACTGTCCCCTCATTATATTTTTAGAAGAAGGATCACATCAAATAAAATCATAATTGTGCCAACTTTCCCCACTTGACAAGATAATTATGAGGGGCATGATATGAAAGTATCAAATATACAAGCTTCACAAGTACAGGCTCGTGGATGCCTGCGAGGGCAATGAGAACCCAAAATAGCATTAGCCATACTGAAAGGTGAACTTGAAACACCCATTCAATATAAAACAACACTGAAATGAGTGAGAACTCACAAGAAAACATTCCTGGCTTTCTCACAGTATGTTTAATAAACATACTGGCTAATGATCATTATAATGAACATCCATGGCCTTTAACAAATAAATGATGTATAATCATTTCAGCTGAGGAAATACTCCTAAGCTCGAAGAATAACAACCTTCGTGATTGCAAAAACTTAAAATGAGGAACCTCCTGCCCATTCACACTCTCCAAATTACATCTGCACATCATTATGCTAATTAACGTATGAATCTGAACATGTAAGCGCTTGTGGGTGTGCTGTGCTCTGAACTGACATTATTAGATATTATAATAATTGTGCAGCCTTACACGAAAGAGAGGGATGTGAAAAGAAATGAGAATGAGGACAATATTAAACTCCTTGTTCCAAATGTCTAATTGGCAAATAAAAACACCTTGTCATAACAAACAGACAGACTATCACTGTATCAACAACTTAATGCTTTTGTCTTATAGTCTTATTTTTATAAATATTATAAACCCATCCTCGACCTAACCACAGGCTCTACTTCTTAACACAATGGTAACCTAAAAAATGACAACAGAAACCTCTTTAAAACCAAACATAACAGAACATTAAACATATATTAATCTTGTGCAAACACACATAAAATAACACATAATTTCAACATTTACTCATGGAGTCTAAAGCAAAGCATGCTGGGAACTTTAGAATAGCTTGACATAACAGTATTCATAACAATCAATTTATCTTAACCGTTTTCTGAGTAACAAAGTCATAGTACGCGAATAGTGCAGATTACTAGATTTTTTACAATTAAAACCGACCAATTGTTATACATTAAGTAAAGTCAACTAAAAAGTGTTAATTTGGACGTTTGTTAGGTTTTACAGTGATGGTCATGGTGGGTAGATTTATTTTGGCCAGCTTATAAATTGAATTTAGAAGGGCAGCATATGAGAATGACACCCCACACCTAAATTCTCAACTAAAATATTTCTCTGTACATTTGCCATTATGTAATGTAATAAAATGTTAGATAGTTCAATTTATTTGTGCCCATATTACACATCTTGCATGTTAAAACAAATCTGTAAGCTGATCCAAGAAATGTGTTTACAATAGTAGTTTTCATAATGTAAAGAAGACATTTTCATAAAAGGTTAAAGAAAAGCATAATGATTAGTACTACACAGGTGAAAAATATGCTTAATATCCCATACTTGTCTTTTGGATTTCTTCACATGAAATTTCCTTTCAAACAGGACCCTTCTGAACACAAGTGGTTCGAAGAAAGGATGGATGGAAATTTCCTATCTTGGAGTGTAAGAACTGCTGTTAGAATTTCTGTTCATGCCAGTCTATGTTCAGACATGCTTCTGTAAACCACAGATCATTATGTCTCTCTCTCTCTTCATATTTGATCACTTGATTTTGCCCCAGGTATACCTTTTCTCTGAAGAGGGAGTGGGGTTTCTTGAAAATCTGAAACTTTTGGTTTTGATTTGATTCAGCCATACATACATAAAACTCATTCATCAAGAGTGAAGAGTGCATGTTTTGGATTTACAGATTCATGGCTTTTCAGTCTCCTTAAAGTATTTCTCTGACATGTATTAGCTAGTTTATTTTTTTCTTTGTTTCTATTTTTGGAGCAGGAGTACTGACATTTGGAAAACATGCAATAATGAGACATTTAGTTTTTTTCTCTATCTCCCCGTGCACATTGATTTGATTTTGAGGTTTTCTTCAAGATTTTTTTCATCCTTTCCTTTGCTGTTGTTTTGCTTTGAGTTGGAAAGTAGTATGCTGGCCTGTTCGTTCATGGTATCTTCTCTGAAAACATTACTTTTCCAGGAACACTTCATTCCATTCCATATCTCTCATGACAGATTTCTGGAAGACTCTTCAGAACTTGGATGAGTTTCAGGTGGTAATATAGTTTATGTAGTCTCTATCCTACAGTCAGCTGATCTCAGCTGCTCTTCTTATTTTAAATTCTCTCAAAGCTGTATTCACAGGTATGATTTTATTTAATATTGTTAGATTTAGTTTAAGAAGAATGAAGGATAATCCCACTAAAGGTGCAGATCCATGGACAGTTCACGCATTCTCATCACCACATGCCTCCTACATCGCCTCTTTTGGAGAAGAGGCTAAACATGCTGTTAGCAGGCAAACATTTTCCATTGACATGCCAAAGAAAAAGCAACTCAGGAAAGTAGGGTAGGGTGACTGCTCTGCCAATCTGAATTTGAGGATCAGAACTAAGTGTTGTATAATAACTGATAAATGATTTAAATATGGACACCTTGTATAGTTATAAGAGTTCCACTGTTTGAGTTCCATAACAAATAATGGCTCACTGAAATGAGTAAGTGCAGAAGTCTGTATGCAGCAGTTCAGACATAATGAAGGACAGGCCAGGAAGCTGGTGGTTGAGAGTAGTATTTAGCCTACTGAATGAGATAAAAACCAGTGTAAATTACACGACACAGAGATAATAGCTGACACTAAAGCATGATAAATGTATGAGATCTCTAGCTCGATTGTTTTAAATATATTGTGTAGCACTGTTTGTTTTGAATAAGCAAATAAAATGTCATTGCAATGCACATGGTGGGAAGTAAAGAGAGCACCAGTGTTTGTAAAGCTTCTAAAAAAAACTGTAGGCTAAGCCAATCAAAATGAATGTACTCTGAAAGATAGTTAGTTGGATATACACTCTAAATTGCTTAAGGGGGCGATATATAGGATATATTTATATAATATATAATTTAATCTGAGCAATAGCAGTTTTTCAATGAATGAAAATCTTAATTAGGTTGCAGCATCAAACTACAGCAATTAACACGAAATAAAATTAAGCACTAGAATACACAATAATTTATATAACTGCATGAATTGAAAACATAATGACTGAAAATTAAGATTGATGTGCAAAAGATGGCACCAGTAGGCGATTTCACAACCTCTGCAAAATATCTAAGAAGTGCTTACAATTTAGCACAACCAGTTTGCCTTCTGAAAGAGTTTTTTAGTGCCATTGGCAGCATAGTGTCATGCCACAGAGCATCTCTTAAACCAGAACCATTGATAGACTTGTGTTCTCAGCTAAAAATGTGTGAACCACTTGCATAATTTACCCTAGTTGCACAGTGTAAGATGCAAATTACATTGCTCTAAAGAAACTGTCAGAATGCATTTTCTGTAGCCATTTTGCATTCCTTTTTCATATGTGTTAATGTAAAAGAAGTGTCCCTGAGTGGGCAGTAGATTTTTTTAAACTGTGTTTTGCACAAACATTTCAATTATTTTTTAAGCAGTTCAGAAGAAAATCAGTTTATCAGTTTGTGTAAATCCATTTGGGGGTTTAGAATATTTGGTTTTTCCACGTTCATTTAATACATCTAGTACAATTATGTGGTCTCTTTTTCAATAAAGGTACAGTAGGCTGTGTAATATTAACAGCTAGCAGTTAAAATGGTTACTGCTGTCCAAATTCAAAATATCGGAGAGTTGTTTCTCTCGATCCCCCATCCGTTTTTATGACAGATGAAAGTTTTGGAGGCAGTGTGTATTGACACAACACAGTCATATTTAATTTTTGTCAGAAAATTTCAGACCCAGCGTGCAAGGACCTTTACACTGTAAGTTGATGAGTTGGTTTATCTGAGTTTTACTATTGCTCTGGTCATAGAGCTTTTTAGATAGATGCTGGGGCTTTTTAGGTCGGGTAGACTCTGCGATCTTTGACGGGTTCCTTTACTGGCTTCAATGGCTAAAATACGCAGTGTGGATGAAATACTGGTAACCCGGGGTGTCAAAATACTATAGGGCAAATTGGCAGTGGGTGGCATCACATAGATTAAAAAAAAAAAACAGACATTCCGACATGAAACACACATCTATAACTGGCTGTAGCATTGTTTTTAGAGGAACAAGTATGTGAACTTAGCATGTTGCCTAAATATCTACAAACATGGTATTTTTATTTTTTAGTACAGTTTAAAAAATACATACAGCACCTTTAATACATTGAATAGTATACTTTTTTCTTTATGTACCCCATAAGAATGGAAGTGAAATGTAACAACAATGTTTATCTGATCTAATAAAAAAACATACAAGGCATAAAAATTTGCTCAATAAAATACTAATGCTAACTTTTTCATATAAAATAATGGAATTTCTAAATAATTAAAAATATACTAGCTTTGGAGTTTGACACTGAACACAGCAAAACACAGCTATACAGCATAGTTCAAAAGAATGTAGGGTAAACGTACCTATTAAGCTCACCAAAATCTACACTGAGACATTTTAATGCACAAGAGATCAGTTTCAGTACAAAAAAAAAAAACTTTAACTGTCACACTAAGAAATACATTTGCACAATTATTTATTGTTAAAATTGTGTTCCTGACACCACACTGAGCAACTTTTCAGGGGGGGCGGGGGTTTCCTTTGTGACTATTTACAAAGTCTGTAAGTGTATGATGCCTGGTGTTTTAAAAATCTGTTCAAATGTTAAAAGTCGTGTAGTGTATTCCAACCTTTAGCCGCTTTTTTTCCTGTACAGATATGACAGGTTTCTGATGGCTCCTCCTTTGTATGGACGACATGCCTCTTTCATCTTTGGGCATAAACTATAGTTACATCTAGATTTTGTTATCTTAAAGCTGTCAAAATATATCATTAATCATTTTATAAAGATTAACTTAAAGTGACAACCCTCAGTTAACATTTAAAGTCTGTTTATGAAGTAAATACATAGACGTTCAATGTGGAAGAGCTTAAAGAGAGCACACTGAGCTTAATTGGAGCAGCAACAATTTTTAATAAATTTCATGTAATATTTATTAAAATGACAAGATTTAGCTAAATAAATAATCTAGGCCATGTATTAAGTTCATACATATTTTATTATTATTAACAATATCTATGAAATTATACTTTTTCTTATTGATGTCACACTGAAGCTGTGTGATTTTCATAGTAGTGTACCCTTTAAGCTCACCTTAAAATAATATGAAATCTTTAAAAATTACAGCAGTGTACAACCACAGACCAGCAATAAACTGTTAATTTATAATATTATGGATGTAAAAAGTACAAGCCAGTAATGCCTGTGAAGTAATATATTAGCTTGCACACAATCTTATACAGCTAGTCAGCTAACTGTGTTCTGTAGCATCTGCGCTATGTTGCTAAAACTATCTTTTGGATCTAACTGTAATTATTTCCCACATCCAAGTTCCAGGTTATAATATGTAAAAGTCTTAACATTAATCTCTTAATTTTACAGTAAGTAGTGAAACGTACCCAAAATAAATGCTTAAACATCTAAAAAATGCACATTTAAGGGGCTCCACTTTTGGTGAAAGTTTTCAGGCAGCTTTCAAAATGGCCGCTGGACAGTGTGAACACATGGAGACTCATATCTCAGTGTGCAATGATCTGATTGACTTGAAATTACAGGAGGTATGTAGTAACAAACACATCCATTTGTTAAGACATCAAGTAGGATAATACATAATTTTTTTCTTTTTATAATCTGAGCTCAAAAATGGTAGTGTGCTTAATGGGTACGTGAGCTTAATAGGTACGTTTACCCTAGACAAACAGATGTAAAAACACACTCAGACCTTACCTGCACAAGTGGGATGTAAATCTGGTTAGTGTTTTCTGCTAGTTAGCTAAGCATTAAAGAACTGCTAAACTGCTAAATAAGAGTTTGAAGATTAAAATAATAGAACATTAAAACTATCATTTTAAATAAAGACTAAAATCTAAAAAGAAAAAAAACTTTAGTAAGATATTTACTTTTGCTATGGTTAAATGTTTGGCAATATCTTCCAAAGATTATTATTATTTTTTTTAATTTTGCACAATTTTTTCACTGTATAGTGCTGATATGGCAACTAGTAAATACACTATTTTTGTCACACTACAATATGTTGAAACATTTAAAGCGTGTGTGTTACAAATAGCCCCATTTTAGGTTGTGCCCTGTTCACTCCTACATCTCAAAATTACTTCACAGATTTACAATTCAAACTGTCTCGCAGTTGTGATTTTATGTTTCACAGTTTCGACTTTTCTTTTCAGAATTACAAGTTTGTATCTCACAATTTTGAGTTTAAATCTTGCAATTCTGAGTTTATATTGTGAGATAATTACTTTTTTAATTTAAATTTTTTTTTATCATGCGCCGGAAACAAACTTCCATAGAAACATGCCTGTGTTTAATGTGTGTTTAAAAGCATTTGTCAAGAAGCCATCAATTTCATTATGTAAATATGACCTGCTTGCAGAGTTTTGGTTCAGTTACACTTAGTTCGAATATATCAGCGTTCAGCTGGAGTAAACATGTTCATGCAGTGCAAATGGAAAGGGACTGATGATAACTGAGACCATGACAGTGGTTGTATAGCAAGGTGACGCATGCATAATATGAAAAAGAGTGAGCAAGAACATAAACATTTTCAACATTTTGTGCAAGGAGGAGTTCGATTTCTGGATAAACAAACAACTTAAATATTATCTGTGAAACAAGTAAACAGTATAGTAGCCTACCAGTGATGCTATTGTATTTCAGACATTATCATCTTCATGGAATTATTAGAATGCAAATATAACATGAAAGAGAGAATTATAGAGATAGGTCTGTTTTAAATTAAATTTCTCAAGAAGTGAGGTTGCTGTACCAGTTTTTAGTTACAATGGAACAGTGAGAAAAAATATGTCTGATATTGACAAAGATATCAGGTACACTAAGAATAAAGGTGTGGACTGGATCTAACCGACAGGATTATTTAGATTTCATAATTAATGCCTTGACAGAGGATGAGCTGAGGTGGGAGTACACCGACTTTTCAAGAAAGACAAAAAAACCCTGAATTTCCTGTTTTGTTGTTGGTGCCTCAAGATCCAGTTTTAGGGTGTAAACATAACTGTAAATGATTTGTAACATAAAGTCCCTTTGAAGAATGTTGTGTTGACTGACATTTCGCCTGTAGTATATATTTTTTAATGTAATTGTTTTCACACCGGGCCCTCGAATTGTGTCCTCTCTGAAAAGAAATAACACTTGTTTTGCTCTGAAAGTCTTCTTAAATCTTGATGTTATCTAATATGTTGTCAATCGTTAAAATATTAGCTCAATTTAGAATGAGGTAATTAGTGAAGAGAACAAACAAAGTTTAAAAGAAAACAAGTTGAATGTGTTATATAAAGTGAGTGTTTAGCTTAGGCTAGTTTCACTGAGCATAAAGCATAGTTTGTGTCCTTGTTGAAATCTTTTGTTGTTCCCTGGGTTGTCAGGGACAACTACTCTTCTGGACAACAGCCCAGACAGCAGGGCAAAACTTGTTGCTGCAGGAATCCAGATGAGGTAATTAGAGAATTCATAGAGAGACTGAGGAGACTTGAAGCTCACCACCTCAGTATGTACAAAAGCCGTAGTCTAATGTCATGTGTCAATATTGCAATCAATGTTTTTAGTATTGTAAGGTTGAAATAAATAACATAACTTCTGAGTCAAACAGAGAAGTTTGTTTAACATTGATCTAATGCGAGACATTGCTTAGTCTCTCCATATAAGACACATTTCCATCTAGTGCAGGGATTTTTACAACATATATATATATATATATATATTACAAAATTAGGAGATTTATTCAAACACATATTAAATAATTAAGAGAAAAATATCATGCATTTATAGTGTAGTGAATCTTTTGCAGAGTTCTTTTTTTCTAGTTAAATAACAAGGTATTCCTGAGGTACATTTAAAGTCATATATTTCACAAGCTGTTTTGTTAACTTTATACCGCAGATAAAACACAGATTATACATTTCAGTAAGTTGTACTGTATCCTTCAACATACCTTCTGATGTTCAGAAATAGAGTGGACTTTGTGCTTTGCAACTTTGCAGATGTTTTTCATGCACAAACCGCAACAATACACTCTAAAGGAAGTTAAAAATGTAAAAGAGCATAATGGTCAAACTTTTACATGCACTTTGCAGTATCCACTAAATGTTAATTATTTTACCAAAATAAGAGGGAATGCATTTTATTTTTATGTAGTACTGACCCGAATAAGACATTTCACATATAAGATTTTTAAATATAACATATTTTGACCACAAATGTAAATATTCACAGATTAAATAAGGATACGTAAATATTTTACACTGTCAGTAAATTGTTCATATATAAATTGTTTACGATTTAGATTCTATCAATACTTCAATATTGTTTTTAGTATCTGCAAATGTAGTTTATGTATGTGTGGTAGAACCACATTTTACATAAATGCATACAAATATTCATGAGATCATGTTGTGATCATAATCATATTTCTCTACAAATAGTTTATTTAGATATCTGCATCAAAATGCCTAAACACGTCAGTTAGAAACTTTATACATTTCTAAAACATATATATTGTATATATTCTCCGGAACTGCCTCCACAGACCCCTGGTAGAAAGAGTTCCCTTTTTTTTTTTGACTGGAAATGACTGGAAGCTATTGTTATACTCCTCTTTTAGTCATACATGCTGACCCAAACATCATCAATCATCAAATTTTTCATTCATATTTTAGGTGTGAATGTTGATGGTGTATTCCATTTAAGTCTGATGAGTCATTCTATGTTAAAAGCCTATTTTTGGTAAATTGAAACAAAATTTCACAATGTCCTGCCTGACAGAAACCCATCAAGACATGATCTGAGAGTCAGAGAGGTTGTTTTGCTTACCAGTGGACATTTATCAGTTTCAGTGATACTATTGCAGTTCAACACAAATACATACTTTCCAGAGAACTCTGTCCAGGTTGGCTGGTTTTGGTTTCGGCTGGTATTTACTGAACCACAGTAAACATTTTTCTTTAGAAGCTGGAAACATGATGTGAAAAATGTAGTTTGTTAAACTTTCACAGTAACTCGATGAGCAGTTTGCAAAAAGCTAAATCAGTAAATATACACTATCATTCCTAATGTTTGGGGTCAGTGAGTGATTTAAAAAAAAAAAAAGAAGAAGAAGAATTTAATAGTTTTATTCAGCTGTTTATCATGGTTTCCACACAAATGGAAACCATGATAAACAGCTGTTTTTTTCAACAGTGATAATAATAAGAAATGTTTTTTGAGCACCAAATCAGCATATCAGAATAATTTCTGAAGGATCATGTGACATCACTGGAAAAAATACATACAAGAACTGTACATTTAAAATATATTGAAATAGAAAAGTTATTTTAAATTGTAATAATATTTCACAATATTACTCTTTTACTGTTCAAACTTTTGAACTGAATTGTATAAAAACAGTGCGTCACACTTGTATTAATGGGATATAACATAGCAGGCCTGTCAATAGGGTCTCTTGAGAAGACATTTGTGAATCTTTCTATTTGAGACACGTCATCTTTTAAATTTGATCCTGTTATCAGAAGAATTCCCCAGGTGAAAAAGAAATATATTTAAATTGTGCTTTTTCAGACATACTTACTATATTTAAATTATACTATACTAAGTGCATATTAAATGTATTATTTTGAAACAACTTTAAGTATATTAAGTGTATTTCAAGATATGCTTAAGTTTGAGCAAATTTTAATCTATTTGTAATATATTTAATATATTGAAATTGTGTTAAAATGGAACCACTTTAAGTATATTTAGTGCAATTTAAGTGTATTTCTTAAAATACATTTAAAATGTCCTTTTAATACTTCATGAACTACAGTTAGAGTATATTTGAAGCATTGTTTTAATGTACTTCAAGTACATTTCAATTGTATTTCAGCTCATTGGAAATGCATTAGCATTACACTACTAGTATATTATAAAGCTGCTTTTTTCAGTATATACACACGTACACACTTTGATATCTAAAAAACTTTAATGTATTATATATTGTTGTGTAC
>NW_015538036.1:1116774-1119427 GCF_001515605.1 Sinocyclocheilus anshuiensis | reverse complement strand
TGAAAAACAACAAATGTTAATATTTCACACACACACACAAAAAAGCAAATGATGATTGATGATTTGTTTTCTTTTTAAGAATGATGAATTCTTTCTGAGAACAATGTACCTGGTCGGTAATATAGTCAAAAACCTTCCCAGCCTCAGCAGTTTCAGATGTACTGTATGCTCTCATATAAGCAACCCTTCTTACAATTTAATCTTTGTTCTTATCTGTAATGAGAAATATATATTAGAAAATAAAGGCGATAAGGTTGTCAAGCTTGAACAAACATAAACACCGAACACTAAACACTACCACAGTTGGCTAATCAGCTCAAGACAAAGTAATTGTATGTTCATAATCATGGAAGATCATTAAAGATCATTAACCTCATTACAACGAAGCCAAATTGTTCAGGAAATCAGAAATAAATAAACAACTTCATTTTGCAAATAAACGAATGTTAATGTTGTACATGTTATAATGACTAATTTTATTTTATTTATTTTTTTCTGCCAATGCATGCCTCAAAAACACGACTGGCACAAACAAATACGCCATACACGCTTGCAGAAGCTGCTAAAAATAAGAACATACCGCTATATTTTCTAATTAATTTCATAGTTCCCCCAAAACAATTTGAATTCTGTCATCACTCACCCTTAAGACGCTCCAAACCATCTTAAGACTTTCGTTCATCTTCAAAAGAAAAGAGGAGATATTTTAATAAAAATCTGAGAGATTTATGTCCCTCCGATGAAAGAAGATTCACCAAAGATGTTCACGTTTCAAAAAGTTGAAATCGCAAAAAAACATCGCCAAAGTAATCCATAAGAATTGCGTGGTTTCCTCCAAGTGCCCAAGTAAAGAGACAACGATCGGTGACCGCTCTATATAATACCGTTTAAAGTTAGACTTATTCACATTCAAGAGACATTTGCACGCACATCATATTTTATATACGAAGCTCTAAAAATATATTTATTAACATAGTATTTCTACTATACTTTTTAGAAATATACTAATAGTGTGCTTGTGTTTAGCATATTCCTTAAAAGTGTAACTAAGCATATATTTATTACCAAAGTATTTCTAGTATACTTTTTATAAATACATTAAAAGTATGCTTCTGTTTAGCATATTTCTTAGAAGTATAACTAAGCATATATTTAATACAAAAGTACTTCTAGTATACTTTTTTAGAAATATATTAAAATGCAATTCAATATATTTTTATTGCACTTCAAATAAGCATGTTGGGAATACAAATGTATTATAAACATACTACTTGAATTTCAAGTATATTTTTAATACATTTAATACTACGTCTTTTTCACCTAGGTCTGCTTTTCAAAACAGCCACACCTGTCATGTCTGGATGCACTATGCTTTGAAAGTGTGTGAGCATGTTCCAGCTTGTTGCCGTCACAACCCTCCCTATAGACCGTAAACAGTCTGTCTCCCAAATTGCACTACAATGCACGATTGCACCCACTGCTCTACGGAGCACTATGCCCATGAGCAAGATTAATAAGTCAGGTATATATTGGCTCATTATAATGCCACCCCTTGTTATCAAGTGTTGTTCTCATACAGTGCAATTAAAAAGTTCAATAATACGAATCTTAAAAAGTGGAAAAAAAAAAGTGACGTAACATGGCCAAGTATGGTGACCCATACTCGGAATTAGTGCTCTGCATTTATCCCATCCAAAGTGCACACACACAGCAGTGAACACACACACACACACACCGTGAACACACACCCGGAGCAGTGGGCAGCCATTTATGCTGCAGCGCCCGGGGAGCAGTTGGGGGTTCGGTGCCTTGCTCAAGGGCACCTCAGTCGTGGTACTGAAGGTGGGAGAGAGCGCTGTACATTCACTCCCCCCACCTACAATCCCTGCCGGTACAAGACTTGAACCCGCAACTTTTTGGGTTACTAGTCCGATTCTCTAACCATTAGGCCACGACTTCCCCATGTCTGTAATGCAAAAGATGTGAAGGCTGACAACATCAGCATGTGAGATCATAAACATCATGATTTATTACATTTAGCAATAATTTCTCAGAACTTTATTGAGCAGCATGTTCCACAATTGTTTCTCACACTTTAAGCAGTTGCTTACATGCAGTCCTAATAGCAGCAGGTTATGCAATGGTGTCTACACAGGGTGTACTGACTTCTTTGGTGGAGTCAGTCATTGTGTCAGGGGAAAACTTTAGTCATAGTGTTTTCATGTACTCTTTTTGGTGAGAAGTTTCCCCCAGCTGGACAGGATTTTGCACCGCTGTGCTTGCATGGACTTGCAATATGTACCTGCACAAGGGTGTAAATCTTATCAGTTTCTGTGCATATATTATGTCATTCAATGAGCATTGGTCAAAGAAGCTGCACACGAAAGCTAAAATACTGTTAATAAGTAGTAAGTTGAATTTGATGGACTAAAATCCCTAACTGCACATAGATGTACATACTGTAGATAGATATAAATCAAGTGTATAGCGCATGCTTAACCAGAGTGACTTGTCTAGGCCCATAGCTTTTCCACACAAGTCGTTTATATTTCAGAAAGTCTTTGAAATGGACTTTCTTTAATTAACTTTAGAGAAGATATTTTCCCTAGTAAACAAGGTTAGGGGAAATAAATGAACCACATTAACCACTGAC
>NW_015538036.1:1093850-1116702 GCF_001515605.1 Sinocyclocheilus anshuiensis | reverse complement strand
GTGTGTGTGTGTGTGTGTGTGTGTGTGTGTGTGTGTGTGTTTAGTTAAATATCGTATTTAATACATCAGGCTTTTATGGCTCATATATGCAAATATATAAACCATCCTCAAACACTTGCTGTGTCATATTTGACATTTACATTTTAACATCAAAAGAATGTAAAATAACAATAGTAATAATAATAATATGTAATGCTAAAAATGATATGGATAATCAGGAAAACCCAAGCTGCTCCAGACCAGTAAATGTTAATCTTATATTATTATTAAACAATAAACCTCATAAAAAGTCATTAAAGATGTCACAGCAAAAAGACTTTAATGGTCAGAAGGCATGAAGTACAGTAGATTGTGGGTTTATCAGCAAAGTTTTGATCATTGAATTTATTGGCCCTAGAAATGCATATCAGCTATGATACAGTAGACTAATATATTCATAGACTTTAGACATAGACATAGTCAATAGGCTTTATACTTATTGTTGAACAGAAAGTTACAATGAATATTTACTGTAAGTTGTGAGAGAATAAAATGTGGCTAAAATGTTGTAACTAACATTACCAAATAAGCATTGTGTTTCCAGTGAACTTATACCCCTTAAGGCATGACATACTAAATAATAAAACTCATGTTTTAAAAAAAAGCCAAGAGATTGTATTATTTGTGTAGTAAGATGGGGAATACCAATAAATTAATTTTCTGATGTCTCTGGTCTTGCCTTTTTTAGGGTAAAAGCTTGCTAAAGTTGCCTTTTAAAAACTAAACAATGACGGTGATTAAGGAGCAGTCAGAGACACATACCTTATTCATGTCTAAAATGTTCTGTTTTCCGAGAAGAGAAAAACTATGCAAGGATTTTTAAAAGGTTTTTGCACATTCTGCTTTGCAGGTCATGCCCAATGGTTTTTGCATTTAGCTGATATTGTTATTTAAACTGACATAGAAATGAGGAACATCACAAGCGATTTACATTTACAGTACATGTAATCATTTAGCAGATGCTTTCATCCAAAGCGACTTACAAATGAGGGCAATAAAAGCAATCAAAACATCAAAAGAGCAACAATATATAAGTGTTGTGACAAGTCCCGGTTAGTCTAACGCAGTAGGCCTACACATAGTGAGATTTTTTTTTTTAAATCTTCTCCTATAGGGCTTTAATGCTACAAGCACCAAACTTGGCAGAGACCTGGGCCCTGATGTGTAGTTTGCTCCTAGTTTTCGTATAAATAATTAACAAAAATCACAAATTTCCCATAGACTTATATTTTCCGAGCAAAATGCCCCCTCTAGACTAGAGGACATTGCAGTCCACTAGAGGAAAAGACAGGACAAGAAATCTTTGAACTCCCCACATTCACTTTCATTTTAAATTGGTTACATTTACAAATAAATGCATATATTTCCTTTATGCTGCCAATCTATGCCAACATATTTAATCGTGGCCAAGTCAGGTCTCCAATGTAATGACCGTCTAATGGCCAGAAGACAGTTTAAAAAACGATCGGGACAGATGACTGATCTGTCACGGCTCCGAATGGACCAGTGCTGCTTCCTCACAAAAGTTTGTCAGTTCTTTGTGTTTCTAAGCCATTCTCATTAGAACATTCAAGCTATTTTACACCATTCAAGCACAATAATACATTAAAGAGCTAAATTCAGTGCTTGTGAGCTGTTTTGTGTGACACAGAGCGATGTGCCGAGTCTCTGACAATGCTCACGCCCCAAGACGTGTTCACTTTCGCTTCATTTGCTGCTGGAACGGACACAAACACAAGATTCAAAAGACATGGTATCTTGGCGAATATCATCGAAAACAGTCATTTATGTCTCAAATGAACATAAACTGTTGAGAAATAAATCAAATTTGTTGTCATAAGCTTTTTTATTAGAATGAAAAATAGCAAGGGTCTATCGGAAAATATTATGAAAACAATAACTGTTGCACTTATTTTGTGGCAGGGCCAGCTCAAGAACACCGAACTCACATGTGATCTTGCTTTTTTGCCTCAAGGCTGCCCAAGTTGGCTTTCTCAAGCCAACATCAAAGTTTGTTCACAAACTTTAGCCTCTTATTATTACTAAACAATATAAAAGTTATTTTTACCTCATAAAAATCATTAAAGTTTTCACAGCAAAAAGACTTGATAAAGCCATCAATCAAAGGTCAGAAGGCATGAAGTATAGATTGTGGGTTTGTCAGCAAAGTTTTGATCATTGAATTTATAGGCCCCAGAAAGGTGTATCAGCTATGATACAGTAGACTAATATATTCATAAATAGACATTATACTTATTGTTTTACAGAATGTTTACTGTAAGTAATGTTGTAACTAAAATTACCAAAAAAGCATTCTGTTTTTAGTCAACTTATACCCCTCAAGGGGCAACATATCCTGAGGAATACAAAATTTAAAATAAAAAAAATGATAAAACTCATGTTTAAAAAAAAAAAGCATGAGGTTGTATTATTTGTGTCCTAGTAAGATGGAAAATACCAATAAATTAATTTTCTGTTGTCTCTTTATGGTCTTGCCCTTTTTAGGGTTGAATCTGTGAAAAAAAATTGCTTTTTAAAAATGAAACAATGACGATGTGTAATGTGGTGTTTGGGTTGTCAAGTCTGTTCATGTCAAGTCAAGTCTGTTCATGTCAAGTCAAGTCTGTTCATGTCAAGTCAAGTCTGTTCATGTCAAGTCAGGTCAAGTCTGTTCATGTCTGTTCATGTCAAGTCAAGTCTCGGATTATTGTTTGGATGTTTGGATCACCTGTAAATAAACTGCACTTGGGTTCTCACTTACGCTCGCCTTCAGTGGATTGTTCGTTACACGATGACTAAGGAGCGTTCACAGACACATAACTTATTCATGTCTAAAATGTTCTGTTTTCCAAGAAGAGAAAAACTATGCAAGGATTTTTAAAAGGTTTTTGCACATTCTTTGCAGGTCATGCCCAATTGTTTTTGCATTTAGCTGATATCATTATTTAAACACATAGAAATGAGGAACATCACAAGTGATTTACATTTAATCATTTAGCAGATGCTTTTATCCAAAGCGACTTACAAATGAGGGCAATAGAGGAGGCAATGTGCTGTTCAGTTGCAGAACGCAAGCTTCTAGAGGGCACATAAGTCTGTGAATTTAGGTAAAGGGGTGCAGAGCTAGTGGTTGTTTTGTAGGCAAACATCAATGCCTTAACTTAATAAACACCTATTTTACATAGGGCAAAGTTAAATATAAGACAAGGGTTGAACCACTTTACTCAGCCAAATAAAATGAACATTATTTACATTCATTAATTTAATATTTATATAACATTATTATCTTTAACTATCTGAACCACAGTCCACACTGTACAAGAGAGTATAAATATTTTCCCACCTGTTATATCTAATATTAGCAGTTTATCTGTGTGAAGTTAAGAGCTTTCTTGTATTTGGGCATGTTGTATTCACTTTGCAAGTGCATTAGGGAGGCCATGCAATACGAATGGGCTGTGGTAGGATGTGGTAAGACCCTAGCGCATGTATTTATATATAGGCCTATACATATATACATATAATCTGTGTCTGCAGTGATGGGGTAGAGGCAGTGGATTGGTGTTGTTCACAAGCCTGATTGCCTGTGGGTAAAAACTGTTCAGCCTTGATGTTCTGGCTTTAACACTCTTGTCGCATCTGCCTGATGGTAGGAGTGTTAAAAGGCTGTGCTGGGGATGACCATTGTAGTCATTTTGAGGTATGCTACTTTTTACATTTTTAAGAAAATCTCATTTATTCAGAAAATATTACATAACCCTTTTCCCTGTGCAATTAAGTGGTCATTACACCTACATTATTTAATCCATGCAAAATTTGCCATAATGCATTATACTGTATACCATTCATGTAAACCAGTTATTATCAGCCTTTTTAAACCCAAGATCCCTGACCACTGTCTTAATGCAAGACAAAATATGCCTATTGGAGAACTGATAGAAAAAGACAGATTGTACTTCCAATTTGAGGTCTTTTATCTATCTGTCTATCTGTCTATCTCTGTCTGTCTATCTATCTATCTATCTATCTGTCTGTCTGTCTAAGTATCTATCTATCTATTTATTTATTTAACACATTTATCTATTGTTTATTTGCTCAATAACACGCAAACTGTTAAATATCTGTAGCCATTTGAAATTAGAGGCAACAACTGCATTTTAATGATGGTCCAAACAAAGATGCTGCACACATGTAGCATCAGCGGCTGTATTTTATTTGAATCAGACTGCATAATTTCAAGATTTAAAAGCAAAAACAACTTTAGCTTTGGTCAAAACTTTGGTCTGACTTTAGCTTTGTGAAATTATACTACATAAAACATCTGTCCGAAACAAAACAGCAGACGAACTGAATGAGACGCAAATTCACTCTCTGATGACAGCAGCAGGTGGCGCTTAGGAGCGTTTCCTTGGTTACGGCTGTAAACAAAGCAGCACTGCCCTTCAAAATACTGCTAGTTTATACAGAGGTAAGTGGAAAAGAAAATGCCTTTGAAACTTATCTGAACACAGTCAGTTCCCCTTAGTGATACATTAATATAAACCTCCAAAGCAATATGTATATATTTTTTCCTATATTTCGCCTATTGTGAACAGTGAGCTGGCTCTGCCTGGTTCAGTTTTGGCGACCGTATCTGGCCTCTGTTAACGGTCGTTACAGACTTCGTAATAGTTCCATACAAATTACATTTTGGGAAATGATTGCAATGCAAACGTGTGCAATTCTGGTGTCCTGACATTTTATCCTACCCGTCAGATTGTCCTACCAGGTTTACTGCGCATGCGCACATCAATATTGCGTCCTTTTTCTCATGCTAAACAACACTATTTAATGTATCTGCATTACTGTAAGGGTAGGCTTAGGGTTGGGGTAGGTGTAGACGTTAATCAACCATAATTTTACAGGTAACGTTAGCATTTTTCGTTGTAGAATTGTACTACCCCCTGTTTTAATGGGAGGTAGCAAAATCTGACAGGGTAACGTTAGAACAAATCGACAGAACTCCGGAATAGTCCAAATAAATCAAAATACATGTTTTGGAGCAAAAAAAAAAAAAAAGGTGGTGGGGGGGACCGAAATTTATTCTGATTTGCATCTCTAATTTAAATTGTATTTGAATTAGCCTACATTTCATGCTTTGGTTTTAAACTTTAAAACTGATGCAACCAAGAAAACTCTGTAGCAATGCAGTAACAATACTGTAACACAGTGTGTGAGCAGATAAAAAAAAAAGTTTCACATGTGATAAAGATCTACCAGTCTATCGATCGACTAGTTGGCTACCACTGATGTAAAACCAATTCTATTGTTTTGCGGTTTAAATCATTCCAGAATATTTATGGCCTTGAAATTGTAAATCAAAAATAAATAAATGAATAAATAAATATGTGTTTAGATTCATTTAGTGCCTAATCAGCATAATTAGTAACAGATTGTATGAATCATATACAACTAAGCAAATGGCCCTGCCCATTCCTGGAGCCAGAGCCTTATGTTTCATGTCAACTCAAAATGAAACTTTTCTCCTACCACTGGCCCTTTAGAAATTAGCCTAATCTACCTCTAAAGTTTCACACTCAGGCCCATTTTTAAACTAAAAGGCTTAATAGTGGGTGATGATGTTTCAGCAGTTTTCAAAAATACAAAGATGTGAGAGAAAGGGAAGAGAAAAAAGGGAAGAACCTGTTCTATAATAGAGAGGACAGTAATGCAGTGTGAAGGGGTGTGTGTTCATACGTGAATAATACAGGGAGGAATCGAGGGAGTTAATGTGGTGTATAGGTGAGTGTTCATGTGTGTGTGTGTGTGTGCGTGTGCGCGTGCGTGTGCGCGTGTGTGTGTGTGTGAAGAAGTTTGTAAGGGGGCAGGCAGATGCATGAAGGGCTGGTCCTGATCTATCATGTCTATAAGACCAGAGCACTGGCCTTCACATGAGCATACATCTCTGAGGGACATACAGGTTGTTTCACACAGGCAAAGGAAGACATCCGGACCTGGCTAAAAGATGGGTTGGCAGAAGGCCATGCTGGATAAGCTTGCACACACTTTCCAGATCCGCAACAAGCTGCTGCGCCAGGGACTGGCTGAATGCTTGGGAACTCTCTTGCTAGTGGTGGGTATTTCTCCTCAATCATGAATTACTTATTGTCAGCATCAAAGCTGAGGTCAGTGCAACTTAATACAAATGCAGTTTGTCAAATAGTCTGAAACAGCATGTTTATGTCTCACATAATTTCTTCTCACTCAGATTGATGACAAAGATAGACTGTAATGTTTACTTTGGTTCATGCACTCAGAATTTCCACAAGCAAACAACAAGTGAATGGTGGATTATTGCAAATTAGTATTTATATCTGCATTATTGTGCACACATTGGTGTGGATTCTGGAATGCATATCTTATACCAGTGAATTTTAGTTTCCTGCAGTTGGTCCTCAGTCCAAGGAATACTTTAGAAAGTATCCAAAAATCTGTTAAAACTGACCATTTTAAAAGTCGCTCAAACCTGTATTATCAAACCTGGACTTTTTTAAATACAATGAAAGTCAGTAGTTTTGCATCCCACTGACATTGATTGTATGCACAAAACATTCAAAAACAATTGAAACGTACCTTTACAACCTATAAAGGAAGTTTCCTGCATGGACCTTTATTGACAAATGTTAATTATGCCCTGAGGAACTATGCTTAAAGGAAGTCATTTGCAAATAGATAAGAAAGAAAGGTGGATAGTATCTCAGTCCTGTTCATGAGAAATGCTCTTGACACACATGATAAACAGAAAAAATATGAGTATACATCCTCCTTAATTTAGTAGCGATTTTCTCTGTGACAAACAGCGCAGATAGGCATGTAATAATGCAACTTGAAGCAGAACAGAGGCGCGTGCCAAAGCTTTCGACGAGTAATACTTGTTTCATCACATCTATAATGATGCCACAATTCACACATGATAATTTGCTGAGGTTTAATAAATCACCTTAATGCATCGAGTCAATATTATTAGTGCGCATTTGCCACACCAACACCAAGTATTCATTCATCACTAAATCCATTTTATCTCATTCTAAACATGCAAAATCTGTTTTAAGCTTTGAAATTAATGCAGTCATTTAGACATTTAGATATGAATGTCAGTAGTGAAAAAATGACTAATAGAAAAGCATGCCTGGCAGACTCACAATTTACCACTAGTTTTCTACACAGTGATATCACTAAAAGGAAATGTTTCTCAAACACTGCACTTAACTGGATGTTTGATAAATGCGTCACATGCAGCAGACTACAGTAAAGAAACCACTGCCACTGCAGTCAGAGCTGTGACATGACAGTTACAATGTGGTATGAAATATGACCCTCATTAAAGAGGGAATTGACACCAAACTGCTGCTACAAAGTCTTCACAGGGCAATTATGCAATTTTACAAGCACTTTAGAAACAACAACACATTTCAAGAAGTACACTCATAGTTTGTTTTTAAGGTGTGTGGCACAGGTTATACCAGAGATAATACTTAAATATGGAGGTCATGCGATAACTGGATCACACAACGGGTGTTGTGTGTTCTGAGTGGCAAAAAGGTATTCGTGTGCGAGCTACTTTGAACATGCTCTTTGTCTGTGAAGGTGACTTTATCAGCGGATGTTCTTCCTAGAGTAGAAACAGGAACAATGGGTCTTTGGTCACAGAAAACCTAAATAAATTGAATAACCCAAGGTTTGCATTTAGCTGGCATTATTGAATTCGAAAGGATACTTAGGGCCATGTTTAGGTGATAAATTGGTTTTGTGAGATGCCTTTTTTAGAATTGTGTTGACGTTGTTGCTGAGATTTACTCTCATGAAAGCTCTTCAATGTATCCTGGCAATTACATGACTTTGGTAAAGTCGTTGCTTGATCCTGATAATTCGGTATAATGCCACAGGTATTTCAGTTCAACTCTGAGGTGACTTTTTCCATGAAAACTTCAGCCACAAGTCTGAACAGCAACTTGCAATTGCTGTTTGTCAGAATGGACTTGTAATGACCTGTCTGAGATGATCTATGTGAAAAAATGCAGCCCTTTGTAACTAGAGATTTGTAGTGTTTGAATAAAAGGGAATACTTAGTGTATTTTTAGCAGAGTTTGAAACGGCAACCTGCTATTTTCATGACCAGTTTAAAGTATATGTTGCGACTCACAATGATGTGAAAGGCCTACACTTAGTTGGTAAAATGAGTCAAAAAAGCATTTATTTTCACCTGGACTCTTCATTGTCCTGATATAAATGGTACACATAAAAATTGTGTTGTTTTCAAATAGTGATTAACACATGTTCTTATCTAACAACGTTTACAGATGTTTGGCTGTGGTGCGGTGGCCCAAATGGTACTAAGTGGAGAAAGCCATGGTCGCTTTCTCTCTGTAAACCTTGCTTTTGGGTTTGCTGCTACCCTTGGAATCTTGGTTTGTGGCCAGGTGTCAGGTTGGTAAACTCCTCTAAAATTGCATCCTAAGCTGTTGGACTGAGTTTTTATAAAAATCTTCTTTGTGGATGAACTTATGGGAAGAAAGAGCTTTTTTTTTCTTCTTCTTTTTTTTAGGCGGACATTTAAATCCAGCAGTTACATTTGCTCTCTGCCTCTTGGGAAGAGAAAAATGGAGAAAGTTCCCTGTGTACTTTCTGTTCCAAACAATTGGAGCCTTCTTGGGTGCCGCAATTATCTTTGCTGAATACCATGGTACATGTTATGTAATATTAATTATCTTTCTTGTTGAAAGTGTATATTATGTTTCTTCTTTTTCTTACACTTTTTTTTTTATTATTTTAGATGCAATGTATGATTATGCTGGAGAAAAAAATGAGTTGCTTGTAATTGGGGATAAAGCCACTGCTGGTATTTTTGCTACGTACCCAAACCCTCATCTCACCATCTTGAATGGATTTTTTGACCAGGTCAGTAACTGCAAGCTTGTAACTCTTTCAGTGCTATTTTTGAGTGAACGCACTTCATTGAAATATAATTTTTCCCTCGCAGTTTTTTCCCCATCACCATGTCCCCTTAGGAGCTCTGTAGTTTATAATAAATGTACTATATTTATTATATTTTATATTTACGTCTATAAAATATAACCATCTTCACAGGTGATAGGCACAGCATCTCTGATTGTCTGCATCCTGGCCATTGTGGACCCCTACAACAACCCAATCCCTCAAGGTCTTGAGGCCTTCACGGTGGGATTCAGCGTCCTTATCATTGGACTCTCCATGGGCTTCAATTCTGGTTATGCAGTCAACCCAGCTAGGGATTTCGGGCCTCGTCTTTTCACTGCCATGGCTGGTTGGGGTGGTGAAGTCTTCACGTAAGTACAGTTAATTCGCATAACATGAACTAATTAGGTACATCATGAACCAACTCGCAATGCTTTCGAGCTGATCTGCATTTGTCAGTGATGAAACAGATTTCAGTAAACACTTATGAATGTTTCTCTGGTTTGCAACAGTACCAGACAGTGTTGGTTTTTGGTGCCCATCTTTGCCCCCTTCCTGGGATCCATTATTGGTGTGCTTGTGTACCAGCTGATGGTGGGGTGGCATGTGGAGGGAGAAGTACGGGACAATAAGAATAAAGCTAAGGAAGAGTCTTTGAAACTTAATGATGTCACCAGCAAGGATTGATCTGCGTGATCTGCATCAGCCCTTCACCCCATAGGTCTGTCTCTGAGTCTCTGAGGTCAATAGATATGTCTTGTTCCACCCAAGGCTCCCTCTTCTCTTTCAGAGGGGATTCTGGTAGTCTTGCATACCATTAAATGGACTTAAAATAAAATGCTGAAAATGTCAAGATTACAAAGTTTTCCTAATTGTTCCAGCAGATATTTCATATATATTTTCTTTAGCATGTTCCTTTTTTTCTTCACACATCCTCCAGATTCCTCCTTTAAGGGAAAAAGGTGTTTCTTCAGCAACACGAATTATATTAATTCACTGTTTTTAAAGTTAGTAAAAATGTAGTGTAGCACCTATCAATATTTCCAGTATTTCACACTTTTGTACTACTATTATCCAAATATGTTGCCATTCCTGTTGAGAAGGTGAGCAATTCAACCAAAAAATTGCTTCAATACTTCATTTTTTTTTTTTGTAAATATTTTGTATTGTCATCTTCATTTAAAAAAAGTTTTTTTTCTATTACATAGCAGGACGTTACTTATTTCAAGAAACATCTTACGGTCAATAGCGTAGTAATCTTTCAATTGTATAGCATTACAGTCTTTAGACTATGTTCATTTCATCTTTCATGTATCTGTTAATGTCATAACCATTTTAATTTTGTGATTGAATGTTTTGAAGCAATGGATTATTATCCTAATAAAGTTTTTTTTTTTTAAGTCTCACAATGTGATGTGATGTTTTGTCATTTTTATGTTGTTTAGCTGAAACCACCCTTGCTGCTTCTTTGCTAAGGATGTGCACATTCATGCTCTCCTCCAGGGTTGTCATCCATTTGTAGTGGAATTTAACATTATGCCAAAGCCATTCATTATCAAAAAAAGCACAAGATGAATGAAACAAGTCTAATTAAGGGCTTACAAAACAATAGGTGTGGACTATTGGAGGCTTAAACTTAAGTATGAGGGAGAAAGAACATTTACAGTCTCCCTCAGGTTCACATTCAATCATATTAAGGCTATTGGGAAAAACACATGGGTGTGTTAAAACATAATACATTACACCATCTAGAGAAACCAACCTTTAAAAGGGAATTAATACAATTACTTCAACCAAGCCACAACACGCCAGGTTAAAGTTCTCTGAACTCAATTATAATATTTGTTATCCCTGATATATTTCCCAGAACCCTACGAAAACAAATTGTTGCTAACAACATAGTGTTGTTGACAGAGCAATAACTCAGATGTTACATTTCTAAAACCAATTACAAAACAAAGGAAGACCTACCTTAACACTGCCATTCAAAAGTTTGTGGTCACCAAGTTTTTTTCAATGTTTTCCAATGAAGTCTCTTATGCTTACCAAAGCAGTATTATATCAGAAAATATGGTAGCTAAAAATATAATTACAATTTACATTTACATACTGTTTTACATTTACACTTAGCAGACGTTTTTATCCAAAGAGACTTACAAATGAGGAAAATAGAAGCAATTTTCCTTTTAAATATATTTTAAAATGTAATTTATTTCCATGATGGCAAAGCTGAATTTTACTCCAGCCTTCAGTGTCACGTGATCCTTCGGAAACCTTCTAACATGCTGATTTCGTGCTCAAGAAACATTTCTTCTTATTCTCGGTGTTGAAAACAGTTGTGCTGCTTCACATTTTTAGATTAACCTTGATGTATTTTTCAGGATATGAATAGAACTTTAGAACGGATAGCATTTATTTGAAATAGATTTTTGTAACAAAGTAAAAGTCTTTACTGTCCCTTTTGATTAATTTTATGTATTCTTGATTAATAAAACTGTAAATGAAAACTTTTGAACAGTATGTAAGCCTAAACTGTATTAATCATCCTCCATATGCTTGGTTCCTGGGCTATACGTGATTAATATATCAACATGCTAAATTCTTTGCTTCAAGAGCAGCTTGTCTCTTCCTGCAACTTATGCAAGTCAGATATATAAGGAAATCTCAGCTGGCTCATATTGCACACCTTCACAAAGCCCTCTCTTTTTAATAAATATGACTCTCTTGGCCATTGCGTCCTTTTTCTTCTTGCAGTACATTATCGCGGACCGCTTCTCTGTGCCTGAGGCACTTTCAGTACTAGTTCTCATTTTCTTCGAAGAGGAGCACTTCCACACGACAGCTCTTGTCCTAATTCCCACTCAGTGTGGGAAACAGGTAGAACAAGTACCATGACAAAACACCGTGCCCTTGTTGAGACTCCATGAAGCTTATCTTGTGCAACGATATCCAGCGCTGGCTTAGAGCCCACACACCTGCATGGAGGTCTCCGAGCATGTGTTTCATTTTTAACTTGCGTTTAGATAACGCATGCCAGATTGTGAAATCTGCAGTTATTTTGGGGTTTTTTTCTCGATCTGTTTGGATTGTTTTATGAACATTTTGCTTAATAACAGAGTATTGTGCTTGGGTGTGGAGTTCTTACGTAAACAGGAATATACTGAGTAGCTAATTACAGCATGTGTCCTCGTCCGATCAGTTTCCTGTGTACAAAACACAAATGACACAAATTTTCCTCAATGGCTTGCATGGAAAATTCAATGAGAAGGAATTTCACAGTGTTGGTTTCTAGTTTGGAAAAAAAAAAATCTGAACAGGAAACTTCTCCTTTGTGTAGCACATAAGCACTGTTTTAGTAACCTAAGAAGTCAGACAGCATAACATTCAGCTAAGAATGTGGGTGGTTTTAATAAAACGCCCTATGGGATGACGCCTCTTTTTCTTGTGAAACCTGTAATGTACCTGAAAATCCTCTTGAAAGACTTGACTGGCGTAGCTATAAACATTGGCCTCAGCACCACATGTGAAGTCCAAAAGAACATTGTCTTGTCATCTTTAAGCTAAGCAATATGTGCAGTCTGTAGATTTATAACTGATTTTATTATTTATTTTATGTCACCCAAACTGTGTTGTTTTAAAGTGTATACTCAATATTGTCAAACAAACACGATCTCTATGGGCAAAATGTGCAAGTCATGATTTAGTCGCACTCTTTGAGGTACATAAGTACTTGTAAAGCACATTCCCAAGTTTACTATGCTGTTTCCTGTTTTGATCCACCAAACAGTGCCTGAAGGCATGCTTTTTAAAGGGTCACTGGATCTTTTGCTGGGAGCTAAGACATCACAGCACCCAGATACCTTTAAGATGCTGCCAACCCATATGTTGCCCACATGTGGAAAAACAAGCTGAGAGGAATCCATACTGATAACACCTTTTCAGATATTTTCCAAAGGAATTGCGTTCAGACCGAAAAACCTGTACCTGATTTAAAATTTTTACATTTCAGTAGCTGATTAACACATGAATACCTTGCTTGAAAAAGGTAATTATAGCATACTGTAGCAAATCATGATCGAAAGTATGTGAATTGTACCACATTCCATGCAGGATACCTGAAGGATATAAGCTTTGTTTATGTAGGCATTTGAGTGTGCACATCCCCTGAGTACCTTACAAAAAACAGCAGAATTCTCTTTTTTTCCCAGGACATTACTCAAGTCCTAAATAACTTGTCAACATGCCATTAATGTTTTGGTTTTTTTTTTTACCTCTGATAACATTGCAGTTAATTCAACAAACCAAGTTTTAAGGTTAACAGTGAAATGACGAAACAAAGAAATGCTTAAAATGTTTGGATCTATTTTAATCATGACAGGGTTTGTCTTGTGTATCTGTAACAAACAAACACCTTTTCAAGGTTTAAATGACCTGCAAGACATCTGTTGTCTGCATATGGTAGCCTTATATTGGTTCTTCAGATTTTGTGACCTCAACTTGGCGGAATCAATTGCACAATGGCACTTTTTTCATTTATGACATTTAGTCACCTATTCTTATTTCAGTTTCTGACAAAAAAAAAAAAGTTTGTGATCTTTAATCAGGAAACCACAAATCACAATTTTCCTTCAGGGACATGTTTTAAGATGTACTTCTGCAATCTGTACAAACGAACAGAGCATCATTTAGATGTTCTGCGCAGAGTGTTTCACCTACTTGAGTTTCGTTCTGGGACTCGTCTCATTTAGCAGATGTTTTGTAAGGTAATATCATCTCATTTATCCGATCATCCTTCATTTTTTCAGCTTCTTGGTGCATTTTTTTGAAGCAAGATACGTGCAGTTGCTGCACCATGACCATTATGACTAATTTCCATAACTGTATGCTTGTGGGAGAACAGAAAAGGTTGTGGTCAGAGATACAAATACACAGCCAATGGAAAGAGGGCGACAGTAACAGATAGGAACTCAATCATGCTCTTTCGGGTGGGGACATCCTCTGTTATCTAGATAGATATCCTATGGGAGAGCTTCTGCTTATATACAATTACAAGCAATTTCTATGGTCCTGTCTCATGTAATGTTAATGATACCTATACTGCATGTGGGAGAGCAGAGAGAGAGCTTGCGCTCCATGTTAGATTGTACTTTTTTTATTGTTTATGGATACTGTTATATTAGGGACAATTGTGACAGGGACTAAAAACCAGCTGTTGCCTATTGGCTTATTTGCATAGAACACTAAATACATCTAAAAAATGATAACAGAGCAATGCAGATAAGATATACATTCAATGGTATGAAATGCTGTCAATTTTAAGTTAGCTTATCTCTGGAATGTATCTGCGTATGCCATTATGCCACAATGACCTCAAGGGCATCCAAAGATGTCTATATATTTGTTGTAACAAATAATGACAATGATAATGATAATAAAACAAAAGCGAACACAGAAAAACAAATTGATGTAACGCGTTTGGCTGTTCAGTACACACCTGCTCAATATAACTTTCAAAAAGCTGTCACACCCTATCTCTTGCACAGGCATGTCTTCCACTTCTTGTTGGTTATCTTATAGTCGCATCTTGTAGAGTTTTGACTTATAAAAAAAATAACATTACAAAAATTTGTTCTGATTGTAAATGTTGCCAATTTGCTTATCTGTGTAGCAAAAACCTTGCAACTAAAACCACAGTACCAGACCACTGCATAACAGTGGAATGCAAATGTGAGATTCTTCTGGAGTATTGTATGGAAAAGTGATACTTTTATCTGTATCACTCCTCGTATCTCTGTCAGGTATCTGTTATTGTGCTACAATGGCCTTAGATCCTTCAATTCCTGGGCGTGTACTGAGAGACTGTGCAGTGGAACTCACTGATGTCTTCACAGACATTTTCAACATCTCGCTAAGCCAGGCTGTTGTCCCCACATGCTTCAAAGCACCAAGGGTCTGAGAGTAACGCAATTTCAATTCTCTGTGTGTATGTGCTGTACATGTGGAAGAATTGACAATAAAGCAGACTTGACTTGACTTGACTTGACTTCAAAAGGCATTTATTTGTACATATGGTAAATAATTTATATATGCTTCAAATTCAAAATTGTATATACTGTATAGAATGTTTAATCAAATATTTCTAGTTTAGTTTGTCATTATGAACTTATGTGTGTGTGTTTGTGAAGAAGTGAGAAACTGCAATACCATATTGTGTCTCTGGCTTTGATGTCAATGCTTGCATGTCAACCTCACATTTTCTCCTCTCTCCCACTCAAAATATGCCTGCTTTACACCCTAACAACACACTTGCACAGACATGTTTTTCATCTCTTCCTCTGCTGAAGAGCATTACAAAGCAGTATGTCAAAAGAAACAGGTAAAGTTAGCTTGATGATTATAAATCTGGCAAAAGAGTTAAGGAGGTGCCCCTCCACCCCTTTGCAAGTTGCAGCAAAGCGTGTATGTCAACAGTACTTTATTGGAAACATTAAATATTACTATATCACATGTGATATTTAATAATGTTATTTTTTATAGAAATGGTTTTCATATATTTTAAACTAGTTCCTAATCACACTAACAAGACAACTGTCTGCAGGATATAAAAACAATTGCAGATGTATAGGTTTATGCAATTCAAGAATAATCTACTGTTAAACACAACACTTGTTTTAAAAGCTTTCAGGCTTTCTTCAATCCTAAATCAGTTTTAGAGGCATATTTTGAATGTATTATTGTTTTCCATTAAAGAACATAGCTAATTCTCTATTTTACATGCACATACACAGAATGCAGCTTACATAAGCATTCATTGTTAATTATATAGTATATCTTTTGTTAAGTTTGATCTGTATTTGACCTGACGTTACCTTATGTCTTTTTGGCAAGGTACAGAATATTGTCTTTGATCAGAACCCAACCTCAGTTTTTCAAAATTCAATAGAGGGATGGCATTCTGTAAACCTAACAGATGTCTGTGATTTTTTAAAGATGTTAGATATGTTAGGGATAATGTACAGTCAGACAGTCATTATAGCAAAATAACTGAATAAACACATATGAAATATTGATTTGATTTTAAATGATTTTAAGCAAGAAGACAGAGACTTCCGAGTCCTGATCAATATACTGGTGCTAAAGTTGTGATAATGACTGTGAGACTGTATCTTTATTTTCTTGCAATAACTTTATCCCACAGCTGCATATCAAATAAATAAATACATGGAAATTGGCAATAATCATGGAATTGGCAGTGATTCCCTGGATTCCCTTCCCTATTTTGAAAAATTATTGCTCAATCACAATTAATTAGCCACCAATGCTGGTCTGTCAGTTTGATTTGGAACAATACGCAGGTTGCTCAAAGCCACTTCTTCTATAAGACACCACTTAGTCAGTTAGATATGTTTCAAACAGTGGGGTGACTGTTCCATCTTTCCATTCAACAAGGATCTCGCCTCGCTGGATGGAGGGAGATTGAGCAGTTTTCATAGGGTGTCGGGTTAGAGGGGCTCTCTCACTAGGCACCGGGGACCCTGGCAGACTGGCCTCTCCTGTCGGAGTGTAGGATTTCAGCACCACCACAGTCTTCTTCCTCCTGTGCATGAAGACAGAAAATAGATCAGTGACTCTTAAAGGGGGAAACCATGTTGCTGAGTCATTCCTTGTTATGAAATCTCAATGAGCATATGCATAGATCAGTTTCATTTCAAAGAAAAATAAATTCCGTCTGTATTTACATACATACAATTAAAGTCTTGCATTGAGAAGGCCTTGAAAGTTTATTTACCAAAAATGAGAAATATCTTACCTGTTCTGGTAGATGTTAAGAGTGAGGATCACAAGCCCAAGTAACAGGGCCAAGCTGCTTAGAAGCAACATTGTCATTTTCCAGCCTGTTCCTGTTATTAAACACAATAGAATATCACAAACTAATATTCTTATTTTGTGTATTACAATTTTTTTTTAACTTATTTTCTGTCATTATTCATTATTGAACTTATCACTGTTTCTTTGGCTAATCACCAAAGATATGGCACCGTGTTTAGGTTTCCTCTCCTCTGTTGCCCTCATGTGGACATAAGTCAGATTAACTATTTAAGGATCAGTGCGTTTTAAACATTTGCTTGTTTATACCATATTTCCTGACTGATTTAACAGATAAAACAAAATTTATTTTTTCAGAAACGGATGAGCTCTTTCCACATTTACCATAGTCTGTTGTAAACACATTAACAGAAGGTCCATCAGGCTCCATGCTACTTTGAGGTTCAGCCGATGCATCTGATGTCTGTGTTGCTTCAGTGGACTTTAATATGGAGGTCTGGTCATTATTCCCAGCTTATGTAAAAAATAAAATAAAATAAAGAGATTATAAAGATACAATCATGCAATATATCATATAAATTATTAGAAGCAGAATAGACATAGTACACAGGGTTCCCACCCTTTTTGACCAATACATTTTGAAGTCCTGCATAAGTATTTTAAAATTTTACAGAGATTGCTGGGAAGGATATGCATTTTGTATGTCAGGTACCAAAATAATAAATAATTCATTTATAATTAATAAAACTAATGATTAATAATAACTTATTTGTGTCAGCTTGAGGCTTCCTGAGTCTTCAAACCCCCCCCCAAAAAAATGTTATGCTTCCATGACTGTTTTGATATTTCCAAGTTTTACAGTACTGTGGGAACCCTGGTACAAATGAATATGACCAGATGAGCAAGTAAAAAAAAAACATACACACACACATGACAGAAGATGATATGGTCTGGTATAACAGAAATGATAGCAGACACTCAGCAGTCTTGAGTTTTAACTGAAGAAGTAGATGAGACGTCATTAATCAGAATGATGGGATGGCAGAATACATGAAACACAGACCCATCATTAATGAAGAACTTCTAATCTACTTCTCTTACAATGCCAATATCGAATTTGTGTGAGGATTCGGGGTCCAGTCGAAAGTGTCTGCTGAGAATCTTGTAACACATTCTGGCCGTGATGTGTGCTGTCTGTCTCCTCGCATACCGTTTGATTTGCCAGCGTCCTCCACTTGCTGCCTTTCCCACGATCTTTGGAAAGGAAGACCTTGGAGGAATCGTGACGTATACTCAGGTGCAGACCCTTGCCGTGTAACGTCAGGAGACCCTTTTTAGAGCAGCTCCAGGTCTGGCCCTCACGATCTTCCTCCTCAGAGCTGCAAGTTTGCAGCCAAACACTCTCATGCTCCTGGATCTGAGGTGCAGTTAAACACCCTCCTGTCTGTGGGTTGCTGAGGGAGCGTGTCTCAGGATTCCTGTGCCACTCTTGCAGAGCCGAATCTGCTCTGCACTCTTGCAGGGTTAACCTGCTGCTGACCTGACCTTCATTTACCTGTACACACTTTCTCAGCTCTTCATTCCTGATCAGGAATCCTGTAACTTCTACAAGGAAAATGAGAGATTACTTAATACTAGGCAAAACACATTATAGGTACACACACACACACACATCATACATCAAAATCCTCACATACAGTACATCTGCTGCAAACAGCACTATACAAATAACTTCACAGATAGAAGCTTAAAACACAACAACCTTGATCAAGTTAGAAGACCATATCCTTACATTTAAACACTGTAGCAATAACATTATTAAATATTTATGAATTTAAAAAATACATTCGTGGAGCTATACTTTGTTTTAAACTGCGACCTGTATTGTAGAAACATCATAACTCATAATCTTATCCTATCTGTTTAGTAACCATCATAACTTTACTTACGAAACAGAACTTTTTAAAACCTTAAATTAAGAATTCCTGTAATACAGCCAGGTTAGCGACTAGCCTGTGTACTGACCAATAGTAAGCTAATTCATGACATTGTTTATCGACAAATACAATTAGTTCTAGGAGTTTAAACATGCAAAAAAAGATATTTGTTGTTATTTAATATATTAGCTACTGATATTACATGTTATTTACCTTGAAAAACAAGTGTTGTGAGAACAAAAGTGCAGTATCTTCTCCAAATGACATCCATCACTGCGAGTATTGTGGCGCAATAACAACACTAAATCTAAAATGGTTGACTTACAGATTACAGTTATGATCTGTTCTGATAAAGATAGCGAATGAAGTATTATTTCTTCCCCTAAAGCAAGGCACAGAGTGAAGAGCGACAATGTTGATCCAACCGATAGTGGACACTGTAGCACAACCAGATTTTCACTTGAGAGAAGACTGTAGCTTTATGGCGCATGAAGCGCAAAAGTGTTCAAAGAGTGAGTGCAGAATACTAATTAACAAGAGACTATGAAAGACAGTTAAGTGTTCTGCTATGTTTGGGAAAAGGCATTACATTTTAAGTTAGCTAAGGAAAACAAAACAACAACCAACTATTGTGCACATCACATATATTAATGTAAAAGACGTTTATTTTCAGCATAAACATTAATGGGAAAGAAATCTGAACTGTAATCTACAGATGTACAACGAGGAAGATCATTTTATGTGGTTCAACTATTTGAATGGCATTCCATTCAAGCCGAGATGACAGAGCTTCTGTTCTCGTTGCTATGTTGTTTCTAAGTTGGCGTTTACTGAGTCAGGCCATATGAATGGGAGCGCGAACGAAAAGACTTACAGCATGTTTCCACATATTTGTGTTTCTATGGTGCCGAACGTGTAAAATAATGCTACAAAATGCTACTTTTCTAGACTACCAACTGTGCGTTAAACAGTATGGATAGTCACTGTAAAATGCCACTTTTGAAAGGAAAATAAAAGTAGGCCTATATGCTCAACCTGGAGGTGATTTGTCTTTGTACCACTATTATTTTGTTACTGAATACATTTATTAGTAGAGCATTTTTACACTGGCACTGATAACTGAAAAGTCACTTCTGCACAGATAGATCTCAGTATAAGTCCAAGACAACTGCCATACAGTTTCAGTCAAAAGATATGATGTATGAAAATATCACATCAAAGTGAGGACATTTCTCTAGAACTGAACTTTAAATCATACTGTAAGAATTGTGCGACAAGTAGACCTACTACTAATCAGTAATGCTATTTACAGTATCCTGTACATATCCTGCAAATGATTTGTTTTCTTTCTTTCTTTCTTTCTTTTTTTACAGAATCTGAACTGTTTATCTGACTTTATACTATTTCAGATGTTAAGGCCTTTGTTCTTTACATGGTCAACAAAAGATGGCCTGGACTCCATCCTGCCCTCTGCCTCCCTCCCTCTGATGCCCATCTCTTTACATAATGGGGCCTATGCTTACTAATACGTTCACAAGCCTATATACATCTTTGAACTCTCTGACAGGCCTCTTGTGCACAAAGTCATTCATTTTCCATTGCTGTCTACAAATGCACACATATACATTGTGGTAAACAGTTTACAATGTGGTTATTGTGTGAGGTTGACAATACTGTATATTGTTAAATGTTAACCTTTCCTTTTCGCTTTTTTCATTAATTGTTTTTTGTTGCATGCTTGTTTTACTGTTTTTATGGCTTTTTAATAATTAGTTTTTATTCAAGGAAATTTCTGAATTTATATTTGTATTTTGCTTTTCAGAGAGAGGACTAAATAAAACTGTGCTCAGGTCTTTCAGAAGGAGGAAACTTTGTACCTCCCACAGAATGCTAACAATTAGGTCTTTCACAACTAGATATCAAAAGAGATTTTGATATCTGTATAATGTAGGAGGGTTACAGGCAGCTTCTTGTTTGCCATTGTGCTGCAAAAAGTAAAATGAGGTTGTTGAACCTAAAAAAAATTGTTTTTATCTCATGATTAACTGGTAAATAAATAATATGTGATTTTGTTTAGGCTATTTGAAAGCCTGCATCTGCATTAAGTCCTACTTGGCATCAGGTCTTTGTGATTACCATAGACCTAGTTTTGCCATTTCACAAGGATTTTGACAGCAAATTCTATGCACTTATCCTAAATCATCCCCATATCATATTATCACATTATCTCATCCAAATCACAATTGAAATTAGTATATAAATTAAACCTCTTGAGTTTTAATTTTACAGCCATGAGTTCATGTTTGCAAGAAGGGATCCATTGTATTTCAAAAACAACCACTACATCGACTGAACCCATTTGGTGGCAAGTCAAATGTAATGACATGGTTTAACCACTAAATCGCTGTAGATTTTGTAATTAATCCCTAGTTGCTGAGAAGACGATGACCAGTTTCCTCGCCATCAGAAGGCCATAACTGTGCCCTTCACATCAGAATGAGGGGTACCCAGTGCTCTCTAGCTCATCCAAAAAAACCTCCTTGGTAGCTCTTTGCTTGAATCCAAGGAAGATTTATTTCCTTCCACAGCACAAAGGAATTGTACATGTAAACATCCAGCATATTGAAAAACAGTGCCATGGGCCAGCAAGGTGTCTTGTCTAAAGATAGGAGCTTTGGCTTATTCCTACACACAATTCCAACCATGGTCAATTTTCTCTGAAGAAGCCTTGTGCCAAGGGCATTCCATTTGAAGAAAGTGTTACAAGTTATTGTGTGTCTCTGGAGACAAGCTGTCATTTGGAGTATAGTGTGTCCTTATTTTTTTCAGGCTGTGCCCTAGCAATTTTGTCTGTGAAGACCTACATATTTCAGGCACAGCTTGTACTGGCATCACAGGCTGCCCAGACTTTAATATTTGACAGGGTTACTTTGCATGAATTGTTTGAAGGGGCAACAACCTCTGAACTGGATCAGGATTGTATATTAATGGGTCCTTTCACCCATTTTTTTCAAATGTCACAATTTTTTTGTATTCTTGCCTGGCAGGTCTCCTTGACATCAAATCGGATGATTTTGAAAACAGCACAGTGGCATGACGACCCCATGTCAGTCCAGTCTTCAATCCATGCATCCTTCAACAAACTCTTGTCTACCTAATAAATTTGTCATGTCAACTAAAATTATTTGAATTGTATTGAAAAATTATATATATACTGTATATACAGTGCCTTCATTTTTTTCACGTTTTGTTTTGTTGCTGCCTTATGTTAAACTGCTTTTAAATTTTATTTTATAACTTTTTTCCACATCAATCTACACTCCATACACCAGAATGACAAAGCAAAAACAGAATTGTCACAACTTTGTACATTTATTAAAAATAAAAAACTGAAATAAGTGATTAAATATTTAGCTGAAGCACCTTTAGTCTCAAGTCTTTTTGGGTATGATGTGGCAGGCTTTGCACATCAGCATTTGGCAATTATCTGCCATTCTTCTCCTCACCTCTTCACCTCTCAAGCTCTGTCAGGTTGGATGGGGGCCGACAGACATTTTCAGATTTCTCCGAAAATGTTTGATTGTGTTCAAGCCCAGGCTGTGGCTGGGCCACTCAAGGACATTTATAGAGTTGTCTACAAGCCACTCTTGCTGTGTGCTTACCCAGCAAGCAATAGCCGTCATTTCAACGTCTCGGTTAAGTATAGACCCGATATAGTCCGGCTATGTGTAACCCACATCTAGCCCAAATAACCTTGAATTTGGTTTCATGTCGTTTTTTGGCAAAATAACTTGTGAGATGTATGATATTCCATCATGTAAGCAAAGTATCAGCGTTTACAAGGTGTTTGCTTTCATTTCTTTGACATGTTCAATACGTAGCCTGTGCGTCGCCACGATTTAGCTTGTAGTCAGAGTGGCTATCTGTAGCCCACTTATAGTCAAACCTGATGCACTGTAGCTTTTGGCCAGACAGCGCATGAGATGGCTGATATCCCATCATGTTCGCAGTGTCAATAATATCTACAAAGATATAAGTGTCATTTCATGACATGGTCTATATGTAGCCACGATTTA
>NW_015538036.1:1093497-1093688 GCF_001515605.1 Sinocyclocheilus anshuiensis | reverse complement strand
CATCCAAGCAAAAGAGAATGACTCCCTGTCACAATTAGTGTAATTAAAGTAAAAAAATTATGTCAAGCTTTTCTTGTTTTTTTTTCTTCTCTTATTTGGCAGATGCTGTGATGCCCAACTTCCCGGCAGCAACAGAGTTGGACTTGAGGAATGCAGTTGGGAGGCATTTTAAACAAGAAATAAAACCAATA
>NW_015538036.1:1082740-1093213 GCF_001515605.1 Sinocyclocheilus anshuiensis | reverse complement strand
ATCAGCATTTGGCAATTATCTGCCATTCTTCTCCTCGCCTCTTCACCTCTCAAGCTCTGTCAGGTTGGATGGGGGCAGATGCACATTTTCAGGTTTCTCCAGAAATATTTGATTGAGTTCAAGCTCAGGCTGTGGCTGGGTCACTCAAGGACATTCACAGAGTTGTCTATAAGCCACTCTTGCTGTGTGCTTAGGGTCGTTGTCCTGTTGGAAGGTGAACCTTCTGCTCAGTCTGAGGTTCTGAATGCTCTAGACTAGGTTTTCATTAAAGCTATCTCAATATGTTGGGGCATTGAGCGTTGCTTCTACTCTGATGAGTCCCTGCCACTGAAAAACAGCCCCACAGCATGAGGCTGCTACCAGCACACTTTACTTTTGGGATGATACTCTGCAGGTGATGAGCAGAGCTGGTTTCCTTCAAACATGATGCTGGAATTGAGGTTCATCAGACCAGAGAATATTGTTTCTCACAGTCTGAGGGTCCTTTAGGTGCTTTTTGCCAATTCTAAGTGTGTTTTCACGCGTCTTCACTGAGGAGAGGAATGAGTTTGGCCACACCGCCATAAAGCACAGATCGGTGGAGTGTTGCAGTGATGTTTGTCCTTCTGTACATTTCTCCTATCTCCACATATGATCATGGAGCTCAACTAGAGTGTTCATCTTCACAAAAAAGGGTATGAAAACACACACAATATATATATATATATATATATTATACACACGCACATGAACAGTGATATAGCCTTAGAACATACATACAAGCATGCATAACGAAAGAAACAAACAAAGAAGAAAATTCATTCAAAAAAGAAATACATGGAATTACGCTGTAGATGCGAACGTTTTTAAAACGTTTCAGACGCTCAGAACTTTGCGTCACTCCGTGCACCGCAGATAACTGACGTTCTACACACGTCTGCTCCGTCACTATGGCTGCAAGAGACGCGAGATGGTAAAGGCTTGCTTAAATACAATTAGTATATCCATAATACCTCTTATCTGCCGTTCTTTTGTCTAATAACAGAAACGGCGTATGCCATTTTCATATTTGGAGCCATTTAGTTCAGTATTTGCTCTGAAACGAAGAGGATTAACAGGAGAACCCATCAGCTGCTTTCATTCAGGGTTGGTAGCTGCTTAGATTTATGTAACGTCATATGTATGAATCATCCCCAATTACATGGTATATAATTATTTTTGATTAAATGTCAGTGTTGTTATTGTAAAAGAAGCAGTAGCCTATTTCACATCTTGCTGTCAAGAGACCATCCATCTGGACATGCTGCTACAATCCGATTTAGTGCAGTGCAACGCAACTGTTAGTTTGAACAGCCTCGAATTCACGGTCTCAGGAAACTCTTCACAACTGATTTCCATGTCCTGCCTTGTCTTTCAGAAACGACATCTCTAGTTTAAAGTGAACAAGCGGCGCTCTTCCAAAAAATGGCGAAATTGTACCACAAAGATAAAAGCATTCAGATAAAGAGCAGCGTGTCGGCGCTCTACAACAACCTGAGCGTCCTGCGCATCGCGCCGCGATGTCTCACCTATTTCACGGTGGTCCACGCCAACGTGGTGAACATGGTCAGCGCCTCCTGGGACGGGCTGAACTATTCCCACCGACAGCTGCAGTCTAAAGAGGGCAACGTGGCCACCAGCTCCTCACTTATCATGCAGGTAAGTCAGACTAAAGTACCATTTGAGTCCTAATAAAGGCTGATGATTATATTGGTTTAGAGCAGTTTTGCCTACAGTGTCTAACTGCTGGCACTTAATTTCTAATCTGACACTTTTTTTTGTCTGACAGGCAGCCTGGTGTGTCCTGCCCTCAAGAGATCTTCTTGTTCTCACCTCTCAGAAGGGGATCCAGGTGGGTCAAGTGTTATGCCAGGCTATTAAAATTGTTTATTTGCCCAGTAAACATGACTTGAACTGTGTTTATTCATCAGATGTATGAATCAGATGGATCAATTATGGTCTATTGGCATGCACTGGACATGCCAGAGACCCGTACTGGTCAGTGCACACTTCTGTGTCTCTATAAATACAGTAAATGTGTTCATTTTTTTTTTTCATTTTCACATCCTTTAACTGTGGGGAATTAGGTTGTGAGTACTGTGTACCTGTCTGACATTGTCTGTTAAAATTTTCCAGCGAAAGCAGTGTTTGCCCGAGGAATTGCAGCGGTGCGGGAAAAATATATTTGTGTAGGTGAGTGGCTTCATCAGTCAGCAGTGGTTATACAGGGTACCGTTCTAATCCATTTACATATTAGTTTAGTATGTGCCCTAAAAGTGTCCTTTCAATTCCTCACACTTCCTTCAGGGGTCTCATCTGGCTCAGTGCTGGTGTTTGACGTTCCCAGTAAAGGCAGTAACATCACCCTGTCTGAGGTTTTGGAGGAACATAAAGAGGCAATCACAGACATGGCCTCTGAGTGCTCAGGCAGTCTGGTATTAACTTACAGTAACTTTCATATAAGTGTTATTTTTGTAAACCGTAGGGCAAACGCTATTATATAGTTTTTGTTGTTGTTTTTTTTGTCATGTTTTCTTCAGTTGGTTTAAGTTACTGGTGGCTCAAGTGTTTTATTATTAAAATTATTTCTTTTTTTAGGAGTGTATTGCTGATTTAGTTAGTGCTGATGACTCTGGCCTCCTCTGTGTGTGGAAATCAGGAGAAGATTTTCAACTGCTCAACAAGATCCCTGGTTTTGAGTATGTTGGGAATTAACACTCACTATACAAGAGACAATGGGTTTCATTCATGAAACATTCGCAAATATATTAGTATATTCTGAAAAATTTGTACATAAGGTGGACCTTCCTGAAAAATTTCCCGTTTTCATGTACAGTTTGTAAACCTCAGAATTGAGGTTCATCTACACACTTACTGATTGTTAGTAAAATCCCTGCCTATAAATTACAATGTGATTTATGTGTACAGAATCCTGTAGGATCAATTGGACTCCCTTCTCAGGTTTGGCTCCAATATATTACATGAATGCAAAATAGTAAATGGCCATATTTCTAACAGAAATTCTATAATTAATGTGTTAAGCTTGCAGACTAATGCTGGTGCTCAAAATAATAGTGTTTTATGATCAAATCAAAAACAGACTGTCTCATTTTTGTTTAGCAGTGAAATTTCTTTTACACCTACCTTGAATAACTAATTTATTGATTTAGTGATTAAGTTATTTCATTTAGTGATTATATATTATTATGGTAAGTTTTTATCAAAATGCAGTGTCATAAGTTTTCCTAAACCTTTTCATTAATCTGAAAATTCACGTCGGACTGATTTACAAACAATTTACACAAAAACTCATGTGCCTGTACTCATCTGCTTGTATTTCATGAAATAGGCCCACTATACTTATGCCAGTACATCATTAATATAATATGTATATACGTATCTCTCAGCACGAGTTGTTCTTCAGTAAAACTCTGGAAGGGCACAGTCATTGCTGGCTATGGGACGGGACAGATCCGTCTGTATGAGGGGGTCACAGGTATACTGCATGCAGAAGTCAATGCCCATGCACGCTGGATCTACTCACTGGACATCGCCCCGTTCACTGGACTGGTGAGAGAAGAATTATGTATACAGTCTGTATGTCGCACAGTTAATGTACGCAACTATATATATGTACATTTTAAGTAGTAATTAAGAACACAAATAGTCTTAATTAAGAAGTTGTTGTATTCAGATGTATTTTATTATAAATGTTATTATTTTATTATGGTTTATTTATTTATAATGGTAAACTCTCTTATACTGATAGTGTTTTCCTTTGTTCAATGAAAAAGCTGATCTCTGCAGCAGAAGACTCCTGGGTTAGAGTATGGCATCTGAGCTTGACTCCAGAGACTAATAGTGTAGAGGTAAAATCACTCACAGACAATTACAGTACACTACCGTTCAAAAGTCTGTGGTCAGTCAGATTGTTTTGAAAGAATTTAATTATATTACTCAGCAAGATGCATTAAATTGATCAAAAGTGACAGCAAACACATTTATAAAGTTACTGCTATCTCTAATTCAAGTAAATGCTATTTATTAGTTATTTTTAACTTTGTTCAAAGAATCCTGAAAAAAGTATCTGTTTCTACAAAAGTAATAAAGGGGTCATATGATGCTATTTTAAAGATCATGGAAGGCCAAATAAAGTGCTTTTGCTTTCGCACTGAAACACAGCGTCTCCCTGACATGGCTGCATCAACACTACTGCTGTTCCTGAAACCACGCCTTCTTTCTTTGCGTGCACATTTGGGCGGCATTATGCTAATATTTCCACATAGTGACGTAGACATGTGGGGGCGTGTTAGAACGAAACGTTTTAGGTAGGCGTGGCTGACTCTTAACTTTTATAAAGAATATCTCTTTGGATTTGAGACTTTAGTCTTTGCAACTTTACAGATCTTCTTTATGCACCAAGAGCTTGTAACACTCCAAAGAGAAAGGAAAACTTGAAATCGCATCATATGACCTCTTTAAGCAGCAATATTATTTTCAACACTGATAATAATATTAAATGTTTCTTGAGCAACAAATCAGCATATTAGAATGATTTCTGCAAGATCATGTGACTCTGAAGACTGGCGTAATGGTGAAAATTTAAACTTTGCCATAACACAAATTTATTAACAATTAATTCAAATAAAAAAAAATTGTAATACTATTTTACAATATTACTGTTGGTGAGCATATAAGACTTTCAAAAACATTTAAAAAATCTTACCAACCCTAAACTTTTGATTGGTGGAGTACATGCACTAAAACTGCATTAGTAGTTTCATTAAATGAACATTCGTTGCAAAGCATTTTGTGTGTTCAGCTGATTTGAAATATACTCCCACATTTTTCTCTGCCCTTTCTAGATTGAGCACATGTACAATGAGTGTGTGACTGATACACAGATCTGTGGAGCCAAGTTCTGTGACGGGGACGGCTACGCCTTTGCAGTGACCGGCTATGACTTGAGTGAGATCATCCGCTACACACAAGCCTAGTCAAGAATACAGCATGCACTTCTGGGACATTCCCATTGGTCATATGAGGATCACCTGCAGAAGGAAGGTCATGTCTTGACAGTATATTGGTGAATATATTGCTGTACAGTCATGATAGGCAGGGTCAGGCTGGAGTGAAAGTAACCCTAAAATCTACTTCTAACGTCTTAGGCACTAAAAAGCCACACTTAAACCAGGTGACTGTTAAGTATGGTAGGTCTACATGATTGGCAGTTGTGCTAAGTACAAAATACTCTTTTGTTCTCTGATATTAAGGTAAAATACATAACATTGGTTAAACAGAACAGATTTCAAAATGAAGCATTAAAATGTTAGAAGTGGTTGTTCTTTTAATGTTTTCTTCTCACATAATTTCTTTAGTAAACGTATTTACTGAACAATTTCTTTTACCTCATTGAACAATTTTGGATGTGCAATTGAATCAGATGGCATGTAATTATATTTGTGGTTCAGAAAACAAAACATATCAAAATAGTTTGTAAAGTATTTATTCATTATAAATATTATAAATATTAAATACGGCAGAGGCTATTTTTTCCAAATGGAATTATAATGTTCTTTATATTTGTCTAGAAACAAAAGCATTGTATCTAGCTTGATGTTAAATCACATATTTGATATTTTGTGTTGTTGTCATAGTTTTTGCTATTTTCTGTTTCTTTGTAAACAATTGTCAGTGACAATTTAAAAAAAACTTGTTTACTGTGACTTTTATTGCAGTTATAAATGTGTACCAGTAGATGGCAATAGATCTTATATCTTTAATGGTTTTCTGAAACATTTTGAAGATTTGTAACTTTTGAGATCAGAATTAGCATATTTAATTCAAGCATAAGTGCATTCAAGTGCATTGATTCATATAAAAACATCTGTGAAACGCATCACAGAACATATTAGAACATGTCCAGCACTCGTTTCTATTCAAAATGTAAAAAATATCAAACATAAATTGTTTTGGGGATGTCTAAAATGCCTAAAAAGACAAGGCTTTGTTTTCCAACTGATGTGCTCTCTACAGTCCTCATACATTATATGTACGTGTATTTGCATTGTTTTGACAGTTGTTTGTAGATCCCACCTTCTCGCATGCCACAATTGGTCGATTATTTGTGTACAATGCCTGGATGTAAGCTACATTAGCTTCAGCATCTATAAAAACCAGACATTGAAAAAGAGGATGCGTGGTCACCCAACCTGTGTGCAATGGGTTTTAATGGTCCTCAGGGTTATCTCTGTGTAACCTTAAGGTATGAAGTGAACAGAAAATCATTTAGATCATCTTCATGACAAAATTTACTTTCAAGAGCAAATTTGTAAATAAGCAGCATTTTCGTCCATGACTGTTGTAATATATTCATCACCATTAACTTTTGTCCCTTTGTGCCTCTCTGTTAAGCTATAAAAGAAGACTTTGATTGTCAGATGTGTCCTTCATGCACCTGCCATGAGGCCCTGATGAGCCCTTGTCCTTGATTTACACCCTGTTTTCACACTGTAACGTTTTGTTGTCATTACATCTTTCATCTATGCAGGCTCCTGTTTTTATAGGTCAAAGCAGAACACCAGAGGAATGCAGATTATCACGTCAAGCTGTTTTATCAGTTACCCACTAAAATATCTACAATGCTCATTTGACTGTATTTTCCCCATAATATTTATGTCCATAGTTCTGTTGTTCCCTCATAGTATTATCCACACATGACCTCTCTTTCCAGCTTGTTGTTGATAAAACCTCATGGTCTCTTATGTAAGACTTTTAAATTTGTCCTATGGATGACACTGTGTGCCCTATATCTGTTATGAAGAGAGGGTGAATATCAATGCCACAGAGGGACAGAGCTAATGGGTAGAGAATAGACTGCTGACCGTCAAATTTGATGGTGGACAGAAAGGGAGGGAGTCCGGAGAGCATCAATGAGACCTCCACTGGCTGTGGGTTTAATGGAATTATGTAACACTGCCATGCAGCACTAGAGCACAGCGAGATGTGTTTAAGGTCATTGTGTTTAGTGGGATCTGTGGTAATAAAAACTATGGCTGGTCTACAGGCCATGTAAAATTCAATAGTGCTCTCCAGACACATCAGATCTGTGGGCTTCGGGGATGGGGGACCGCTAGTCGGCGTAGCACGATGCAGTTCCAAAGGACACGAGACGTTCATTTATTACACTTAAGCAGAAGTTGAAAACAAAAGTTATTTTCTGTGCTTTCTATGCATGTCATGTGATGTTTCGTCTACTATGGCCACTTTTATTTCCAAGGAATTAATTTTTATTATAAAATGTCAGTTTCTCTCTTTTTGTTGTAAGAAGGTTTCATTAAATCTGTCTTGGAAACTTTTTCTAGTATTTCAAATTCAAATTCTTTTTTTTTTATTGTACCCTTTACTCAGACCCAGAAAAATCAGTAAGAGATGTTGCTGTGCATCATTTCCAGTCAAGAGGTAATGTTGTCAAATTATGTAGATATGCTATTTTATCAACAAAAATCTTTGTTGGAAATGACAAAAATCACAGAATTCTACATGCATATACACTGTTTGAAATTAAAATGTTAAAATGTGTTTTAAGAATCTGAAAGTCAGCATAAAATGAAAATTCCCTCTATTTTCTATATGTATTGATATGCACGTATTGTGAATAATTCATTCATTCATCAAGGTACTACTATTATAGTTTTTAGTAATATTTTGAATTATTTTTTCCTTTCTCCGTTTTTATTTTAATTTGAGTTAAAGCTTTTGTCATTTTTTTGTGTTTTTGCCATTTATTATTATTGTCTATAGTTTTTATTAATTCAATTTTGTTTGTAGTTATTTTATATAAAGGTTTTTAATATTCTTTTCAGTAAATCTTTATTTCATATATTGTTTTAGTTTTAGTTAATAATCCTTATCCAATCATGTTTTTTTGTTTTGTTTTGTTTAAAAAAAAAAGCTTGATCTTCCCATGAAAACTATAGACTTCTTTCTGGTACCGTATAGTGATGGGAAGTCCGGTTCTTTTCCGCGAACCGGTTCTTTCTGCTCGTGTTCATCTTCAGTTCTCTCTTCACAGCAGTTCAGTCAGTGTACTGTTTGAGTAAACAAATTACTCCGGGATATTGGTTTATTTTGACTCAGAGGGAGTGTCAGCCGCGTTAAAAAGTGAATAACTTAAGTAATTTGTGGATTAATGCTTGCTGGAGACGCGAACCGTTTCAAACGATTCAGTCCGATTTGGTGAACTGGTTCAACCAGTTCACTAAGAAGAACCGGTTAAATCGAACGATTCGTTCGCGAACCGGACATCACTAGTACCGTATGCAGGTTTTCTTCAAGCATTTAGTCCTGCTAATGCCTAGTTCACACTACAGGATTTTATATCCGATTTAAGCCCGATTAGCAAATTAACGAGCTCGCTGACAGGTCGGGCTGTGATCGGGGGGAAATCAGCGGGTGATCGGCGCTCGGCAATCATTATGTGTGTGTGTGTGTGTGTGTGTGTGTGTGAACTACACAACGACGCATTGAGGTTGTGAACTACACAAAGAGGCTCACTGACGCGTCGCCAACACCTCGCCGACGGATGAAGCCGGATTAGCTGGCTAGCCAGGTAAGTTTCAGTTTAGTTTGCACCAATCCTGGGTTTTAGGTACCATGAATGTGGCCTGGCTTTTAGCTGCGTTCATTGCCATAGTAATTTACACTCCACGGCTAACCTGCTCCAAGACAGGTTATGTTCTGAGTTCGAGATCTCAAACTGAAATTGGACCGATCAGATGTGAGCAAAGTGACACATGTCTGATACAAAAAAGTCACTCCCCCAGTTTATCTTGCTTCAAATTAAAGGTCACTAGTACTAAAAAAAAATGGCTTGCTTCTGTAATATAAATAAGCTGTAGAATCAATAGATAATGCTTTAAAAATGACTACATGACCTTACATGTTCGAGTCTCTATCGTTGTATATAACCAGTTTCACTTGTGACTGCACTGATAAAGCAAGATAATTTCTTTTATTTGTCCTCTTTCATCAACAAGTACTTTTTTCATTGTAAATGCATTTAAATTAGTCATATTCTTCAATCTCTTAAGCTTTAGCAAAACCTTTAACCTTTAACCAAGGCTCGTGATTGGCTGTTCGCCAGTGATGTCACACATTTATGTGCACATGCTCCACAAACTCAGGATCAAAGCCTGAGTTGACAAAGAAAGTTGATGATCAGCATCATGGTACCAACAAAGCCGGATTGGAGTGGTTTGGTTTTGTCAACTCGAAACTAATCCTGTAACTCTGAATTTGTTCATCTACCATCATGGTACAGGCCGCTGGACCGGTCGGCCGACTCGACATCACGTGGTGTCAGGTGTCGTGACGAGCTTCAGCCAATGAGAGAGCAAGGCATGGGTTGAGGTCACCGGAAGAAAAACAACAGCAGCAACATGGCTTAAAGGTGGGGTAAGTGATTTCTGGTAGCCAATGTTGATATTTCAAATCACCAAAACAAACACCCCCTACCCGAAAAGGGTCTCGCTCCTATTTTGATAGCTCTGCCCCACACATACGTACAGTGGGTTTAGCAAATGGCTGCAATATAACAAAGAGTGAAAAATTGAAGGGGGTCTGAATACTTTCCGTACCCACTGTATGCAACCCAGGCAACGATTATGACACAGGAGCATATTCAAGCAAAAGCCAGCATATATTAGTTCTGTGAAATAAAGCAAAACCAAAACCAGTGTATCGGTTAGAGTGTCCATGTGGTTGTTTCTATATAGGGATGACTACAAGGAAATTAAAGATCAGATTAGCAGAACATAAGAATGCCATTCGAGTTTGTAACCCTTTGTATCCTATGGCCCTTCATTATAAAGAGAAAAATCATGGTAGCCCAAGTACATTGAAGATAATCGGAATAGAACATGTCCCCAGGTCAATAAGAGGAGGTGATAGGGTCAATAGGCTTTTACAGAGAGAGTCTTTTTGGATCTATACACTGAAAGCAACTAAACTTCCAGGCTTAAATGGGGAATTAGACCTGGTACCTTTTTTGTAATAAGAATTCAGATTTGGAAGCATTATATATTGGTGATCTTTTTTGTCTTTTTTTTTTCCCTCCTTTATATACATGATTATATTGTGTTTGATTTAATTTGATATGTAATTGTTGAACTTCCTCTTTATTGTTTGTCTTGTGTAGAACGACCAGGTGATTGTTATTTGACTAATTAACTGCTGCTTAAAATGAACTCGGATTGTGTTTGTTACTCACACCCTGACGAAGGCAAAATAGCCGCAACGCGTAGGTGTGCACTTGTTACCTGTTCTTAAAACTTATAGCCATGATGAAATAAAGGCTTTTTAAATATTTTTTTGAATAAGATTTGAGTGCCTTGGACTACTGTTATTCTTAAAAGCAAAACCAATGTTACTCACCTATCGAGAAGAAACAAAGCA
>NW_015538036.1:1081944-1082235 GCF_001515605.1 Sinocyclocheilus anshuiensis | reverse complement strand
GGTCCTACTTCTTGCCTTATTGCCTTAAGCCTTCTTTTGTTCCGCAGACGTTTTCCTCCCTCTTTTGTTTTTTATCCGTCATCTCTATCTTTATATCGTCGCTTGACTCGGGTAATGTCCGTCCTGTGCACTGAACGCTCTCTCATCCCCATCATGAGTAGACACGCTCTTTACTGCTGATTGGCTACAAGTTTGTTTTGGTACTCGGCCCGAAAACTTCTAAAGCGTTTTTGAAAAAATACATACCCCACCTTTAAAGAAAAGATTGGACACAATAAATGGAGCAAAATT
>NW_015538036.1:1069206-1081934 GCF_001515605.1 Sinocyclocheilus anshuiensis | reverse complement strand
GACAATCAAGTCATGTAGTCTGAACAGCACAGCGATCTGCCGACGTTTAAAGTCGTGTAGTGTGAATCAACAACTGGATAAAACAAAGTTCCACCCTACATTTTTCTTCTTTCACTCAGATACATCAGAATACAAAATAAAAAATCTGTCGCTACTTCGGTTTTATTGTAACTTAAGACGTGTTTTATATCTCAGGGTCCACAGGGTCAGAAGTGCATATTAGTTGAAGAAACGTGCATAAATGAGGGACTGTCATACTTATTTTGACTTGACAGCTACACACGGGCACATTGTTTTCTTTAATTAGCTAAGGGATTTAAATAAACATGCATTAGTTTTTTGCTTTGTTGCTTCCGTACTTGGTATTATAAAAGCCAATAGAGACCATAACAGGCTCATTAGGCTGAATGGAATATGTTTTGATGCAAGATTTTACATGTTTATTCATGTAAATGTGATGGGGAGAGGGTTTCGAGGACCACAAGTGACCACAATTATAATACTCTGCAGATGCACATGTAGTTTTATTCATGAAAGAAGAGATTGAACTGGCATTGAATTGTGTACAATAATCTGTCCATATAAAACATGACAGTTTATTCTCTTTCTATCCTGCCTGTTTGTCATCGTATTTTTAGCAATAGCCAAACCCAGCGACCCGGCTTTGATGTTCAGCAAACAAAAGCTGCCCGATGCATCCCATTAACGTGGATGATTAATTTAGAGATGTCTGGATGGAACACGCAGCACTCGCTCCCCCTCTCAAGACCGAAATCCAAAATCTATCGGCCTTAGTGTTGAGCCTGCTGGGAAAGCGTCGCCACACAGGGATTGACAAAGTAATTCCTCACCAGTCTGGAGCCGAGGAAAAAACAGACGCAAGGAGGAAATTAGGGAAAAGTGTCTCCTGAAAATAGTTCATATAAATAGACTGGAATCAGCAGGAGGGGGAAGTTGGATCAGACACACAGACAAATGCTGGATGAGAGAGATTGGCTGGAGACATGGAGGGATATAAAGCAGAGTGAGAAAGAGGTTGACACCATGCTGATGATTCATCTGGTCATCTCCAGAGTGAGACGTGTGCGCACTCCACCCGCTCCAACAGCTGCTCCTGTCTCCTCTGCTGGGTGCTGCGAGAACAGGAAATGAAGAGTGAGCCGTTTTAAACATTGGTCTGTCCTACTCCTACCCATGGGGCACTGCAACAAAACAAGCATCTCGACTCTTACTTTATCAATTATTTCATTTCTCAAGCCTTTACATTTTTCTCTGTATTTTGTTCTAATGTTGTTACAAACAAGACATGTAGCAAGAAATAACTGAAAATCTGAAAAATATAACTAATGTTGTGACATGAACTCGCAAGTCAGTTTCACTATAGTCTCATGAATTTGTCTTTCTCTCTCTCTCTCTCTCTCTCTCTCTCTCTCTCTCTCTCTCTCTGTGGGGTAGTACCCTTTCAAAAGGTAGCCTACTAATATGCACCTTTAAGATACTAATATACCATTTAGGGGTAAATAAGGTACAAAGTTATACCTTAAGGTTTTGTACCTTTGTACCTTTTTTTCTGAAAGTGTGGCAACTGTGATGATGAATTATTTTTGCTCTAAAATGAGCCATCCAGTCATATATTGTGGCCCCAAAAAGTATTTGAACACTTTTGGGCATTTAAGTCACACTTTAAAAAAAAAAAAGAATTTAATTCCATTACATACATAATATCAGACCAAGTTACATCTGCTATTTAGTAATTTTTTAAGTCACCACTGACTTAAGAGGAGGGTTACAAGCTCAGTGGAGATCACTGGAAAGACAAATATAGAAAATTGACCAAAAATAATAAAATAACCCTTCATTTTGCCTTTCATTATAATTAAATAGACATAGTGAGAGACTATTCATGAGAATATTCCACATTTCCACACCTCACCAGTCCCCTCTTTCCACTGTTGCTAATATTAATTGGCTGGCTCAAGAAACATCCAGTGTTATAGCCTACTGTTAAATAAACCTGAGTAATATGCACGCCAAACACGTGAGTATCATATGCACGCCAAGGTCAATTTTTGCTTATCAATACCACGATTTTCTGTTTTTATTTGGCGTACTATTTATACGCATTTTCATGAGACCGGGCTCACTTGCATGAGAAGTACTCTCTGCTTTTAAAACCTTAGCGACACTGTCATGCATGCAATACATTTCTTCTGAACACCCTAAAATAGCTCAGCTATAGACAAGCATGAAGCAGTGCCCACTGATTTATTGCAAAACTTAAAAGGGTCATATATATGTTGCTAAAAAGAACATTATTTTGTGTATTTGGTGTAATGAAATGTGTTTATGCGGTTTAAGGTTAAAAAAACACATTATTTTCCACATACTGTACATTATTGTTTCTCCTCTATGCCCCGCCTTTCTGAAACGTGAGATCAGTGGCATTATTAATTTTGACAGGAATTCAATTCAATTCAATTCAAGTTTATTTGTACGGCGCTTTTCACGATACAAATCGTTGCAAAGCAACTTTACAGCAAATTAAGTTTCTACAATATTTAGTGGTAGCTTATCAGTGGTGATTGTCAGTTAATGTACATATGGCAGAAATGTACGGAAAAATAAATTAAAGACGTAATCAAACAGATGATGAACACTATTAACAGCTATAATAACATAATTATTATATGATGCAATCAAACTTATAGCAAAATGTGGTAGTTCTGTATGTTGTTTCAGGGTTAGCATCATCTGAGGTCCTCTGAGGGGTTGGCATCATCTCTTCTCAGGTGTTCTGGATCCAGACTGAAGCTTGTGTAAATCCTAGTTACCACGGGATGTCAATCCCGTGGCAAAAACAGAGAAACAAATAGAGACATAATTAGCGTAGCTGCTGTTCCAACCAAGCAAAATTGATTTGTTTAACCCAAACTAAAGAATAATAATGTGCATTTGATCAGATATAACTGCAGTACAAGATTATGAGATGCATTATTTGAATGCTTGGCCAAAAAGATGTGTCTTTAATCTAGATTTAAACAGAGAGAGTGTGTCTGAACCCCGAAGGTTATGAATGAAATGAAAACGATGCTGTAGGGTTTAGAAGTAAAGTGTGTTCAATGGACTGAATTGTTGTTTAACAACATGCCGATTGTTCAGCTGATGAAACATATTTCCACAAGATTTTCTGTCGACAAAAACTTAATAAAACAAAACATGAAAGTTGATTGTGAGATTTGAACATGATCTACAGTACAGTATACCTGTATAGCTCAAGTAGTTATAGAGACTGTTAGTCTATATCTCACAGCCTCATTTTCAGTATATAGCATAAAATTAAATATGACCATTCCTGAACTATTAACACTTATGAACAGGTTCTTTTTCGTTTGTTTTATTGAAACTAATTTAATAAATCACTTGAATGAGTCTGTTCTTTAGTGAATCAGACTGTAACTATACTGACTGGTCATTCTAAAGACACACGTTATGCATTTTGTCAGCAGATCATTTGATCAAAGATCATTTGGCAATGGAATTGCATTTACCCCAAATGTTCCTTACAAAAAGAAACAATAATGGAACTGATAAGGAAATGGAACCACTGAGAAGAACCAAATTCAGAATCATTTAATTCTTTATGATTCCCATATTCAGAATTTCAGTTCAAACAACAAACGCAAAGTATGTTCTCAGGCTTGAATGCAGCACTCCCTTTGAACTTAATGTTTTAGTTAGATATTTAGTTATATAACCACTTCATGATTATGTCAACTAATAATGTTTGCAGAGCAGCAAGGTCTTATCAGGGAGTTCCTGGTAAGTTTTTCACAGAGTGTTCAGACCTGGTTTCATATGTCAAGTTTTAAAGTCAATATGTTTTGAACTGTATCACATGGGAAACCGGTGACTTCTTGGTGCACTCAAGCATACACTTAAGATTTAGATTCAGAGCAGTTACATGTGTTCATCCATAACAGACTTCAGTGTTGTAGGCATTAGGTTTTGTTGACATTTCTGAATTTGTCCTAAATGCAGCGCTAGTTGTTGAATCAGGAACAGGACTTTGACATAGCAGTGTAAGCAATATTTTCTTGTCTCAATAGTGTGTGCAAAGATGTTTGCTATTTTTTCTTATCAGTGTGCTTGTGCAAACCTTCACTCACTGGCTAAATACATAACAACGCTGTACAAATTTTGCCTCAAAGGATGTAGAATTAGCCAATTTTTTAGCATATAAAAAAAACAAAAAAAACAATGACAGCTCCAGTGAACTGGCTTCATGCCACAACAGAGACATATCAGTTACATAATTACCATGAGCAAACAGAGGAGTATGTGGGTTATTTTCTTCTCTATGTGTGTGTACTTGTGTATGTGTGTGTGTTTGTATGCTCCAGCTGTGCTGTCACTCAAGGAAACCCACTTACACTCATAACACACACTGGCCTTTGCCTTCTGAGAGGATCTAAATTTGCTGAGCCGAGCAGAAATTTAACCTAGTCATAATTACATGCACATTAAAACACAAAGCTGACCCCAATCCTCTTAGCCCCCCTAAAACCCACAAGACTGTAGACTTCCCATCAAATTTAATACACAAAACACAAGCAAATATAAATTATGTCAGCACTGATACACATGAAGTCAGATTTTAACTTTGGCATATTAACAGTCAGTGTTCACTATTCCAGACACCACAGTCACAAGATCCTAGAGGCCATGACATCGGCATGCCCTGGAAATAGAACTCCTATACAGAGAATTCTCCTCTTGACCAAGTTTAGGATACTGGGTTGATGGACCATGTGGCCTCCAGATGGGCACTCAGGCCTGGACAGCGTGATCAGAGTTGAACAAAAGCAGAAATCTAAATGGAGCAGAAAGACAAATACGGCAGTCTGTTCATTTAGTCTTTCCAGACAGTTAATGAGGATGGACACTTAATGAAAATGGTCAAATGAAGTATAAACAATAAGAAGTGTAGGAGGTGGGCTTTAATGGTAGACTGCTGTCATATATCATATACTCTCTGAGATATGTCTTAAAGGGGTCATATGATGTTGCTAAAAACCACTGATTTCTAGTCGTGTCGTCTTTTGGAAGGCCAAACAATGTAGTTTCGCTTTCACAACGAAACACAGCGTCGCACACGGCGGGCTAGAGTGAGCGGAGGCCGGCTTGAGAACGGCGCGGCCAGCGGATTCTTTGCGTGAACATTTGGGCGGCGTTATGCAAATCTTCCCACATCTTGACGTAGACCTGTGGGGGCGTGTTAGAACGAGACGTTTTAGGGGGGTGTGGTTGACTCTTAAATTTTATAAAGAATATCTCTTTGGATTTGAGACTTTAGTCTTTGCAACTTTACAGATCTTCTTTATGCACCAAGAGCTTGTAACAGTCCAAAGAGAAAGGAAAAATTTAAATCGCATCATATGACCCCTTTAAAAACACCAAAGCTCAGTGCCCTTAACGCACGCTTAACCCACATTATAAGTTAAGGATAAGTGTATCCCATCATGCATCATAAACGTTCCGCTGTAAATTAAATTAATTAGATTTTACATATAATTTGGTAGTAAAAGTGTTGTGCATTTTATTGCAAAGATGAGTATATCTGTATTTTGTTCACTATTGCAAATAATTTTTGTCATTTAATTAGAAGTGTGTCTTCTTATAGGGACTACTGAACAGACATTTAGAAGTTTCTTTTAAAAATGCAAAGTACTGAAAATCTAAATAAAGCTCTGTAAACACTTGGATTTTTATACTGTAAGTGTGTTCAATTCGGAAATCATAAGTTCTACACACACTTGCGGTTTTTACGCCCACTTGAACACATGAGCCAAATACAGGAAATCTATTAGTTCTGGCCAATCATAGCTAGATTTGAATCATTGTTGCTTGCTGCCATATGTAAATTCTTTATGAAATAAATAATGTAAACATTCCCCTGCCCTCCGAGTCTTTCTGGTAGAACTGGCGGAGCGAAAATACACAACAAAACTGGCAATGTTGTTTAAACTGTAAGTTAGCCTACTCAGTATTACCATCTTGTTTACTAAGCTGTTTAAAAGAAATATGATGCAATAAATCATGTTGCTGGTCTGAATTGACCACTCCTTTACCTAAACTATGATGAAGCATTTCCGCAGTAAAATGTCATTAATATAGCCATTTTTATATAAATAATAGACCTAATAATAATGCACATTTATAACGCTATTTGTTAGCCTGCCCTTTTTAATTCAGCTGCTGATGAAGTGACTGCAGACACATTTGACTTCTTGAATATCAGATTGTTTATTTTTTAGATGGAGCGAATGGGCATGCAAATACAAAATTTGCTATGGTCTCCTCTTCTCCCATGTAGGCTACTTGTACAGATGTTTACAGTTCTATAGTTTACTTCCACGTTCCAAACCTGGACACGTGAATAGGGTTCATTCAAAGCAACAGTCTGGAATGTGTGATATTGCTTTCATCTTAGCAAGCATTAAAAACCTGAGAGCATGCATTTACAATCTGTGAGAAACAATTTGAGAAAACTCTCAGGGGATTGAAGCAGGTTTTTCACCTGAACTATATTAACAGTCTACTGACCCAAACTCCACTGTCCCTCAAATTTCAGAGGAAAACTCTCACCTGTTGTGGAGGTTAGGAAATAAACGTGCGATGTTAATCATCTTGAGTGGGTATGATATGAAGAAGTCAGGGCAGCGTTAGCTGTATTCGTCCCTGTTTCCATGGCGACCCCAAAGTGCTGCTAGGAGGTGTGACGCTGCTAGGAGTGTGGCATGTGCCAAAGCCTACTGCTTATCCCTCGTTCGCTAAGTTTCTATTCATAGTGCTCAGTGGTGAGCCACGCTGAGGATGGGCATGTGGCGGGTACAGTTGGGCTGCGCAGCCCAGCCCAGATCAGACTGTCTCATGCTGATTTTAGAAAAATGCAGGGTAGAGCGTGAGGGGGGCTGGCAGAGCGCAGGTGTGTGGATGGGCTGCCTGCAAAACCTCAATTCTCAGTAGTTCAGTTCAACTCTAAGTAACACCTGCTATCCAACAGCGATGGGCTTTAGTGACACAGTTTTCCCCAGATAAAAACTATTAGGACCATTTTAAAAGAAGAATGTTCATTTTAGTCATGAACAAATAGATTTATTTCATTTTGACTTTCGTGATTTTCATTTCAATTTAATTTTGCTTTTATTGAAGAAAGGTTTATGCCCACCTATATAATTCAATCCATATATACCTCAACATAATTTATTGCAATTTGATTTTTTTATTGTTGATTTTGTCTTGTTATTAAATTGTTCAAATTTCAGATTCAAATTGTATTTGTCACACACACACACACACACACACACACACACAACCAACCAACCATACATAATATGATACAGTGGAATGCTTTTTCGACTCTCTGCACATATAATGAAATTAATATAAGAAAAACTGAAATAAAATTGGAACATTTCAGTTCAAGTCAGAATATAAATGACATCAATTACCATAAATCAGAAATAGATTTTACAACACAACAATGTAAAGAGAGAGAGAGAATTTTTTTTTATTATTATATTTTTTTAACTATGTCTTAACCATTTTCTTATTTCTTGTTTAAAAAAAATGTGTTAATGTACTTATTTTCTTATTGATTTACAGATTCTTGTTTTGTTTATGTAATATATAATCATTATTTGTTCTTTTGTTCATGTAATGGTCAATGCTTTGGCAATACTGTACAAGACATGCCAGTAAAGCTCACTTGAATTGAATTGAATTGAATTGAATTGAATTGAGAAAGAGAGAGTAATGTAACAGGTATATGTATATGTTACATATATAATGAAAGTATGTAACAGGTACCGTAAGTTACTTGTATATTTGTGGTAGGTATATTATTTGTATTATTTTTAGTATTTGTAATAAGTAATACAGTATAATACATTTTAAAAATATAAAACAATAAAATATTTGTATTATTTTATCTGTATTAACATTTTTATTATTTATGTCATGAAACAAAATATAATTATTCCTAATTATTTGTTAGCTCTCATATCCTTACCTACAAAAGCTTCCATGTATTTACGGCTCAGTGATCTCGATTCTGCAATTGGACTCAAAAGTGTTCTCACACAGTGAGAAGAGCTCAACTAGTCTGCCACTGGACAGTTTTTTTGGGGGGCAGAGGGGTTGAGCCTGGGGACAGAATCTATGTAAATAACAGCTTTTGTGGGTGATTGTTCAAGCTCAATTGGCACCTCTGTAATGGGCTTTTGTAAAGTGGATCAGTGAGGAGAATGTCACGGCTCTATGCCACAGAAAACAAGCCATTGTAGGCTCTGCCTGTTCAGTGCCAGGGTCACGGAGAGTTGCTGAGAGAAATTGATCTGGCCAGGCTTAACCCCTAGTCTTTCATGTGTCTATGGCTTTGGCCAGCATTGGCTTTGTTAGAATCAGCCTAAGGTCTTTCCAACCCAATGATCAGCACTTTACCCCCCTGGGAGAAGGGAGAGAGGCAGTGGACTGCACTGAAGCCACCTTTATTCCTCATTGTGCCCAGTGGTACATCAATAGTGTCGGATAGAAGCCTGAGCAAAAAAACTGCTGGGAAAGACACTTTGGAATAAAAACCCTGGGGGAATCAGCAACAGCTTGTTGTTGTATTAGGTGCTGTAAGCTGCCTGTACACAGAAAAGTCCCTAAACAAGCTGTTTCACAAGTTCACAGTGCAATAAAACTGTGCTTGTGTGTTGTTTATGAAATCTAGACTTAGAAACACCAAAAGTGTCATTTGATTGCGTGGAAACTATGAATCAGGCACAATACTTAATTATTTCTAGATAATAAGATGAAGACAGATTTTTCAAATGCTTCAGGGACACTTCATATCTTAACTGAGAGGGACGAGTCTGGACACATCCTACTGGCCTACTTCAGAAGACACTTTGTGGAACAGAGTGGCAAGCATGAGGGAGCTTTTTTCTTGGAGCAGATCCCAGGATATCTGAAAACCCTGGTGAAATCGCCAATTGCCACAAGGTTAAATAAACTAGGTCATTTAGTTTGGACAGCGGGTTATTTAAATAACCTCACCTGAAAATACCTCTTGGTCTATATACATTCATCCTAACTCCATTTGCACCAAGCTCAAAGTGGTGGGTGAAAATATTCTGAACTTCAAATTTGTAAAAATGACAATTTATTTTTACCATGGTATTCTTTTAGTGCTAAGCTAAATAATTAAATAAATTACCTGTAACCAATATACCAACATTGGTTACCAACATTCTTCATTAAAAAGGGTTATTTTGCAAATTGCAAAAAACTGTCCTAACTAATAATACATGGGTGTTAACTTGAATAGCCTGATATGTTTCTATCACGCTGTTCACCTGTCATTCAGCCTCAGCAATAACAGTGTGTGACATAGTTATTCAGAAAAACTCAAAGGATGTTACAAGAAGGAATATCACTTCTCAGAAAGAGTCTCTAAGATCATTGAACAGTAAACAGCATCACCTAATGATGCTCAATCATTATGGAACAGTCTACTGTTTTGTAAACAGAAAGAAATTCTCGTTTTGTCAGTGCTATGGCATAGAATCCTTCACTGAATAATAATAATAATAATAAGTTTGGGCAGATTTTTAGGACTTTCTGATCTATTTGTTATTAGCATGATTGTTTTGTTATTCTTTTTACAAATCTTTATTACAAATGCAAACATTCTGGTTTCTGGCTTTATTATTTTTTTAATCTTTATCATGTTTTTTATTTTATCTGTATCAATTCAATTGTAGAGAAAGTTCCCAATTTTAATTTTACTTTCACTTTTTTATTATTAATATGGGCCACAGTTTAACATTTTAATATTGATGAGCAAATATTTTCCCAAGAGTGTTTATTTAAGTTTAAGTTTTGCTTAAGAATGGATCAGTCTCATATCACGTGGGATTCTGTTCTCTGAAATTTGCTGAAATGTTCTAGAATAACAAACCCTGCTGAATGTGCCCCAGGTGTGTCTGTAATGAGATGGAGCTGCATGTGTGTCACTGATGCAGGCCATATGTGAAGCACTCTGACAGGTCCAGCAGAGGGGAACCGACTGCACAGCGGAGCATGTTTAAAATGCTTTATGCTCACCAGTGAGTGTGTCCCCTGTGGGTCTGTACTATGTCAGCACTTGTTTAGCAAAACATAAAACTTTGTGTGAAAGATAACAAAGAGACAATTAGCTACTCGTAACTATCCATGATATACACTCTTAAAAATAAAGGTTCTTTATTGGCATCAGTGGTTATATGAAGAACCTTGAACATCCATGGAAACTTTAAAATGCGGAAAAGGTTCTTTATAGTCGAAAAGGGTTCTTTAGATTTTTTTCAAATGTCCTTCAAAGTGGTTCTTTTAGGAACGGTTCACTGAAAGGTTCTTTTGGGAACCAAAAATAGGTTAGCATAGGGTAGGCCTACTCAACAGGCGGCCCATCTGCATTAATTTTGTGGCCCGCGTCATGCTGAAGATTAATGTATTTTTATTACAATTTGCGCTCAAAATATTAGGCAGTTTGATTTTTATTAAATGTATACAATCTCAGTAGTAAAAGCTGCTCGATCTCTGCAAGCGCTGTAACTAACGTGCTATTAAAAAGCAACACACGGCATGCCCCATACAACTTAAAAAGCGTTGTCCAACAAAAGAGGACATGATAATAACATGATTTTACTCCACAACATCAGTCGAGTGCTTGAAATAACTTCATTTTGTGAGCTGATGTGCGGTTTTTGTCACAGAACGAGGCAGATAATATATTCTATACGGTAATATGTCGATTAGCATTGGATTATAAATATACTTTATGGACCTTTTTCACATTTCCGGGTTTCTCAGCAGCGGAAGTCGTTATAGTTGGGTTAACTTGAATAGCAGTGAATACTACAAATATATTTTTTGCATTCCCATTTGCTCAAATAGCAAAAGAAAAACTCCACGATAGTGTTTTCATGACTTTCAATAAAAGGAAAAAAATTGAGAGAGACTGATAATGACTGCCAGAAGAGAGAACTATGTCAAATTTATCATCAGTCCCATAGACGCTGCATTAGAAACACCCTCGCATTAGCGTTAACTGTTTTTTTGTTGTAATTTGATGCAAAGGTGATATAATACAAAGAATAGTGTTATAAATGTACATACATTTAAAAAAAATACAAATATGAAAAACTTTCGAGGATTTACGATGCTGATGACTGTTAAACGCATCATCACAGTCTTGTGAAAAGGGTCCAATATTTTAGGCTACCTACCAGAGATGGCTTGAGAACACAGCTAAACTATATATTGTCGCGACGTATGTTTACTGTCGTATACTGTTGGATATTTAAATAAATAGCCAGATAGCTAACAGATTCAATCACCCACGCAATCTTGTTCATAAAAGACAGGATTCATATGTATTAAAGCCTTGAATCACACTGTAACATTCAAATCTGCAGAGCAGTTTACGTAGGCTGAAACAAACATCTGTACAAAGTCTTTTGTATCGTTATTTCTTGTGTTACAAACATTCAATTAATCACAGAAGTACTGGAATAAAAGTTTATAGTTCGGATATAAACACTGCAGAAGCGATCAAAATAGAATAAATCACCATTTTGAAAGTGACGATGCTTCAAATAAAGATTGTACCAATTACAACCTAATGCTAGCAGGTGGAGACAAGTGACTTAAAATGAGATTCGTTAAAAAAAACGTTGATTCATTCAGGAATGAAACAAGTGAAGTCTTTATGAGCAAGTCATGGAGTTCTGAGTTATGAATAATCAGTTAATCTTTTTTTGATCAATTCGTTGAATATTGTATTCTATAAATAGACTGCAGCGATTTTTACTAGAAACTCTGGTAAATTACATGTTATTTTGTTTAGTTGTCTGTTTTTTTTTTTCAGAATCATGGTGGGAGAATAGTGATATCTATTTTAAAAATAAAATATTGATACAATATAGTTAATATAAATATGAGAAATAGGCTAATACTTCTTTCTAAAGAAATTTGTGAACTATATTTGCTCAAGAATGTTTTTAGTTTTAGCATTTTGTGTTTGTTCAATACTCTGAGTATGAATGCACATTTTTAGCAAAAACTTTTAATCCAATTTTTTGTTCCAGATTTTTACTCTTAATATATATATATATATATATATATATATATATTAATGCTCAGTGTTATTTTAAATAGGACAAGGACAAGCAAGACTTAGATAAGTAATAAACTGTATTTCTAAATCAGTAAATCTGCAAATATTGTCTTTGATATTGATACAAATATTGAACCGGAAGTTGCTGCCAACTTTATTTCAGCGAAGTGCCGTATTTCCAGCTGAAACGGAATATTGAATAGAGGGCGTCACACACACTCACATTCATGCTCTGTTATTTTAAATAGGACAAGCAAGTCTTAGATAAGTAATAAACTGTATTTCTAAATCAGTAAATCTGCAAATATTGTCTTAAATAAAGTCTGATGATGCAAATTGTAATTTGTGGCCCTTCGCATTTTATGTAGTTTAAATGCTGCCCGCTTGGCCTCTGAACTTGAGTACCCCCTGTGCTATGGCATCACTGCAAAAACACCCTTTTGGAAACTTTATTTTTAAGAGTGTATGCTGAAAAGCAGGTAGTGTTCACTATTTTCTGTAAAAAAAAAAAAAAAAAAAAGGG
>NW_015538036.1:1050449-1066607 GCF_001515605.1 Sinocyclocheilus anshuiensis | reverse complement strand
TGTTTTCCCCCCCCCCCCAAGCTCAAACTTCAAGCTATGCCTATGGTAAATCTGCAAATACTGTCTTAAATATAGTCTGATGTTGTAATTTGTAATTTGTGGCCCTTCGCATTTTATGTAGTTTAAATGCTGCCCGCTTGGCCTCTGAACTTCCCTGTGCTAACATTGTGACTAGTCAGCAGACTGAATTGGGAAGTGTTGCAAGCCATTGAAATACTTTTTGTGTATTACATTAAGTTAAACCATCAATTTACAAAAACAAACATACCACTAAAATTAGAGTGAAATTAAAAATCCCTAGTAATATTTTGTTTATCCTCGTTTTCATATTTTGATAACAATATTTATATTTTAAATATTTACATTCCTTTTATTTATTTTGATCTGGCAGTGGCACTGTAAATATTTAGCCTACTGTAATGCATTTCTTGAGAGAGGAAGTCACTGATTATATGGAAATAAATTCATTGACGGTAATATTTACCTTATGTGTGTTATTAATAGCATTTACTTAATCACAATATTGTGAACCCAAATTAGCTCATAGCTAAATTTAACCATTCATATCTAGCCATGTTTAGAACACAGAAATGGCCGTGTTAGCAAACACAATCGTTTGCACACATACGACTTGCACAATTTCAGCCTTTGAGCGGCGAGCGAACACGCGCCGTGGACTGTCCACGCGCTCCAGTGCGAGCTGTTAGGCAGAATCGCTCGCGCTCCACTTTATGAATGGATGGGAGTGGCGCTGTAGTGTCAGTGTCCGTGTCGTCACGCTGTTAATAGGCGCGGGCGTTCGTCAGTGGACTTGACAGGACAGCAAGTGGACAGCATATGACAGCAGCCAGAGCGAGACAGAGTCGGGCAGTAGGGGCAAAAGGCGACTGGACGCGATTCGGTGAGCACGCCACTGTGACAGACAGACAGGGGCAGTTCACATGTTACAGGGTGGGAGGATGGGTTTGGGGAGACAAAGTAATCGCAGGCATGTAGTTTTTGACCGCCCGTAGACAACTTGGACACGTTTGCGCGGACTGAATAGGCTAATAAAAAGTTACATTCCCTGTTATCACGCTGAGGGACTCGCATGATTCACAGCGACTTTTTGATTCGCTTGATTCATTTGACCCCCAGACCAGCTGAGAGACCTGCTTTGTTTAGACATATTTGGGGTTTGTGGTTACGTCGCTCTCTGGATGTCCCGAACTGCATTCCTTCAGAGTTGTGGCAAAGTAGAGAGATAATCGTGCCCGTCGCTTTTCAAAGGCGTGACAAACTCAAAAGGGCGAGACAGAAAACTCGCATCAGCACCACGCCAGCACACTTCGTCTTGTCTGTTTGGAAGAGACTCCGAACCGAAGCTCGTCGATCTCAGAACTGTTGGTCTGTATCTAGGCTACTGTCCTTCCCACGAATTTTGGGCTGTCCCAGCTCGATGACTAACTCCTTTTTCTTTTATGTTTATGGAAGGACACAAAACTGTATGCTTTTGTAAGTAGAAGGCAGTGAGCACTTTACTGACGCGCGTAACCCGAACGATTCACAAGGCGAAATCACAAGGTAGGTATTTTTAACAAAAACTTCAACTTTGATATAATATTTAATGTTTTGTTGTCTGTACTGAGTGTGATTTGCAGAGTTTTTCTCAGTTTTTAAAACGCAATCCCTTGTTTTCGAGAAGTCAATATGAAGTTGACAATACTAAATCTCCCTTTAGTTCGCTGTGAAACATTGCTATTAAAATAGTACTAAAATTCAGTTTAATTGTTGCCTTTAAATTTAAGTGAAATCAAAGTGGTACCAAAGTGACACCCTGTGACTGCAGTGATAACCTACTGTTTATTGCACTTTTTCAACCCCTCTCAGTGGTTCTTCGCTGAAAAAAAAAGGAAATTCCAAAACCACAAAAGAAATTGAACAGAAATTAAGTTAATGAATAGAATTAAAATCTTCCAAACATAATGATGAAGGTTTATGCCTACGTAGATAACATTCACTAGGCGCATTCTTGTCAAAAGTATCGCAGGCGCACATGATGCCCACGAAAGTAGGCAGCTCAGTCGGTTTTGAGATGCAGCCAGTGTTTGTTTTGTAAACACACACACAACAAATCTGTGCGTGTCACTGGTGTAAATTATATGGGTTCAGGATTCCACTACACCCAGGATGTTTAACCAGGGATCCCTAAGATACTCAAGGGGTTCAGTGGGTCATGACATTATGACAGCCCACCTATTTCTAATTTTTTTCTTTCTACCCATCAGTTAAACGTTATACTGTAGTTAAAGATTTTAATCAAATTTTTTTGCAAAATAACATCTAGTTTTGTTAATCCTGAGTCCATGGGTTAGATAAGAGTCTTGCTGAAAGTTCCTGCCACCGCTAAGATTGAAAACTCCTGTGCTTCAGCAACACGTATTGCACGTTTACAGTTACAGTAATCTCAGTCCTTCACTTCATAATTGATGTGCATAGCACTTTGTAATGAATTCTTATTGGCTCCACATCTCTCCACATAAATTTTGAAGAATTCGCTCAGCTGAGTAAACACTGACTGTCTGGTCATAATCCACACCGCACCCTCACTGCTCTATTGTATTAACAATGAATCAGAGTAGCAAGAATAAATGCACGATAATTGCTAATGTACATAGTTATTGTGAGAAACACCCACCAATGATATTTGCAGTTCAATAATAATACCAGTTACGAAAGAAAATTCTGTGTTATTTCTCTTTGATTTGTGGATTAATCAGTGACTTTTTATGCTATGATGCATATCTACGAGTTAATGGAACTTGCTGTGTCAAATGTTTAAACTCAGATTTGTATCTATGGGTTTAAGGCTGATTGTGTTATTTGGACAATGCAAACCTGACAAACAATGAGAACCGTAAATACATTATTACTGGCAGTTAAAGACAGTTAAGGAACACAATTGCATGTTTTTACATCCATTTGTTATCTGTCATGGAACTAAAACCGCTGTTTTTTTGGGCGAGGCAGACTGTGGAATATGTTACCGCCCTGTCTTTCTTTTCTCTATTTCTCTATGGTTCTTTCTCTCTCCTCCATCTCCAAGAGATTATTGTTGGTGACTTGAGCTTTCCAGCATGCTTGCACTCCAAACATTCCAGACCTCTCGAGCACCAAGGAGCTGGCCAGCTCCACACAGCTGGGAGCTATATAAGACCCGGGGCAGTGTATTGAGCAACATCTTTAACTTGGTCTTGGGCTCCCTATGGCCTGATACAAGATGGGGGAGGGGGCGTTCCGCATTCCACTTTCTCTACCAGGGCAAAGCGCCATCCAGATTCCAGTAGGAATACATAGAGAGGTCGAAATTCCAGTGTGCTGATAGAGGGACGTGTCACAACACATGACAGGATGAGTGAAGCATGCACACGGAACACATGGGAAGAATTCTGTATGCTAAATGCACGCATGACATCACATGTAGACAAGTGCTGTTCATTCTTGGCGCCTGTCAGCAGCTGACCTCTGCATACACGCATATACAAACATGGGGAAAAACAAACATGCATCTTTTCCTCAAAGCACATGATGTCGGTCTGTGCTGGAGCAATGCAGTTTAGAGAGACGGTCATTGTACAGTGTTCAGTCTCCCTCTGTGTTTTTGGCTGCTCTCGCAGTTGTTTTTGAAAGCGGAGAGTCTGTGTGCAAAGAAAGTTGAGGCCAGGACAGCAGGCCGATAGCGAGAGAAAAGAGTGGGAGAGGGAACGGGAGGAGAAAGAAGAGAGTAGATCCTTGGGAAGACTCACAAGGGGTTTTGGGGAAAAGGATCTGGGATGAAGAAGGCGCTGCTGCATACAAAAAGACAAAGAGAGAGTTTGAAAAGCAGAGTGAGAATGAGTTACAGCAAAATAGCTTCTTGTATGTCATATAACAGTGATTATGAGACAGTATGGAAGGTAGAAAAAGGATGAATTTGAGAAAAACAAGCTGTAAACTAGTTCTATTGTGACAACTCTGAAGATTTTAGCATGGTAATGGATATGACAATGTTACTGTATTTGTTCTTGGTGGACTAGATCTGATATGCTGCTGCTGCTGTTGGTTTATATTGGCTACACATTGCTGTAGTTGTAGATTATTGCTGCTGCTGCTGCAAGCAAGTACAGGAACTTAATACTGCCAATGCATATGGCGATACAGTGATGTGAGCATTTAAGACATACTGCTGCTGCACAAATAGCATATAAAATAACCCCTAGCAGATCTATACAGGTGGAGCTGGGGAAGGTGGAGGGTTTCAGAGGAACTCTGAAAGAATGCTGTGGAATGCTCTAGTGAATGCTAACCAGCCATTTAAATGTAAAGCAGTAAGCTGATTGGCTGTGTAGGCAACATGAACCAATCAGCTTGTGCCAAGTATTTAACGCTGTGAATTTCATCAATTTGCATTAATGACCCATCATCCTGAGCCATCTAGAGTTTCATGACAGAACTTGACATTAATGCAAGTATTGTAAGTGTTAATGTAATTAAAGTTAAATGTAAGTGAACTTTTTGAATAGTCTCACATAGCAAGACTTTAAAATTCTGGTCCTTATTGTACCTTATTTTGGAGAAGAACTACCCACTTAGTTAGAAAGAGACCATCTGACATGTACAGTGACCAGCCACAGTTTTTGTTTCTATGTGTGGGGTTGTCTATTTATGTATTTGGCAGATACTTTTATACAAAGCAACCTACATTGCATTCATATATATTTCATTAATTCATGCATCCCCTGGAATCAAACCCATGCACCATGCTCTACTGTTTGATCGACAAGAGCACTGAAATACATTGTCAAAATAATGAATTTAAATAGTGGTGCAGCAGATTGTACAGAAAATACTCTGAAAATAGCAGAAGAAGTGTTTAGAATTTAAATAAAAATATTTTTTTCTTCAATCCAGTACTGATTATTTCACAGACAAATATCAGAAAACAAGTATAATATCCAATTCTGCTCATGCATCAGGTTTACTTATTATTAAGTGCCTCAAGCAAAACTTAAATGATAAAAATCAGGGAGAGCGCCAGCCATTTGGAACAGGTGATTTTAGGCAGTGCTTGCAATTTTTGTGAGTTATATGCATCAGACTCTCAGTGAATAGACTGTGTGCAGCATGCAGCCTGAAGCTGAGATTAGTTATTGAGAAACTTTGCTAAAAGTCATATACCCCTTCTCACCCCTTTTCTATCTTTTTTTTTTTACTTATGGTTTCACTCTTTGTCACACTTGTCCCTGTCTGAGCAAATAGAGTGATACAGAAGCCTACATGGATGTATTGCTAATAAGAGATTCACACTTGCCAGTTAAAAAATGAAGTCAATAAATTAATAATTCAATTAATAATTTATAATAGTAAAAGTTTATTTGTAATTTAAAAATGATTACAAAATGATAAAATTGTACCTCATTGCTTTGGTTGTAAAAGCTTTAGTGGTATGAACATGTTTCATGCACACAGACACAGGCAGTACATGAGTGACAGTGCTGAGAGACGTGACGACAGGCAAGTGTTATGCTGAAATTGTCCAGTGATAAAGTACACTGCCCCCCGCCCTTTCCTCACCCTGTCACCTCCCTGTCCTAGTCCAGGTTCCCTCTCCTACTCTCCGTCATTCTGTTCATGTGTGTTTGCTTCAAGATCAATGGAGACTGCAGATAGGGTTGCACATTGCACAACTATTGACACACTTTTGGGGAGCATGAACTCAGTCACCTAAGACTGCTTGCCACCACAGGAGTCATTGACTTCTGAAGTTAGATGAAGTTTTTCATCTGACGGTATTGTTTTGATGTTTTTCCCCCATACAATGACGGACAATTTAAAAGAATAACTTTTGGTAATTGTCTCATTATTAATGCTACATTCTAAGGTCTGTTGTCTGTGTGGTAGGTTTTTTTTTCCAAGTAAAATTTTGTTGTATGCAAATTTTATATATTTTCTCAGGTTGCGGTTAATGTACTGCAGGTTTGTTTGCTCTGATAAAACAGTTGACAGATGTTAATTATATGTGTCATGCTTTTTCCATATCACTGTGGACGTTTGAGAGAAGAGTAGTTTAAAACTACCAATTAAAGTAAAACTAACATACAGTATATCTGCAGTGGCAGATCCTGGCATATGGAGTATCTGGTTGATTAGTGCATAATATATTATCTCCGAAAAATACATTGTAGCAGTGTTTTGTTCCTGAATGAATCAGTGCTTTTGAACAAATTGGTTGAGTGAATCACTGAATAAATTGTGCACTCGTTTAGTTCTTCATGAAGTGGTTACTTTAAAAAAAAATCAGAAGTACATAGGCTACGTGTTTTGCTCTTCCACAACAGTACTTCCATGTGCTTGTTGTAATCACTATGGCAGTGTTTTATTTCCAGAAATGTATTGAATTTAAAAACCCTGTCAGCATAATCAATATAATCCTTTTAGTGCAGCCTGTGGTCTATATGTGGTTTAGGACCTTTGGGCTCTGATTTACAGAGATGTAAAGAGGGTAGTAATTTGCTTGTTCAGTGTGTGCAGTTTCTGGGTGTAATCCAGGTCCTTTGCAATGAGTAACTACACAAAAGCAACATGTGAGCATAGATTTGATGTTCCAGTATATATACTGTATATACGCACATTTATGGGCTTTTATACCTTTAATGGACAGGAGAGTAGACAGGAAAGCATTGGGTGAAGAGAGGGGAGCAGGATCACCAAAGGACCTCAAGATGGGAATCAAACTCAGGTCGCCACAAGCACAGTTGCACTATATGTCAGCACACTAACCACAAGGCTATAGGCGCCGACATTGATGCACCTATATTTAAATGAGGCCTATTGCGTGTGATAATTGTGTGTGTGTGTGTGTGTGTCACTGCTTGCATGTTAAGGAACAAACAGGCAGTTTTAAACAGATTAAACATTTCTTTTCAAATTAAGAGGCCTCCATAGAGTCTGTAGGGCACCAGTCTGGTCCAGTCAGTGCAGCATATTTATCAAGTCATGTAACAGTTGCTTTTGGATCATGACTCTGTGGCTTCAGCAAATGATGTTTCCTTGACTAAAGTTCACATATCTCCCATAAGTTCCTGAGCCCAAAAGTTACAGCAGTGCAAACACTGTGACTCACTTAAAAATCTTTTCATAAGGCTTGCTTGAGTAGGTGTGGGATTCATTAAATGAGAATTAAGAGGCCCTTTTAGCATGCCTATGCTACACCTTGTGTATATTTTACTGTATTCACTGTATCTGCATGTATGTTTGTGTGTGAGAGAAAGTTAATCAGAGTAAAACCTAGTTATCATGACAACTCCATCTTGTTTGACATTCTTTATTTTACAGCGGAAATACCTCATTTGGTGATGAGGTCACTATTCAGTTTCTGATTTACAGATTGCAGGAAGACACACTTGCACACAGTGTAGAATATAGAACTAAAATGACTTGCAAATCTTTTGCTTTTTGTACAGTAGACAGTAGATGTGAATGCAACCTGACCCGTTGACCTGGCAAAACTGGAAAACCACATTCCAAAATAGCACACCCAACATTATTTTTGATCCCATAAAAAGCATATACAGCAGTAGTCAGCAAACACACAAAGTGAGTCATCAGGAAAACCCTGTACCGCTGGGAGTGGCTGGTGTGGCATTTTGTGCAGAACACCCACAACTCGAAACTGGCTGCTGCTGCTGCTGTAATTCCTCCCATAATGAAGCACAAAAGACAAGAAGACTCCCTTGTACAGTGGCACACAATGCAGCTCACTGTATTGTCATCCAAGACCAAGACATAACATATTGCTTTCGTATGGTCTTTTCTGTATACTAGACGTGCACATGTATGACGTCGTTGCATGATATAACAGCAAACCTAGTGGCATGAGTACAAAACAGCACAACCTTTTTAAGACTGCATTTCATAAAAAGGAGTCTGATTTAAATGATAAAACAATAGATATTTTCAAGTCTGACTTGACTCTAGTGTCCAAAAAGTGCTGCTGTATACTGTATATGCAGGTACTGGGCTGGACGGTACTCAAATAATTGTACTTCATTACTATAATTGTAATTGGGGATTGTTCAGGAAACCTGTTTACAGTCAAAAAAAAAATCATTATTTTTGCAATTCAGTGTTTCAATTTCAATTTTTAATTATATTTCCAAGGTGGGAATAATGAATTTAATTTAATTGAAAAATACAGATTCTACAGGTTTTGTTAATTCCTGGGTTAAATGTGCCTAAAATAACAACAACAAAAAAAAAAAGACTTAAAAGTCTATTCCAGGTTAAATATGCTTTATTGAGAAAGTCTCCTCTGTCATTTGATTGCATGAGTCAATTTCTAAAGCCAAACCTTAAAGCTGCAGTCCGTAAGTTTTGACTCTTTGTCGCCATCTCGTTTGAAAACCTGCAATTGCAGCTGTTTGCAGAATTATCTTCTGTGCGTGGGTTGTGTGGCGGCTCGGCTCCAGCGCGGATGAATCTAATGTTTTGAGGAGTATGTGTGGCAGTCAGTCACCGCACCGGTGTGGATATTTACTGTACTTCAGAATCACAGATTTTAGCCTACGTCTTGGAATATATGACCCAAATAAGAATTTTATTGTCATCTGAACAAGTAAGTAACAAGTCTGCCACGTTTGTTCTGACCAACTGAGGAAAAAAGCATTACAGTAAATCGCGCTACCAATGGTGATTTAATCTAAATTAGCTCATATATCATATCACATCAAATTATTATTATTGTTATACTTTATTCTCAAATTGTTAATGTTAACAACATCAGCATTACGTGACTATGTGAATATGGTGTGTATAAGCGAGTAGATTGCTATTTCTGTACAGTCTAATCTCTAATTGTCATACCACTCGAATTTCATATTAAGAAATTCTTTTAACCCAAAAAGCTAATTATGCTCCCTTCGAACTGGTTATATTTAAAATACAAATCTTGTGAAATCCCAGGCTATCTGTAATCAGAAGCACATTTAAAACTGGAATATAATTTAATTTCATTCACATGTGTTTCATAAACACATAATCCTTTCTGGATTACAATCCGCCATCAAAATGATACATTTAATTATTCTAGCTGCTGTGAGAAAAGACTATAAACGATCCTCCACCTGCAGGATCCTCACATGCGATAGCCTAGTAGCCGGGACAACTTCTTTATGTTTACAGACGTGACGTAATGACGCGGCAGCATGCTCGAATTTCCCGTGAAAACCTACCCGTACCACTCAAATTATAAAACATTATTATAAGCTAACCGTTGTGAATCGGGCTAAAGTAAGGCGATAGTTTTGAGCACTGGCTGGTTATGTACTTGCTCAAATATTGATTTTGAACCAAAAAAAGTTACGGACTGCAGCTTTAATATTTAAAACTTAAGTACAGTTAAATGTTACATTTTTACTTTCGCTCAAGTACATTTTTGGTTATATACGTTGAGTATTATTTGCAAGAATCTATTTATGCAGTACACATAATTTAATGCAAGTACAAATTCTCTGTCCTTTATTGACCCCTGGCAAGCACACTTTTGTTACCCCAATTTGTCTTGTCAAGAGCAGGTTTTATTGTTGAGTCTGTGAAAATTCACATGACAGGGTGTGGTACTGGCATCTTGCAGTACCACTCTACCACAGTCCCTTCCAATCATTATGTGATCAGTTCATAAGCATATGTCAATGACAGTGGTACTGCTTGTTTTAGAGCTAACAATTGATCATAGTGTTTTATTTTCACAGTATACATCTTATTATAAAATAATAAAAGCTGGATGAAAGCTGTTTTGGATAAAAATATGCAGTTTTGCTATGTTGTGATTACATGTGATTCGTTACTGTTGGCCAATAAGAATCTAATGTGACAGGCACAGAAATAACACCAATATGGATTTTTCCAGTGCTTTTCAGAGATGCTGTTTTAAGTGTTCAGCAGGGTGCCAGACAGTCAATTTGTTGTGTGTGCATGTGTTTGTGTCCATATTCTATGAGTTTTTGTCTTTGATTGTATTCTGTCCATAGCAGTTCCTCTTTTGGTAACAATTTTTCTATTTCTGGCCCTAATTTTATTTATTTACTCCTCTACTCTCAGTTTTAAACAGTCTATGGTAATACATTCCAAGGCAGTTACATTTACCAATTATCTCAACAACATCCCTTCCTGTTCTCTCTGAAAACCCAAAACAGAGAGAGAGGGAAATGAGGAGTGACAGAGTAAAATGTGAGACTATGAAACAAAATCACAGCAGCAGAATATCCTTTAAGACTAAGTGGTTTGTTTTCAGGTTCAGCTCCCAGCAGAATAACAGCATTGCTGCACCTTCTTCATTCCCCCGGTGGTGGACAGCCAGGTTATAATTTGGCCTGCGGTGCTTCAGAGATGTTTGTTTTGGCATGTTAACATATTTAATTAACTTGTTGATCAAATCTGCCTATCCTCCTGTACACTATGTTCAGAATGTCACTTTATACTGGTTTTCCATTTGCTTAATACAAACTAGATGCTTTCCAGTAGGTGTGCCCCATAATTACTTTTTGTGTGTTCATATTTTATGTACACCAACATGCACCTTAAAAAATCATGTGCCAAACAAAACCTGTTTTCATTTGTATTGTTGTTTCAGTTTCTTAACAAGATTTGCATAATATTCCAAGCTGGTTGATAGTTTCGGATTGAACTGATTCAGTCCAGTATAGCCCATGCTATGACAGTTAAATGGATTGAAAATTCTATGATTAATTACTCACTCTCATGTCGTTCCAAACCTGTAAGACCTTCGTTCATCTTTGGAACACAAATTAAGATATTTTTGATGAAATCCGAGAGCTTTATGTCCCTACACAGACAGCAACACAACTGACATGTTGAAGGCCCAGAAAGGTAGTAAAGACATTGTTAAAAGTCCACGTTACATCTGTGGTTCAACCGTAATTTTATGAAGCTAGGAGAATACTTTTTGTGCACAAAGAAAACAAAAATAGCAACTTTATTCAACAATCTTCCGCCGCCCTTCACGAAAGTACCATGACGTATGCGTGTGCATTCCTCTGCTTGTAAACAAGGTGCAGTACATGGGTGGTACTCTCGTGAATGGAGGCGGACAATTGTTTTGTTTTCTTTGCGCACAAAAAGTATTCTCGTAGCTTTGTAAAATTACAGTTGAACCACTGCTGTCACATGGACTATTTTAATGATGTCCTTACTACCTTTGTAGTAAGGGTTAAAGCCTTAAAGGGTTAGTTCACCCAAAAATGAAAATTCTGTCATTAATTACTCACCCTCGTGTCATTCCAAACCCATAAGACCTTCGCTATTCTTTGGAACACAAAGTAAGATATTTTTGATGGAATCGGAGAGCTCTCTGACCCTCCCATAGACAGCAACGGTATAACCACGATCAACGCACAGAAACGTAGTAAGGACATCGGTAAAATAGTCCATGTGACATCAGAGGTTCAACCGTAATTTTACGAAGAATAGTAATTCTATGAGAATACTTTTTGTGCGCAAAGAAAACAATATTAACATAATTTATAAGCAGTTCTTCTCCCCGAGTTACTGTCTTCCGCCATTTTGGAGAGTACCCCAGAACGTAATCAACGTAATCAGTGTTGTTTATGTTCAGAATGTGTGCGCTTTCTACTGAAAGTAAACAACGCTGATTACACTGATTACGTTCTAAGCTACTCTACAAAATGGCGGAAGACGGTAACTCGGGGAGAAGAATTGCTAATAAATTATGTTATTATTGTTTTCTTTGCACACAAAAAGTATTGTCGTAGCTTCGTAAAATTATGGTTGAACCCCTGATGTCACATGGACTATTTTACCGATGTCCTTGCTATATACATTTCTGTGCGTTGATCGTGGTAATATTGTTGTCTATGGAGGGTCAGAGAGCTCTCAGATTCCATCAAAAATATCTTAATCTGCGTTCTGAAGATGAACAAAGGTCTTACATGTTTGGAATGACATGAGGGTGAGTAATTAATGACAGAATGTTCATTTTTGGGTGAACTAACCCTTTAATCTAGTTGCCCAATGTAGATATGCTGATTAAGCTAGTGAGGCTGTTTGGGGTTGAGTTGTGTAGGACACATTACATGACTTCTACTTTTCTTTATTCTGCTTTTATTTCAATCATGATATGAATTTAACATATTAAGGATTGAGAGGAAAATTTAGATATTCCACCATCTCCATTAATTTGAAGTAATCAATGAAATATTCTTGGCAAAGCCTTTCATTATCTTTTGTGTGACAGCGCAGGTGTCATTTTTCAAAAACATCCCATCTGAGTCATAACTGTCATTACCTATATGTGCACAATTATATTACTCAATTAACTCCACTTTTTATTACTCTATAGATGCTTTGCAGATCAAACACTCACTATATCACACAATGCTCATGATACATGCAATTATCACTTTAATGCTATTAAAATTGGTCCTCCCAGTGTTCAAAAGAAAAGTTACCACTGTATGAGAATGCACTTTTTACATACTTTGGAAGAAAGTTGGCACCTAGTGTGCTATAAATCAGAACAGTATGTATATACAGCTGGCATGAACTCACAGTGTTAACATGCTTGGAGAGCTTGAAATTGTGCGTTGATAAGAGAGTGTGGCCTGTCCCAGTGTTGTGGAGATAAAGTCTGTCTCACATTCTCCCCTCTGTGCCCACCTCCATCATACCCCTGTAATCTCCAATAAATGTACTCCTAAACTTTCTGTTAATTAAACCTGACTGAATTCATTTCGATTAATCATTTCTGACTTAAGTAATTTATAGCTACACTTTTGAGTTTTGGTTCTGTATAGATTATAATCTAATTTGAATATAACTGTCTCTCCCCTTTTCATGGAAGATGATCAAGTTCGTAATAATTACACTGGGAAAAAGTAATTTTGGTCACATTTTATTTTAAAGTCCAAACCATTTTCTACGACTTTTGCCTCAATAAACTCCTAATTTGCTGCTTATTAATAGTTAGTTAGGTAGTTTAGGTATTGTGTAGTGTTAGGGATGTAGAATATGGTCATGCAGAATATGTGCTTTATAAGTACACTTTATAAACAGCCAATATCTTATTAATAGGCTTGCTAATAAGCAACATAGTGAGAATTGGTCCCTATACTAAAGTGTTACCATAATTTTCTGCCAGGACATTATCCAATAATTTTAAGGACATTTCCTTTAACCCATAATACACAACGCAACGAAGAGCAAAATGCAAAATACAGCTAAAACACCTTTAAAACATATGGAAAATTCCTTCATAATGCAGTACATTGAGGCATATTTTTATGGATTTTACAGTGTCTAGTAAAACTTTAATTAATGGCCATATATCTAAGCATTCTTTCTTTATCCCCTTTCATTCTACACTCATTCTCCTTTTCTCTCATTTTCTCTGCGTTGTTTTTATAAATCTTATCTTTGTTTAGATGTCCTGCACACAACCTCACAAGCATCTCACATGGGCAACACCATGCCACTGTTTATGGACTGATACCAGGAAACCTCCCCCTGTTCTCAGAATGTCAATCTCATCTTTTTTTCCACATTATGCGCTTAAGGACTTGTTTGGAGACTTTGTGTCTTACCCCTTCTTGAACACAAGCTGACAGGAGTGAGTGTGCAGCATACATTTCCCTGTTCCCACTTGTGATGACAGTTTGTCCGCTGGTATCGCTGTACTGATTTACAGCCGTCCTATGACTTCCTGTCTATGCCTTTTTGCGGATCAACTTCATTGCATTTATGCTCCTTAAAAAGATTCCCCATTGTATAACAGGTCTGACCTACTTTGCCTACACTCTTAAAAATAAAGGTGCTTCAAAAGGTTCTTCAAGCGATGCCATAGAAGAACCATTTTTGGTTCCAGAAAGAACCATTCAGTCAAAGGTTCTTTAAAGAACCATTTCTTTCTTACCTTTTTATAATATGAAGAACCTTCTTTCGCCACAAAGAAACTTTTGTGAAACCGAAAGGTTCTTCAGATGTTAAAGGTTCTTTATGGAACCATTTATACCAAAAGGTTCTTCTATGGCATCGTGAAGCACCTTTATTTTTAAGAGTGTAGTCTGAAGCTGAATATGTTTGCAATAGAAAGTGTTACGCATCCGGTTATGATAGCTGAACATACAGTGTGAGCATGAACACAATTTGTAAGGGCCAGCCACCTTAAATACACAGTGGATGCATGTTAACATGTTTATGCCAAGTTTGAGTATGTGCAAGTTTGTTTAAAAGAGAATGGAAAAGGTAAAAAAAAACATATTTTAATGTGCATGTATGTCTAAATGTGTGTGTGCTCATGACCTGCGCTCATGACCACAAGCCACAATAACAAACATAGCTCAGCTCTGCAGGAGACACCTCATAATGTTTCCCAGGCTCACCCTTCATCCACCCAGTCTAATTTATGTCTCTGCTCTCCATTTCCTTTGCTTTGCACTGTCATAATGTCAATATAAGAAGCCTGACTGTAAATTACAGGCTCAGACACTTTCACTAACCTCACCTCATAATACATCATTCCATTTAAACCCTTTCATAGACAAATCCCACAATGCCCACATGTTCATAGTTGCGAGTTGCACGTCTCTCTCGATTCTCCGTCTCTCACTCTCATTCTGGGGGCTCCAGAGGGGCCAAAGGGGCATCACTTTCTCAGGGCCCGCTGTTGCACTGGCACTGGCATGGCTGCTAGAGTCCAGCTGGGTCTGAGATGGATGGCAGAAAGGGCTGCATTGACTGAAGTGTGGGAACAGGGTCTGTTTGTGCTTCACTAAAATCTGTGACTGACATCACTGAAAGACTTCGTGCAATGACATCATGGTCCGACCACATCTGCAGTCTGGATGTTTGAGAAGAGAGAAGTTTTTTTAATTGCTCATTGTTTCAGTGAATATAGTCCAAGTTTGAATACTATAAAAACGGGAACACTATGCAGCTGGGTGATCTTTTCTCTCTTTCTCTGCACTATCTAAAGGTCTGTGTTGTGTTTTATACCAGTAGAAATCACTAGAGGTCAGTGTTTATTACTTGCTGTGTCAGTTTTAGAATATCACAGGGACAAATAAGTTCCACTATACGCCATAAAATGATAAAAGTGTATTATTCAAGTCTCCCCAAACAATAATTATTGTTCTTGTACTTTTGCTGAAATAATAATAATAATAATAAAACATAAGCTAAGCTTGTTTTTATTATGTGTAACTTTTTTTATTGACACTAACTGCTTAACATAATGATGTTAAACATAACATGTGTAAATATATCTGAAGAGTAGCCTAATCAAATATCAAACAATCCCACAGAATTTGCAAAATTATATTTTGCCAATACAAATGTTTTAGATCCTCAATTGTTGAAAGCCATTAAATGTCTTAAATGGCATTAAAAAGTCTTAATATTGTTTGCCAAGCCTGGATGCTGCAGGCAAAACCAAAAAAAAGAAAGAAAGAAAAAAAGAAAAAAAAAATCAGAAGAAAAAAGAAAATTCACAGTGTGAGCTCAGTGTTTTTCTCCAGTGTAAGAGATGTTACACATTAGTGCTGGGCGGTATGACCAAAAATGTATATCACGGTATTTTTCACAATTATACCGGTTTCACGGTACATGACAGTATTTTTTTTTTCATGCATGACCGGGTGTTAACCATATTTTCTACTGATTGAGAGAGGAAATACTGCAGTATATTGACTTAGAATGCCCTATTTTACTGTCATGATGAGTGAATATTGTCAAAAAATACCACACTAAATAGTGACTAAACACGACCCCTTTTAATACATGTTAACCAGGAGTCACTCTCATTTATAATCGCGGCATCGTCTGATAAAATCCATATGCATCTACACTAAAGAGAGTATGCAGTTGTTTTGGCTATGTTACTTTTTTTGTCTCATGCAGCGCACTGCCTGCGTCTGTGTAACAAACTAAAAAAAAACAACAAACTAAAACGTGCATGTGATATTAACAGACGAACTACGCTCATATTTATAATTCCAAACAATCAGTAAGCGACAGGTGCTAGGAAACGCTGTTTTGTACTCATGTACTGACGTGTCGGCTGCGGTGCGCTGCTTCTCTGCCGCTCACTGCACAGAACAGACGCCGAGA
>NW_015538036.1:1049237-1050358 GCF_001515605.1 Sinocyclocheilus anshuiensis | reverse complement strand
AACAAAAATAAACACCGGTATTCGGTATGAACCGGTATACCGCCCAGCACTATTACACATTATATGCTGCACTTATACTTTTATAGCAGACGCCCCAAAATGAGAGCTTACCTATAAATGTCAGTAATTTCAGGAAAAAGAGGTATCGTTGAGCGAGCGAGGGATAGATGTAGCACACTTAACGGTTGAGGTTCTTCACTGCATTCTGCAAACTTGTTTCAAGGGATCTCTTTTAGCTCTGCAGGGAAGGCGAGTGTGAAGATGCTGCCTTTGTGTCAGCCGTGACACGCCAGCGAGTTGAACACAAAACAGTCGCGAGTTTTCCAGAGACGTCTCAGTCATTTAACGGGTTTATTTGATCTCCTGCACCCGGTTTAACGGGTGCCAGGGGGGAATCACTCGAGGACTGGCATGTGGGTCAATTCTGGAACCGTCGGAAGGTAGGGTGGCGAAATTGCACTTTGTTTCACCACGCGACAGTCATGCAACATTTGTCTGCGGATTCTCAATTACTGTTGCATTCTTACACTAAACACTGCATCAAAAACGACTTGTAAAAACACACAGTCACACATTAACCACCGCCCATCCTCAACGCTTGATGTTGGAAACATATGGCAAGCCGGCCTAACATGTATTCACTCTAATAATTCTCATTCATTCATATACTAGTACTGATTAGAATCTGTTCAGTTAGTCACCACTCATGTATTTCAATGTAAGCCTTTTCTGCTAGTCACTGTCCCACCAGTGACAAGTAAATGTTACTTTGTTGCTAGTAACTAATTTCACAGTGTGGTTAATCTGTATCAACTATTCACTTCTTACTAGTTTTTTTTCTATGTCTACTCATCTTGTTTATTACACAGTAATATCTATCTCGATTTCTTGTTATTAACATTTTGTATTTTACTAATCACAGTTGCTTTTTTTGGAATTGATAGCATGAATTACAGTATTGCTGCAGTTCAATAAAAACACTTCATATAAGATTACAAGTGTTACCATCAACAATTATAATGCATCCCAGTAGGGCTGTCAAAATGGCTGAAAAACTAAATTCGAATTTTGCACTTAAATAATATCAATATTCAAATTGTATTCAAAGTTAAAAAGCATAA
>NW_015538036.1:1047587-1049143 GCF_001515605.1 Sinocyclocheilus anshuiensis | reverse complement strand
GCTTCTCTCCTGTAATAACACAACCATCTTCGAAAAAAGTGCAGTGTGTTTAAAATAATGTGTATAAACTAGGGCTGTCAATCGGTTAAAATATTTAATCACGATTAATCGCATGATTGCCATGAGTTAACTTGTGATTAATCACAACTTAATGTTTATTATTATGTTTATTATTAGTGAAACCAAAGTCAACATAGAGCATGAAGACTAGACATGTTTCATAGGTCATAGATGTTTTTCAAAGAACTTATTCATGTCTACTAGACACTTGAAAAAAGAACATAGAAATACCAGGTTCCTATTACTTCTCTTTATTTGCACTGAGCAATTTACTTACACAAGCCTGTTTACATTTTCGCATGACAAGGACAGCTCACTTCTTCTGAACATGCTATTATGCTACAGTACATTTATTATTTATTATTACATTTGTTTGCCTCTCTAATTTGATGCAGCCAAATTCTCAATAAAACTGTTTTCATTGTTATATTTTACTGTTGTCAGACAACGGAATGAATATGAAATAGTGACTGAAACGCGACCCATTAAGACTACATAACCATAACAAGCTCTCCCTTCCAAGATGTTCATCTGCACAAAATTTATAATCGAGCCGTCGTCTGATGTAGAGGTCGACCGATTGATCGGCTGGCTGATTAATCGGACGATTTTTGGCATTTTTTAATGAATTGCCATCGACCGATTGTGCTGCAAATTAGGCCGATTTATACGCAGGCGCATCTGCGGGCAGCTAAGCGTTGTTGCGGAACTCTCTCTGAGGCTGCGTGAGATGGAGCAGCTCACACTCTGCAGCCGAGGCTTGTTCATACACAGCTTCAGCTAATGGCAGGGCAAAACAGACCGTTTCGAAAGCGGAATTACGTTTTACCGTACTAGAATTGATGCCGGAAAGTTATCATATTCATAAGTGCAACAAGTCATTTGCATGTGAAAGTAGAAACACGTTCAATTCAGACGAAACTTCTGGGCTGATTACAACATCCACGTTAACTTTCCTCATGAAATGTGTGTGTGTGGGTCCGACAATAGCCTCCACGATGTCATCGCTCGTGGCCAGCGCACTCTTAAGCAGTTATGAGCAGCAGGCTGTGTAATATGTGTGAAATCTTTTATTTTTGTTATCACTTGGCCATTTGACTTATAGCAGTGTCCAGTGTTTCCTATACATTGAGTTATTTGTGGCGGCTCATCACAATATCAAAACTGACCACCACAAATAGATTTTTCAAAAGGCTTATACTTCGTTGAATAAAATGAGCGCTTCACGTTTCAAAATTAAAATACAGCGCGGTTGTTTTTATATGAATGTATCTTTGAAAAGAACCGACTGTCTTCAGAAAAGCTTCAATGTCATTTTCATTTCGTCTTTCCTGTAATGCCTGATAAAGTAGCGTTTTGTGAGCGCAGCGCTGATTTGATTACAGCCGTTACTGAGGAAACCGCTATATCTCCCACTCCAGCAGCACCTCTTGCTGGCAGAGAATTAATTTTCAGTCTGTGGGAAACTGGTGTCTGTCAGCAAACATAAACAAAAA
>NW_015538036.1:1038478-1046236 GCF_001515605.1 Sinocyclocheilus anshuiensis | reverse complement strand
CAAAAGGCTTATACTTCGTTGAATAAAATGTGCGCTTCACGTTTCAAAATTAAAATACAGCGCGGTTGTTTTTATATGAATGTATCTTTGAAAAGAACCGACTGTCTTCAGAAAAGCTTCAATGTCATTTTCATTTCGTCTTTCCTGTAATGCCTGATAAAGTAGCGTTTTGTGAGCGCAGCGCTGATTTGATTACAGCCGTTACTGAGGAAACCGCTATATCTCCCACTCCAGCAGCACCTCTTGCTGGCAGAGAATTAATTTTCAGTCTGTGGGAAACTGGTGTCTGTCAGCAAACATAAACAAAAAGCATGCTTCAGAACTGTTTTGAGAAGGTGCTTAAGTTTTGAGCCATGTATTATTACTCTAAATTGGGCTACTACTACTATTACTATATTGTACCCTGCAATAATCATTTGCTCAAACTCACTTTTATGAGACGAATGGGAAAAAAAAAGAAAACCGGCCAAACATATCAGCCAAAAAAATCGCCATATATCGGCCATCGGCTGCCCTGATTTCTAAATATCAGCATCGGCCAGTGAAAAACCCATATCGGTCGACCTCTAGTCTGATTAAATCAAATACCCATAAGTTAAAGACAATAGCTGTGTTGTGATTTCGGCTATACTTGCATGTAAAATTAGAGAAGCAACATAATGTGTTTTAGCTGAAAGCGCTGCTCCTCTCAGCCACTCGCGGAACAGAGCAGACGCAGAGAAAGAGGTGTGTGCGCTGCGGGAAAGACCTTGCGCTCATGCAGCAGTACTGGTGAGTCTCAGAAACTAAATAAGATTTGGGCAAACCCTAAAGATTTATCGCTAGGCACTTAAAAAAAAAAAGTCGCTAAAGGAGTCTGAAAAGTCGCTAAATCTAGCGACAAAGTCGCAACGTTGGCAACACTGTGCATCTCCATTTCTCGGGTTAGGCCACGGGTCAAACAGAAAATGCGTGCGTTAATAAAATTAGTGCCGTTAAAATGAATTTGTGTTACCGCGTTAACGTGTTAATTTTGACGGCCCTAGTATAAACCAAATATAAGTTGTCGTAAAGTTGCTTAAACAATCAGAAACAAAACAGCATAATATATGTATAGTTTAATACAAAGGACCGAAAACTAATCACACAGAGTTTTTTTATTTTTTTCATTTAAAAACATGAGATGAAGTGGGATGGGGAAAAACCACCATAAAGTCTCGAGACATGTTTTTTTTTAAAGTTGAACTTACATTAATTTTACATGGCTTTTTAAACATGCGTCTCTCTTGTGCAAGACGCAAGTGCAACGGTAATAGATGTCCCTATAGAAAATTGAATAAATATGTGCTCTGTGTGAATGACTTGGTTTCAGTTTTGCCGTAGATCTTCTCTGCATTGATGTTCTCTTTGTCCGCACTATTTTGAATGAGCAGCGCCGCATCTAGTGGATTCAACTGGATAGACTAACAAAAGCATTAAAATGCAATGACACCTACATTGTCATCACATCTCATGTGCCACTGATAAGGCTGCCTGACGCACACCTAAAATTCAAATGCAACGTTTTTGCATTTGATTGTGTATTTTTATTTTGAATTCGACAAATATTCGAAATTCGAAATTTTATTTGACAGCCCTACATCCCAGTGTCCAGTAAATTCATGCTAGGTTGTCTTCAGTTAGTACTAGTCAGTCTAAACTACTGGAACACATACTTGCACCTAATGAGTATTTACTAGTAAAGCTGGAATAGGTAACACAGTAGGTGATATCTGAACCACAAACTCCTGTTCAACTAATTTTCCAATGTGGACGCAAGCTTTTTTCCTATAAATGTGCGACCCTTTACCCACTACAGAATAACATTGGAGTAAAACTAAATTAGTCAAATTATTGGAGCTACAACCCAGTGTGTTTAGGATTACAATAATATATATAGATATGATTATATATAATAGAATGATTACAAATACCAGCTGCATAACAGTCTGTTATGTACCGCTAAAGTAACTGTCAGCGATTGCAAATACCATGTTAAAAATGGCAGCTCTTAAATTCAAATTAAAATATCATCAGTGGAGCACGAGATGCGGTGATGATGATGTAAGTGACGTTGTTGCATTTAATGTTTTATTAGTCTAGCCCACGAGACGCGCAGTTGCTGCGTTATGCATTCAAAATATTATAGAAATATAGAAGCTCAATGCGGAGAAGATCTTGATTAGGTTAAAACCGAAACCAAGCCATTCACACAGAACGCATATTCAGCGCATTTTTTCAACGGACAAATATGACTGCTGCACTCGTGTCTCACACAAGAGATGTAGCCATGCAAAGTTAAACCAGTTTAAACTTTTAGAAAACACGTCACGAATTTGTGGAGGTTTATTCCTTTTCACTGCGTCTCATATGTTTTTAAATGCAATCTGAGTGAATGGCGCTTCGGCTCTTTGGATTAAGCAATGCATAAATACATGATGCTGTTTTGTTCATAATTGTTTATGCAATTTACGAAATTATATTTGATTTATATGAGACATATAGACATAATGCACGTTTTTTTGACTTATTTCCTTGCGTTGACAATTTAAATGTGCTGCATTATTTTGCTCATTGCACCCTCCTGTGGCCTCGGGAGACAAGACAAAAGTTTCCTTAAAGGGGTCATATGATGCGATTTAAATTTTTCCTTTCTCTTTGGAGTGTTACAAGCTCTTGGTGCATAAAGAAGATCTGTAAAGTTGCAAAGACTTAAGTCTCAAATCCAAAGAGATATTCTTTATAAAAGTTAAGAGTCACCCACGCCTACCTAAAACAGCTCATTCTAACACGCCCCCACATGTCTACGTCACGATGTGGGATGATTTGCATAACGCTGCCCAAATGTTCACCAAAGAAAGAAGGCATAACTTTTATTCTCGCTGTATAAAAGCCGGGTCGGCTTTCATCGTGGACAAAGCGGAGTCCAGCCCGGGGTCGTCATATGTGATTGCCGCAAGCCCACCGGCCGCTCCTTCGTAGAATCTGCCGGCCGCCGCTCACTCAAGCCCGCTGGCCGCCGCTCACTCAAGCCCGCCGTGTGTGACGCTGTGTGTTTCAGCACACCTCGTTTTTCAGACTGATGAGTTTTGTAAAAATCGACGCGTTTCAGAAAGGCGGGGCATAGAGGAGAAACAATAATGTACAGTATGTGGAAAATAATGTGTTTTTTTAACCTTAAACCGCATAAACACATTTCATTACACCAAATACACAAAATAATGTTCTTTTTAGCAACATCATATGACCCCTTTAAGACCTATTTAATCTGCATATAAAACATTAGAAATTAGATATTTGTTTAATTTTTATTGTGTGTTTGACTGTTAAAACAAAAAATATTTGTTGTTTGTCTCAATAAATTGGGTTAATTTAAAAATATAGTGGTTAAATAAAAAAATATCAATTGCTCTTTGTTTTAAAAAAGGTTATAAAAAATGTCAATAATTATCAATACCGAACGATATGAAACATTATATCGTTGATACATTTTTTAGCTATATCGCCCAGCCCTATGATAAATTGACAAAAATTTGCAATTTGTTTCCAGTAACAGTGTTATAGTTATTTGTCTCTGCTGGCATAGTAACATAGAATACTTGTTGCTGTTGGGATGATGAATAGTTTCTAATAAAATTGAAAAACGTTGTAGTCACTAGTGGATTAAGTACTAATAACATTAGTATAACAATAGGTACTTGTCTTAAGGAATAAATGATAAAATGGCTTGCCATAAGAAGCATGTCTTTGTATCACGTAGCGGTTGCTGCAACTTGCCACCTCTTTTTTTTGGCCAGTTCGTTGCTATGCTTCTTCTCAGTCTTCATAGAATAGTTTTTTTTCCCTGTGTGTGTATGATTTCATTTCCCACTGCACACTCTGATTCGGTGGCGAGCATGGGCTTGGCTCACCTTTTCTTGCATCTTTTTCTCTCTGTATTATATGAACTCACATTTCATTCACTGGCAGTCCGTTTCATCTTAAAGCGAGAAATCCTCTTACTGAGAGAATTCACTACTGGTTTATGTTTCTCAATGAAGCTCATTCTGAATGGGTGCTGAATTAGGGCTTCTTAGAAGTATGAATGGGGGTTTGTCAATGGCTGCCCCTACACGTTTAACACAATGCCTTTACACCTGATCTAATCACAGGAAATATCTTGAGCATTTGAATTCTCCTAAATTCCACCATGGTGCATGTTTTTATTGTTTGTTTCTTTGTAGGCATGAGCCAAGCTCTCCCGCTAATGCTATTATGAGATCTTACTGACTCTTTGTCCATTATAATCAAGGGATAAAGTGAAGCTTTTTAGTCTTTTCCTGATTCAGCAATCATTGTTTTATGATGTGACTGTTATATTGTTCAAGCATTACTTGTCAGCAATAAACTGCTGCTACACACTCATTACGTACTACAGTGAACATCCTGCTCTGTCATGCTGTTCAGTACTTGATAAGACAATTGTAGTGTGCTTTCTCTTTTGCTGTGACTCACATTCTATATTACAACTTGTAACCAGCTTTTTTCATATGCTTAACTTATCTGACAATATTTGATCAGAGTGACATGTGTTGATAAACATAATACAAATGCTAAGCAATCATCCATAGCAAAATTGATCCCAGATAAGCCGCCACTATCAACATTGTTTGAAAACATTCACTTCAGCGGGTCCATTGAGAGCTGAAGCCTTAGCTTTTTCCATGGCTGATTTTAATGAGTCTCTCATTGCTGAGTTTGCTCTCAAGGGTAAAGGTATAGTTATATTTATAGTGCACATGACAGCTTAGGTCCATAGGACTCATGACGCTGTAGTCCATGTGGGCCACTGTGCTAAATAGTTAAACTCTTGCTTAAGACTTCATTTGTGGGTTACTTTGTTATGAATCATCTTGACTTTTGCACGTCTCGTTGTGTAATTACAGTAAATTGTTGTTCTTGCTGACATGACCGTATAGCATGAACAGCATAAGTGTGAGTAGACTGCAGTTGCAATCAGTTCAAGGATCATGGGAAAATACCAGCAGATGGTATATATTGCTCCCAAAAAGTTTTTGGACACTTTTGGACATTTAATTCCAACTAATATAACAAAATATTAGATGACTAAATATCAAACCATGTGGCATGTGTAAAAAAATATGCAGTTTTTTATTCTGAGCCATACTTGTAACCAACTGGTTTTAAAGTCAGTTCTCCTCAAGTTCACCCAGATCTCCGAGCAGAGTATCCACAGGTGTAGTTCAGTGTGCCCTAAGTTCAAGTGGACTTGGAAGTATCACAATGATGAAAGTATAATTAATATATTATATATCTATAAATATACTGTATATAATATATAGGGATCAGTGAGCAAAAACCCTGTAATGAATTATAATGAAAGATTATGCAAGTTATTTTTAAGTTTACATGCTGTTTTTTTAATCAGTTTAAAGGTGTGATGTACGAAACAGCTGACAGACAACAAGCGTAAAGTTAATCACTTGATTTTCACACTTTGCTTTATATAACACAAACATTTCGTTTTGACACCACATATATAGAAATGAATAATTTGCAGCATTTTGAATTTAGTTATTTGGATTTATTGTCCATAATATAAACCTTTTTATTTATTTATGTTTTTAGACTACTTCTGTGTCATGTTTCTGACTTGAATGGGTGACATGTTGTAATACCGAATGCCTGACCCAAGTCCACTTAATCATTTGAAACCTAACAAACTTGTTTTTGTCTAATGTTTTGCTATAAAATTTGTATATGTGGTATATTTCTTTTAAATAATTTCTGCTTGGTTTGTTATTTTGTTATAAAATGCAAAGACATTCATACATTAAATGTGACTTAAGCATTCAGTCAGTCACTTTTTGTGACCACTGCATGTGAAGTAAATAAAACGCCCTTAATGTGTTTCACTGAAACCGCTATCGGACATGCTGACACAGTAGTAGATCTCCCAGTGTTTCAGTGGTTAATTCCTCTGTTACTCCCCAGGGACTGATGGCATTAAGGAGAAGGATCTAACTCATTCTCTGATACGGAGGACTCAGCACCGAACGACTTTGTGGCCCAGCTATAAAATGTGATCGATCCACTAAAAGACTTTGACTCTTTGCAGTTCAGAGGCATGTGGTGTAAGACACTCCAAGGTGCTACGCTGCGGTGGTGCATTGGTTAGCTCAGTGTTTACCAGAGAACAGTATTTTGGAACGGTTGGGAAATACTGTGTCAAATCTGGTGCGCAGCAACACACTGCTCTACTTTAACTTGTTGACTGGCAGCAGGCAGGAGACCACTGCGTTACATAAGTCGTCTACGCTCATGGCAGAGCCTGTCTTTACATGTCCCCTCTATAAATGTTTATAAATATGCCTTTATAAACACCCATGCAGACACGCTCAGGGGCAAAACACTTGGCATGGAGCATTGGCGGAAACTACAGAAATGAGGTCACTATGACAGGCAGGGGGTTAACATCCAGTGTGTGTGTTTATACGGTTAGCTTTGGATTTTTTTTTTTTTTTTTTCAGTGTTTCAAGAAAAGGGTTTGCAGGTACTCTCTAAGAGCAAGGGTTAGTCGTGAATTCTGGTTATGTGACAGCAGAGAGAGCAGCCTTTGCCACTGGAGCTGTTATGTAACACACACACACTGTAACACAGTGCAGGAGGGGTGAGCAAGTCTCTGTTGCCCGGCTGTCTAGAAAGACAGATGTACAGAGAGGGAAAGGACAGTCAAACTTAATGAAAAATAGTTTTTTTTTTTTTTGATTTATCTGATGAGGAGATCCTCAAAATATTTCGTTTGAATCCATACTTCAGTTTTAGTGGTTGCCACAAGACGTGGAGAAAGAAAGCTTGAGAGCACTATAATAAGCTATTATAGCCTATCAAGTTTATTGTTCGTTAACTGTCATATTTGCTTGTGGGTTGTAGTTGGTCCACTTGCCATGATATTCTTCTCTCTATCTACCTACATATTCAGATACACACACACACTGAGGCTGGCAGGACTGAATACAAGCAGACGAACTGTTGTGGGGGCTGTACAGTGTTTGTGGATGGAGTGGGCGTCTGCCACGCGTCTCATCTCTCTCTTTCTTTCCCTCTCGCTCATTCTCAGACCTTGCCTCCCACTGTCTCTATCACTGCCTGTCACTAAAACAAGTGTTAGTGTGGCACACTGCTCATCTCAGTCCCCATGACAAAACACTGACTCACTCAACTGACTCTGCTAAAAGCTTCATGAGACACCATGTCTCTGGTATCATTGCTTTTATTATACACATTTTTTGTTGTGTTTGTGTGTGTCACAAAAGGAAACTGTATACTTGGTTTGTAGACATTCTCACCAAGTTTTCCTGAAAAAATTTAAATTCTGTCATCATTTAATCACCCTCAATTAGGTGTCAAACATCAAATTTTCATTTTTGGGTGAACTATCCCTTTAAATCATGTAAGAATTTCTTTCTTCTGTGGATCAAACTTTTTTTTGTTTGTTTAATGAATATCAGTTATATTACACTTCTGTTCTGTTCTTTTACTCAACAAAGCTGCATTTACTTGATTTTTACAATTTAGAATAATTAAAAGAGTTAAAGAGTGTGTTCCCAAAAATACACCAACACAGAGACTTTCCAACTCGGGGAAACAACATTCTAGACTTTGTTTACACCACACAGAGAGGAGCTTACAAGGCCCTCCCCCTCCCCCACCTCGGTGCCTCAGACCACATCACTGTCA